>NW_012098266.1:2223-45282 GCF_000951045.1 Mandrillus leucophaeus
GAAACCTGCACGTTATGCACATGTGCCCTAGAACTTAAAGCATAATAATAATAATAATAATAATAATAATAAAAGACTTGTCTTCAAGTTCTGGCATTCTTTTTTCTGCTTGATCTAGTCTAGTATTGATGGTTTTGAATGTATTTTGTATTTCAATCAATGAATTGTTCAATCCATAATTTCTTTTGGTTCTTCTTTGATAATATCCATGTATTTGATAAATTTCTTATTTATATCTTGTTTTTTCCAATTTCTTTGTGTTGTTTTCCAGTATTTTCTTGTGTCTCACTGAATTTTTAAAAATCAATATTTTGAATTCTTTTTCTGGGATTTTGTAAATTTGTTTTTGATTGGGATCTGTTGCTGGAGGATTACTGTTTTCCTTTGATGGTATTATATTTTCTTGCTTTTTAGTATTTCTCATGTTCTTCCATTGATAATCTGTGCATCTGGTGTAACAATTGTTTCTGTAAATTTTTTTGAATTTGATTTCATAAGGGAAGGCTTTTTTCCTGAAAGTATATCTATGATGTGGATTGGATAGGGCACTTTGGTTTTGATTTTGGGTCTGTTCAATAGGGTTGGCTCTATATGCTTTCTTTCATTGCAAACTCCATCAGTGCCGTCTATGATTCCCTAGGTGGCCTAGGTGCAGTTGTTTGTGGAGGCTATGGTGAGGTTTTGCTGGGGCCTGAGACACCAGATAGGCCAGTCTTCAGTCCCCAGTGGTGGCAGCAGGGGGCTGAGTATGCCTGTCCTTGGGCCCCAGAGTGGCATATGTTGGTTATCAGCATTAGTGGGTCTAGCCATGATGACTCTTGGGCCTCTAGGTGGCTTGCTTAGGCCCCAGAAATGGCAGTGGAGGGGCAGATGGGTGGGCTGACTCTTTAGCTCCTGGCCAACAGGTGTGGCATGGGCAATGGCATTAGCAGTAGTGAGACAACCTTCTGGGATCCAAGCGTCTGCATTGGTTTTGGCTGTGGCTATGACAGGCTGGGTGGGCCAGTCAGTCCCCAGGTGGCACATATAGGTGGGTGCCAACTATGGTGGCACTAGCAGGTTGAGTGAGTCTGACCTCAGATCCCCGGAAGAGTGCTCAGGTGCCAATGATGGTGAATTGGGTTGCATGACTCCCAAACCCCTAGATAGCATGCTCTGCTACTGGGAACAATGGAGCCAGGCCAGGTGGTCCTGCCCTGAAGCCCTCCTGTGATGTACGTAGGTAATGGGTTTGGTAGCATGGGGAAGTGTAATCCCCAGTCTGCTTGTGGAATGCTCCAGTGCCCTGCTACTGGAGAGGGTAGGGCTGCTTTCAGCAGGAGCAGTTGTAGGTAGGCAACTTGGGCAGCATGTATTTGCTCATATCTCAGCCCCACAGCAGCCTACGGTGGTGGCTGTTGTGGGTAGTTGAATTTGTCCTCAGGGCATATGGAAAGACACAGTTGCTTCTCTGCTAGTGGGGCAGAGTCACTGTTAGTGGCTCCCAACTCTGCCCGGGTAGCCGCTGCTGTGGGCAGGGAATGTTGATGGGACTCCAGGGATATAGAGATGGAGAGGGTATGGGGCTCCAAGGTAAGATGGTCTGGTGGAGGTTGGGGTCTCAAATGGTGCCCTGGTGCAGCTATTTAGGATTCAGGGGTTTGTGGGACTCAGCATGAGCTCCCTCTCTGGAGCAATGTCATTACATGGAGTCCAGGCAGCTCTCTGTTAGTTCTGGGACCTGTGAGGGTTAAGGGGCTCTCCCGTGACTCAAATTGTAGGGGTCTGCAGTGGAAATGTGGACTGCTGGAGGTCTTTTTCTCACTTACCCTTCCTCACATTAGGGAGTCTCTCCAGGTTCTCCACCAATCCTGATTGAGCAGGCTGCCTTGTTCCCCTCTTCTTTCTTGCTTTGGGTGCTTCCTATCACTTCGGTGTTAAATTCCATTGTTCTCCCTTACATGATCTATTCACAGTGTGCTTATCTACGCACTATTTTGTTTCCTCTCCATGGAAGAGGGGTCAGATGCATCTAGTTAGCCATCTTGAAGCTCCTCTTGAATTCTGGAGAAATTGAAATAATGATTTAGTAAGATCTGTGAAAGAAAGAATTGTTGAATGCTGACATAATTATTCAAGTAGACTTCCTTCTCAGAAGATTTTGAAGAGAATGGCAGACCAGTATCTAGAATTATATACATGTACCCTTGCTTAAGGATGACTTAAAGATGCAATCATTCTCTAGATTTTTTAAATCCAAAATTAGATATAGTTTTATAAAATAATTTTATAGCTAATTTTATTACGTTTTCACTGAAATTCTGAATTGAAGTCTTTCTGGACTTTCCCATATATGAATAAATAAGTTTAAAAATTATATAAAACTGCACTATAAAAACTTAATATACCCTATATATTCTAGGAAATTGTTGCAAATGCTTATCCAGACTTTTAGTATGATAGAATTTTCATATAACTCTATCAGTTATGCATTTGAAAAGAGTTTTATGATTTTTAAAACAATTTTTCTTGCATGATTTTGTTTGAGTTATGTAGTAATGTTACGATTTTCCCCAGGAAGATGGTGACTGCATCAGTTATCTATCACGGTACTATTGTTGGATAACAAGTAGTCACAACACTTTCATAGCAAATAACAATAACGTTTTTTGGCTCATGCATCTAGGGCCAGTAACTAGGCAGCTGTGCTGATTTTAACGGGGCCCCTCTCGCTCAACCTAGCTGAGTGTTGATTGGCTGTGGCTGAGACTAGGATGAGACAAATTGGGCAACTGGGCTCTGCGCCACATATTTGTCAACCTGTGGCAGGTCTACCTGGGCATGTTCTCAGAGTGATGATAGGGGTACTAGAGAGCATGCAGAAGCATGCTAGGTCTGTAGCCACCTGGACTCAGAATTGGCACATCACCACTTCTGTGTCATTCCATTGGCCAAATCAGGTTGCATAGCTATAGTTAGAGGCATCTTGGAAAGGTACCACCACGACAAATGGCTTGGATTCAGGAAGGAGTAAAGAATTTGGGTCAATTTTGCAGTCTATCACAGTGATCATAACTCCTTGGCTTGTCTTGTAGAGATGAGGCTCAATCAGGGTAAGGAACTTTCTGTTAGAATAAAGTTTAAAAGAATCCCAAACTTTAAAACTGTACTTCAAAAATTTTTCCTCTTTTTCTAGTTGTGCTTTGAAGGATCCAGGCATCCAATGGACAAATAAGCCTGATGTTTGTTTTAAATAACAAATATTGCCTTAGTAATTTTCCCATTACTTAGTAATTTTCCCATTTACATACAGTAAAAGGTATTTTCACAGGCACTGAAATCACCTGAGATCATTCCTGGAACTCTCTGAGCTAATATTATTATTGATATTATTTTATAAATGAGGAAATTGAGGATGATAAATGATGTGTGAGAGTTCTTGTTTAAGTCATTTGTATCCTCTATATTTCACAAAAAGTAAACTGAGTAAATTTATTTGTAAAGTGTTAGAAAATGATTGAAAATATATGAAGGAGTTTTAACAATTCAGCTTTGGTGAACCTAGAAGACACTTACAGTGTTGCATAGAAAATAACCTCAGTTGCAACATTTAAGCTAAATTCCTAGTTTAATCCACTCTTTTCTGACTATTTGAAATGAAATCTGAGAAATATTTTATTCTTTGCCAATTGCATTTGTTATTATTTTTTGATGGCTCATAATGTGCCCCTTTCTTCAGAGTAAAAATTCTATTATGGTGATTGAATGTTTTCTTATCTAGACTGAGATGATATGAGAACACAGGAGATGAAATCTGTTGACAATCTGAGATTTAAAAAAGGAAATTTTGAGATGTAGAGGGTCCTGTATTTGTTAGGGGCCAAGGAAAAGTTCCCTTTTGCTCTCTGAAGTTCACCAAAAATCAACTGACAAAAGGCAGATTCATAAGAAAAAAAGCATATGAAATTTATTTCTGTGCACGTTTGTGCATGGGAGCCATACAAATTATAAAAACTCAAAAAAAGGCCCAGATGGTTGATATTATACCATTTTGAGGTTACAGAAAGAATAGTGGCTTTTAGTGTGTCAAAAAAGGTTATGAGAGGGAGAGAAGAGGAGGGACATGGCTGGCAAAGGTGGTCTTGTTATGTAGATGAAACCTCACAGATAGCTGCTCTCAGAAAGTATAGATGGTAGCCTGTGGTCAGTTAATCTTTCCTAGATTTGGACAAGTGAGAGGCCTCAGAGAAAGCCTGGCTGTTTATTTGGCTAATGTAGACTTTTCTCTACATATGCAAATCTCCTCCACAAAAGGCAGCTTTGCAGGACTGTCTGCAGCCCCTCTGAATAGCTGTCTCAAAATATGCAAAAAAAGAATATTTTGCGGTGAAATATTTTTGATTTTCTTTACTAGTGAGGGCCATATTAATCTGAATAGAGTTTTTTTTTTTTTCTTTTTTTCTTAATCTCCTCTTGTATCATTGGACACACAATTTATCATTTCTGACAGTGCCTGCGGGTATGACAGTAAAGTGAATCTCGATAAAAATTTGAAGCAAATATGCCTAATAGATTGATTATTTTTTTCTTCTAGGTTTTGAGTTTAGGCATAATAACTTCTATAAATTTCAATGAATGGCATCAAAGAGTTAATGAGGTTATTTGCATAATTATTCATCTTCCTAAAGTGAAAAGAAGCAGGAAGCCACTTCAATTGTCAAAATTAACTGTGATATCAATCAAAAGCTCATAGATTTTGAGATAATTCTGTATTTAAAGTCAATTTAGTTTCCACAGGGGAACTCTAACCTAGAAGGCTTAATTAGGCTAACTGCCTGAAAAACAGCATAAAACAGATGGGTGGGTTCTCCTTCAAAACTGGTTTTATGAGCATTCTCGTAGCTCTTACAGAAAATGAATGAACTTTCTGGTATCTTCAACTAAGTCTCTGTTTAGTAATTCCACAAAGGGAATGGAAACGAGTTGGAAGGAATTGATCTTTTTAAAGTGGTCTTTATATTATGTTTTGCTGTTTTTATATCATGATTCCATATATATCATGAACTCTGAGAGCCCAGGAGAGAGAAAATACTTTCAGGAGGTGTTTTTAAAGCTTCAGATCAAAACAGAGACTTTTAATATCCCAAGGGAATGCCACTTTGTCCTTGTACCTCCTGAAAAATTCAGTAAATCAAATATTTATTAAGAATATTTTATATAAAGTTCTAGAGAATACAGAGATAAATAAGATACAGATTTTATCCTCAAGAATCTTAATATGAGTAATAGATATGTACACAGTCAATTATAAAAAATATTACACTGCAGTGAGCACTAAAGATATAAATAAACGTAAATAAGAGCATAAAGTAAGGAGTGACTAATTCTGTCTGATGTGATCAGTGAGGGTTTCCCTGAACAGTCTCCTTTGTAGTAGTTGTGTTTTGTGGACACACTGCAGAAACAGGACAGACCCACCCAAAACATGGGTTGGATGTCAAGACTAATGATGCCACACGCATACAGAGGGTATAAAAAGGTTTATCACTTACATATTGAGACTTTTTGGGAGAGCAGAGTAGGCTTTCCAAGCTATTCAGAATATGGCTTGTGACCGCAAGGACAAGAGCCTAGCTTGGGGTTTTATGGTGGGGATGGAATAGGGCCAGACTGAGAGTCTCTGAGCTTGTGCATGGTCAGGAACTTACTCGGTTTGGATTTCCTGCCAGCACCAAGGAGGGAGCACCCAGGCATACTTATGAGCTTGCCCAGATGAGGATCACAAGGGGAAGAGAGAGGGATGTGGCTTAAAAGCAGTTAGCAGTCAAACATCAAAATGTGAAGTCAGACTCTTCATTACATACAGGTTTCACTGGATTCTTTCTATCTGTATGAGCACTAAAAAAATCAACTGATCCTTTTTCTTTTCTTTTTTTTTAATTTAAAAAGAAATGTTTAGACAGCTGATAGTGGTTATAAAACTGATAGCTTCATCAGCTGTTGATATTACCAGCTTGTGTTTTTCTTGAGAATCAAGGCCAGCTAAACTCACTTTGCCTCAATTCTGTCTTGTATGCCTGCATCTCCACCACTCTCTGCCCCCATCCTCCACATTACCCCTTGTTATCACCATTTATTCCCTGGACATCTCTAGTCCATCAAGGAATTTTACTCACTGTCTCCTTCATACCGCTTCTTGCCGTTACACCAGAAAAATTTAACTATTACAACCATGACACATTTGACATCATAGCATTAAAATTTTCTGGCTTCCTGAGCTCCAAAAAGCTTCTTCTTCACCATGTCTCAGGAATCCACTTTCCAGTACTTGCTTTGGAAGCCAATGCATGGAGTTTGGCATGCATTCTGAGATCTTAAACCCTAGTACTCTAAACTCTAACATAATCCTTTATCACCCAAATTGCCTTGAGTCTCTCACTTTTGGGAAGTCTGCTCTTTGACCTCTTTACTTGTTCCTTTTCTCTCCATCAGACATTCCCCTATGGTTCCGCTCGCTTCTACTCTAGCTTACACTCTCTGCTCATCCTTTTCCTCAACTAATTTTTTTTTTTTTTCCTAAGTAACATTCGACTACCTATTGAGAACCAGCCATTGTTTAGACACTAGAAATATTGTATTGGAAATAAATTTAGCTTTCATTTTGGAGTAAATATTTTAGGGGAGGAGGGCAGACAAAAAGCAAATAAATAAGCAGATTTTTGTAAGCATATGTCAGGATGTGATAAGAGCTATAGAAAAATATCAAACAAGTTAAGAGCGCTAGAGAGTATAGGAAGAAGGAAATTGTTACTTTATATACTAGAATAGTCATGGAAGGCCTCACTGACAAGATGATATTTGGGCAGAGACTTGAAGAAAGATAGAGAAGGAGCCATGCAGATCTAGAGAGAAGTTCTTTCTAGGAGCAGGAAAGAGAATGTTCAGCTCAGAGGCTGAAATGTGCTTGGCATGTTTGAGAATAGCAAAGAAGCCACTGTGTCTGAAGCAGAGTGAACAAAAGAGAGTATAAAACAAGAGGTGTAATCGGGAGGATCTGAGGACAAGATAATGTAAGGCCTTGACAGCAGTTTTAAGGTTTGAGTAGAGGAATGTCTAGATCCAGCTTAATCTTATTCCTGTTGGTATCATCTTCATCCTCAGTATTCTTGCCTTATTTTCTTTGACTTGTCTTTTATTTTCCTTAATGAGTCTTCCTCTAAACATATAAACATGTTCAAACACTGTTCCCATATTAAATAAACAAACCACAAAATCGACTTAGTTACTTCCTGATCTTTCTCCTCCTGTTGATAACTAAATGTCTCAAAATAGTAACAGTAATTTACAATCTCATTCACACTTGTATTATTCATTCTTCTTATTCATTCTTCAATTCATATAATCATATTCTACAAACTGAACCTACTGTTGTCAAGGTTGTTGCTAAATTTAAAGGACATATTTTAGTACCACTTTTAATTTATTCTCTCTTTCTCTGGGAATGAATCATTGACCATTCTCTTTTTAAAATTTTAAAATTCTTCTCTATTGGTTTTCAAGGCATTACATGCTCCCTAGGGTTCCATTTTTGGACATTTTCTCTCCTACATATCCTCTTCTCACAATGCCATTCACTTTCATTGTTCCAATTGTCATCTATATGCTGATAACTCCTTAATATATATTTCTAGGCCAAGCTTCTTTTTAAAAATTTAGTTCCAGCCCATATATCAAAGTTCCTACTACCTACAGTTGAATGTCTCAAAGGTACTCGAAACTCATTTTGTCCATAATTTATCTTCTCGTCCCCCAGAAGCTACTTCTCTTTTTTCCCATGTGGTTCCCAAGTTAGTGATGAAGCCAAGAGTCAATCAAAGTTTTCAAATTAAACTTTGTTTTAGCCCTTTGCTCAGTTGGTCACTAAGTTCTGATGATTCTACATACACTGATGCAGTCACTTCCCTGATTAAGCTCCCCTAATTAAATTCTATTTGTCCTTGCAAAGTCCTATCAGTTGTTATCCCATCAGGGAAATTATTCCTTAGCCCTTGGATCCCTGTCCTAGGCTAGATTAACCTCCTTATCTGCTTCCATCACTCCATTTCCACAGCTCTTTAAAGTACTTTATACATTTCTTGGTAATCATCTTGACATGTATATATGTCTCTGAAGATTGTAAGCAACTTGAAGGCAAATATTATGTCTTTCTCATGTTCATGTCTGTAGTGTTTCTCACAGTGACTGACATATTGTAGATTCTGAATAGATATTTGTTACATGAATAGGGTTGATGGTTGACGTTAAACAGTGAGTAGGATTTCATAAGGTAGAGAACAGTGTATTAGTCAGAATTCTAATGGTATCAAGTTACAGACACTCAATTTTTATTAACATGCTAAGAGGATACTGGGTAATTCATAGAATGAAGGTGGCTACGTCCACACTTCAGTAAGGCAATAACCAGGGCTGCTGTGGGATCTGAGGACTAGAAACAGGGGCTTGAATACAATAAGGCTCTTGTTATTTCCCACCATTTTTCTCAGTGTGTTGGCTTTATCCTTTCAGGTTTTCCCCGGGTGACTAAAACCACGAATGCCTGGAGTTTCTGGATAAACATATGTCAATTACTGGACCGATGAATGTAACCAGTGTGACAAAACATGATACTTAGCTCAGCTTGGCACTTAGTTCCACTCCTAGACTAAGAGTGGGACTTGTGAATTTGGATTTGATTGGAAGAAGGCAGGCAGTTCCCAATTAGATTATATGATTGAAGTGGGAAAAAGGGAGAGCTGTTCCTCAAAATAGGGAGACTGATGATATCAGATGAAGAAAGAGTCTAGGCAGACATAATATATACCTACTAAAGCTGGTAATATTAACTAATGTTCCATAGTATTTACTGATTGATTTTAAACAGACTCTGTGCTAAGACACTTTACATGAATTTTCTCACTGAATTCTCACAACAACTCAATTAGATGGGTGTTTCAGTTGAATTCTGTCACCTACAATAACATAATGCCCAACCGAAAGTGGCTTATTTAGGGTTTTATTTTGCTCACATAACCATAAATACAGAGCAAGAGAGGCGATTCCAGTATTGTTTCAACTGGTCGAAGGTCTCCCGGCTCTTGGTTGGCTTCTGCATAGTTTTGTTAGATTTCCACTCATGATCACAGCAGCTGCTGTAGCTTGGAGTTCCCATCTTCACATGTCACGTTAAAATGTAAGACAAAAATGGAGGCTGCTCTTTGTGCATCTCTTTTAGGAGGAGAAAATCTTAATAAGAAACATCCCATAACCCTTTCCTCAGGAGCGACAGATTAGGACGACTTATATACTTTGTCGAGCAAGTGAAGATGAGAAAGCAAGTCTGACGTTTTTAGCTTCATAGTGGGACTGCCTCTTTTCTCGCAAGGTAGGCAATGGTAGAATGGCTATTGGAAGGCAATAAACGTTTTTGCCACAATGTATGATATTTGGTTGGAATGTTTTAGTGAAAGAAACAATATTTGACTAACAATAACTTAAGCTACAAGGATAGTTCTTATTAGTATAACAGAAAGTCTGGAGTTAGGCAGTCTCCATATTGTTTCAGCGACTGGCTCAGTAACATTACCGAGGACACGATTCTCGGTTTCTGCCCTACTGTCTCCAGTGTTGGTGATATTGCTCCTTCTGATCACATAGCTTCTGATAATCCAAAAATCATCTCTGCACATTACGGTTTTACATTCAGCAAGGAAATAGAGTGGAAAAAGTCTTTACTCTTCAGCTTCTCTGTCTTATAAAGAAGGAACATATTTCTCAAAATTTCCAGCATGGCTCCCTTATATTTCATTTCAGATTTGGGTGACTTGGCCTCCCACAGACCTATTCTTGACAAGTGGGAATTGCCTGATGTGATTGGTATGGATTAAATGTGTAGAAGTAGTATAGACAAAGGTAAGAATGCATGCAAGTGAGAGTCTTGCACATCCACGTGGTTGAAGCCTAGGATAGGTGGAGGTTAGAAGTGAAATGAGGGGTACTGAATATTTGTCTCCTCTACAGAATCCGTTCTAAAATAATTTCCTGGTCATTGGGTATTCAGACACAATAACTCACATTTTTTTTTTTTTTTTTTTTTTTTACTTTTTGGTCAACATTTCATTTAGCACAGTAAATATATTAATAATAATAAATAATGTTAGTTATGTATTAAGGATTATGCTAAGCAGTATAGATATAATGATGAATCTAACCAGTTCTTGACCTCAAGAAACTGTTATTCGGTGTTAAAAGGAATGTATATATCTGATTTTCCATGTATTTGAGTTCATGTTCTTCTTGCAACTTGTGTTTTTTCCCCAGATTTATTATATGAAAGTTTATAAGTGTTTAGGGATGTTTGATAATTTTTCTTATTACAAACTAATAAAAGAGTTTGATCAAACAAGAATGGCATTCCAGAACTTATTATCTTTTCCATGCTATCTAAAACTGTGTGAAAATTCAGTTGGTGGCTGGTAACACTAATTGGCATCCTCTTCAACAATCTCTAAGCAAGAAAGTATTAATTAGACATGAAATAGAGAACACTCTCCTTTCATCCAACTGAGCAGGTTGCTGCTGCTGTTGAAGGCAAATATAAAGTTGGTGATAAAAGTTACATCTTGTGAAATCACTTTATTTTAAGGTAGAAACTTACAGATCTTATTTGTGAGTTGTAAAGCATTTAGTCAAAGATTCATCATGGATTCAATCTATGACTTTGCAAATTTTTCCTATTCCTGTTTTGTAATCCATAAATATGTACAATATAATTTTATCAACCCTATCCTTTCAACCCTTCCAAACAGTGGTGGCACTGAGATCTATAAAATAACCACTAAATTAAAGTTTCTAGTTGTATGTATAGGCATTGATCCATATTAATTTCATTTAACGACTTGCCAGTCCTTTTTTGGTTTCTCCTCTTATCTCTTCTATCTTTCCTTCTGATTTTCTTTCCCCAGAGTTCCCTTCCACTGCCTATTTATATAAAGTATTTGCAGGACTCTATGGCCTTCTCCTTTTCCTCTGGGTTATCTGACATACTGTCATGATTCTAACTATCCTTTACAACAGGGTGCGGCCAGGTAATTAAATATGTGAAGTGGATTAGTGCAAGCAATAAGAAATGATAGGGCCTGTGGCAAACTGTAAATGCCTAAAGACATTTAATGTTATACCTAAGAAAAAAACTCCACAACAAACCCCACCATGCTGGGCCAAATAAAAGGCTCTGACAGATGAATTCAGCCCTTACCGTCTGACTTGCCACTCCTATCTACCAAATCTGTGATCTCTACTTGGCCCCTCTCCAGAGCTTCAATCCCATATAGCAAATTGTTTAGTGGCTATTGAATAAGCGAATGCTTATCAAAATACACTGCATCTTCTTTGCTTTTTGTTTTTCTCTTGAATTGAGGGGAGTATATGTATGAGTTTGTTACGTGAACATATTGTGTAATTCTGGGGTTTGGATTTCTATTGAACCCATTACCCAAATAGTGAACACAGTAACCAATAGGTAGTTTTTCAATCCTTGTCCCTCTCCTTCTCTTCCCCCTTTTGGAATCCTGAGTATCTGTTGCCTCCATTTTTATGTACATATGCACCCATTGTTAACTCCCATTTATAAGTGAAAGTGTAGTATTTGATTATCTGTTTCTGTGGTGATTCACTTAGGATAATGGCCTCCTGCTGCCTCCATGTTGCTGCAAAGGACATGACTTCATTCTTTTTTATGGCTGCATAGTACTCTATGGTGTATATATACCACATTTTCTTTATTCCACTTACTATTGTTACATATAAAGTTTCGGTGCCACAAAAGAAATAGCACTCCAATATAAAATTTTCTTTTAATTCTCAGCAAGGCAAGGTACTTCTATAGAAGGGTGCACCCTTATAGATGGAGCAATGGTGAGTGCACACTTGGACGAGGGAGAGGAAGGGGTTCTTATCCATGACGCACGTGGCCCCTGCTGCTGTGTTGTTCCCCTATTGGCTAGGGTTAGACCACACAGGCTAAATTAGTTCCGATTGGCTAATTTAAAGAGAGTGATGGGATGAGTGGTTTGGCGGGAAATATGGTTGTGATGGAGCAGGTAATGGAATGAGTCAGGGTGGAGCAGGTAATTGGATTGAGTCAGGGTGGAGCAGGTAATTGGAATGAGTCATGGTGGAGCAGGTGATTGAAATGAGTCAGGGTGGCACAGGTAATCAAAAAAGGTTGCTTTATAAGGAAGTTAAGTTTAAAAGTAGAAGGCAAAGAATTGAACATACTGACATATTGATTCTTTGAAAAGGAATTTAGAACTCACATCTAACACTATTGAGGGGCACCTAGATTGATTCTATGATTTTGCTATTCTGAACAATGCTGCAATAAACATACTAATACAGCTGTCTTTTTGGTAGAATGATTTCTTTCCTTTGGAGAGATACTCAGTAGTGAGATTGCTGGGTCAAAATGGTAGTTCTATTTTTCATTCTTTCAGAAATGAACATATTGCTTTCCACAGGGACTGAATTAATTTACATTAATTCAAAATGGATTAAAGCCTTAAATATAAAACCTCAAGCTATAAAAATTCTAGAAGAAAACCTAGGAAAAACTCTTCAGGACATGTAGGTCTAGGCAAAAAGTTCACGACTAAGATCTCAAAAGCAAATGCAAAAGAAACAAAAATTGACAATCAGGATTTAATTAAACTAAAGAGCTTCTGCACAAGGAAAGAAACTATCAACAGAGTAAGCAGACAACCTACAGAATGGCATTATAGAAAATTTTGTTAACAATGCATCTGACAAGGGACTAACATCCAGAATCTATAAGGAATTTAAACAAATCAAAAAGAAAAAAAAAATAACTACATTAAAAAGTGGGCAAAGGACATGAGCAGATACTTCTCAAAAGAAGATGTGCAAGAGGCCAACAAACTTTTGAAAAAATGTGCAGCATCATTAATCATCAGAGAAATGCAAACTAAAACCAAAGGGAGATACAATCTTGCACAAGTCAGAATGGCTATTACTGAAAGTAAAAAAAAAAAAACAGATGTTGGTAAGGATGTGGAGAAAAGGGAACACTTATACGCTGTTGGTGGGAATGTAAATTAGTTCAGTCACTGTGGAGAGCAGTTGAGAGGTTTCTCAAAGAATGCTGATCTACTGCATTTTAGAATCACCTGGGAGAATTTTTGAAAATACTGCTGCTCCAGGGGCTAGGATCTGGGCTTTAATTTTTTTAAAAAAACTTCTTCCAGTGTTAAGAATCAATGCCAAAATAGATTTTGTTTCAACTCCTAAGCATTTCCTGTAATTAAAAAATGTGAAAGGCAGATGATCAGAAACAAGAGGATCATTTTAAAATTATAAATTTACAAATGCACAAATATTTTGGTTTATCTTTTAGCTGTTAGTTTCCAATTTTATTGCATTATGATGAAAATTATAGTTTTCTATGGCTTGTATTTTTGGAAATTAGATGTTTTGTGAGTGATCTTTGAAAGTTTTATTCCTACATAAACAATGTGCATTTTCTGTTTGATGAGAAAACATTTTTATTTGATATTATGCTTATAAGTTAACTTTTTAAAATCTCTTTTCTCCTAATTTTTGTGTATTTGATGTAACCATACTTGGAGACACATGCAAAATCTACCTCTCTATATAAATATTGACTTGTAAATTTCTCCTTATACTTCTAAAATTTTGTGTTATATTCTGATGTTAATTTTTTGGTATATAAAATATGTAACACTTTGTAATTTTTTTGATGAATTTTTTCTCTAATTATTTAAAATAATTTCCAGACATTGAATTCTATTTTGTTACAGCTACATTTTTGGGGAGAAAATAAAGATTTGTCTGAAGATTGATCTATCTCTCCATCTGGATTATATATAATATATATAATCTTATATATAATCTTATATATAATTTTATATATAATCTTATAGAGACAGATCTATACCTCACTATATATAGATGATATATATGTCTATATATCATCCATATTTATATCTATATCATCTATATCTATATCATCTGTATGTATCTATATCTCTCTATATGTACGTCTCTCTATATATGCATATTTTCTTATTTTTAATGTATCTATGTCATTTAGTTTTAACTATCTCATTATCAATCTGTGACTGGATTAGTAGTTTTGAATCCAACATGACAGTTTCTATTTTTGTGATAGAATATAACACATTCACATTTTTTATGTTTATGGATCACTCTGAATTTATTTCTGCCATCTTTTTTTGGTGTTATCTTTTAGTTAAGCTTAATTTTCTCCTCTTTCTCTACCTCTTGTTTTCTTTCTATAGATTTATCTTAAATTTTAGGCAAAGCTATTTGTATTTTCACATTCCATATATTTAAAAAGCAAACATTTAGATCTATATTATCATTTTTTTATGGTGCATGTCTGTATCATATCTTTTTCTTGTATTGAGTTTTTAGTTTTGTGAAGTACAATACTGAATACTTTCTCAAGAAATTCTTTGAGAACAGTTTATATATCATAAACTTTCTAAGAATGTCTTTAATTTTTCCTGAGAGTTGAGTTTTAATGACATACTTCTGTTTCTTTAGTATCAGTTAATAAATATGATACTAATTATAGAAAAAACCTGTTTTGTTTTTCGCAATTGTATTAACATGTTATCTTTATCTTTGGAATTCAGAAATTTCACCAGGATATGTCTAGGTAGGCTTCTTTAACTTAATTCCATACAGGATTCTTTCCATTTGAAGTTTAACGTCTTTTAGCTCAGGGAAATTTTCGTCAGGAGTCTATGTCTTCCCCTGTCTTCTCTCTGTCCTCTTCTTCTGAAGCCTCTGTTAGTTTTCTTGCAGACTTCTCAGATATAATTCTCTACCTTTAATATTTTCTCACAAATTTTTCAACTTTTTAAAATCTTTTTTGTATTGTGTTTGATGATTATCCCTGAGTTTGTTTTTCCAGCTCAAATAAGTAATCTTCTACTTGGATTTGTTTTACTACTCTGTCTATTGATCTCTTGACTTTGGAAATAAGATAAAAATTTTCCAAATATTCTCATTGCTTCTTTTTCATAGCAGCCTCTTCTCATTTTTCTCCTTCTCCTTATTTTCATCTTTCTCCTTCTTCTCTTCCTCCATTTACTTCTTCTTTTGATTCTTTGTAATACTTTAAACCTCTGGCTATATTATTTATACTTAAGTCCATTTAAGTAATTATACTTATTGAAGATTTTCTTTTTCAAAAATAATAAAGTTTCATCAGAAGTTACCTTTTCTCTTGGTAAGGTTTGGTATCACCTATTGTTTTTCTTCAAATGTTTAGTGCTTCTTGTTTGTTTGTTTATATAGATGAGAATTATGCTCAGTGCTAATAGTAGCTTGTGTATCTTTCTGAAGCCTGAGTTAGAATCTTACTCTTTTGGGACTAAAAGAAGATTTGAATGAGTAAGAAGGATGGGGAAATTCTTGTGGCATAGTACATTTTCCTTCAGAGGTCACAAACCTCTGACTAATGACTAATGTGAAAATTGGAACATTTTATATGAAAATAGAGATTTTATTGTTTCTTGAAAAATATAAAAATTTAGCAAATAAGAGTCTGTGTCTTTGCATGAAAACAACTGGCTAGAACTGAGTCAAGTCTGCCCTTTCCACGTGCTCCTGTTTGTCAGTCTCCATCACTCTCATCATTTAAACCCTACTCATTTCACTTATGTTCATCTGTCAAGCCCTTTTGACTTATGAGCTTTCAATCACCACATTATGGCATGAAGGTAACATGTCTTCTAGAGATGAGGGTTGGTGTCAATTACCTGGGCATTAGCTCTCCTGATACAGTTTGGATATTTTGTCCTCTCCAAGTCTCATGTTGAAATGTGACCTCCACTACTGGAGGTGGGCCTAGCAGGGGCTGTTTGTTTAATGGAGGTGGGTCTCTCAAGAATGGTTTGATGCCCACCCCATGGTAATGAGTGAGTTCTCCCCACCCAATTTTCATCTTAAATTTTAATCCACATGATCCCCAAGTGTCACTGGAGGCACCTGGAGTGATTAGATCATAGGGGCAGCTTCCCTCATGCTGTTCTGATGATAATGAGTGAGTTCTCACAAGATCTGATGGTTTTATAAGTGTCTGACATTTCACTTGTTCACACTCACTTCTCCTTCCTGCCACCTTGTGAGGAAGGTGCCTTGCTTCCCCTTTGCCTTTGCCATGATTGCAAGTTTCCTGAGGTCTACCCAGCCATGCTGAACTGTGAGTCAATTAAACCTTTTTCCTTTATGTATTACCCAATCTGAGGCAGTTCTTTATAACAGTATGAAAATGAACTAATACAGTTCTCAATCTGTTAGTTTATGTGAGAGTTGGTTGTTTAAAGGAGTCTGACACCTCCTCTTCTCCTTTTGCTCCCTTTTGCCATGTGATATGCCGGCTTGCCCTTTGCCTTCTACCATGATTATAATCTCCCTGAGACTTTACCAGAAGCCAAACAGATGCTGGTCCCGTGCTTGTACAGCCTACAGAATTGTGAGCCAAATAAACTTATTTTCTTCATAAACTATGCAGCCTCTGGTGTATAAAGAAATTTAAAGCAATGTAGAACAAAGTAACATATTTCCTCTCTAGCTCTATGTCCATTTGGAATTCTCCTAAATCAGACTTGCACTTTTATATAGGTGGTTTTATTTTATGGTCAACTGGAGTTAGTTTTTCTGAGAGCAGTGAATTAGTTTTTCCACAGGCAATTTCATTAATTAAATGATGTATCTGTTTCTTTTCTAGGCCACTATTTCTTTGATCTAGGGGCAAGTCTAGTGTGTTTGTGTAGGGGATTTATTCTAGTGGGAAAGACGACTTTTCCCAAAAAATTATTATAATAAAATACTAATGCATAAAAATAATGGTCACCTATTACTATGTCAGAATTCACTATTTTTGAGGTACTATGGTGAGTATTTACTATTACAGATTATCCTAAGAACTCCTTAGTTAAATCAAGTATTATCGTAACTTTTTAGGTTTGAGAAATAGAAAGCAAAAAGTGTGAGAAATTTGCTCAAGATAACATAAAGAGTAGAAAGGGTGGATTTTGAAGCCAGGTAGTCTGTTACCAGCATTTGGGCCGTTAACCACTATACCAGATGCCCTTCTATTTAAGATTATTGCTTCCTTTGCGGTTTTCCATATTTACAACATTGCTTTCAGAAATTCTGCACTCTTCATCTTTGGATGGTATTTTCTAAAGTGCAGTTTGACTTTTTTTTGGTGGTGGGGGGTGTTGTCCCGCTGGGAGAGGGCTTAATCAGTTATACAAATTGTCTCACTTCCTAACTAAACAGTGATCCTTGATGGTGAGGAGATTTGTCCTACGTATCTTTAGATCCTTTACTACAGCACAGTGCCTGGCTGCCAATGACATTCAACACGTGTCTAGTTTGAAAATAACTGTTTTTGTTTCTTTTATCCTTTGAAATGTTACATATTGGTATATATTTATATATAATTTATTAAAGAAAATCTATTTAGATCATTTAAATCAAACCATATTTCTTGACTTTTTAAATATTTTTTCCCTTTGGTATATCAATTTTTTGAGCTTTAGTACTCTCATTTAGGCTGTTTATTCAGTCATGCATCCATTTAGGTATCCAATCATTTATTTTTTCTTTCATTTAACAAAAGTGCATTGATCAGTTGCTATACACAAAACAATACTATTATTGGCCCTGATAAAAAGGAACTTACAAGCTAGTAATGGAAAGAAAATCTCTACACATATAATTATGTTACATATTAGCATGTACAAAGAGACAACAGATAACAAGCTCTGGAAGTCCTGGAGAAAGAAGTAATGAAAAGATACTGAAAAGCTAATATTAATTGGATGGATTTTGAAGGATAGAAAAAATTGAAACATGTGGTGATAGCAACCTTATTGATAAAGTAATGAAATTAAAGTGTACATATATGTGTGTGTGTATATTATATACATATATGTGTGTGTGTGTATGTATATATATAAGTGTGTTTGTGTGTGTCTGTGATACCCAAATAGCAGTACAAATCTTCTCTCTTGTTAACAATGATCATCAATTCAAAGAAATATCTTTGAGGTATATGCAGTCTGAATTAACTTTGAATTCAACTTTACATTCTTAAAGAACTCAAGTGGATGTTAGATTTTCTTTTTTCTTTTCTTTTTCTTTTTTTTTTTTGATAATGGAAAGGAACTCCTTCCCAGTGTGATAGATGTGATAGTTTGATATTTTGACAGAAACCCAATCATTCTCCACTCAATATACTATAAAGGGCAGAAAGCCTAAAAAGTCAAAATCTTCTTTAAGTTTTGGAACTTTTCAAAATTTGTTTCAGCTATTTTTGATAAAATGTAAGAGTGTGATTGAAAATGTTATGGGTAAAATTGAATACATAGCCTAAGTAATGAAATTCTTGAATTTTCCAAGTATCAGTGAGAGACCTGTTGGGCTAAAACACTTGCACTGAAAGGACGTCATCTTTGAAAGGTATTCAACACAATTTATTTTGAATCATCAGTAATATGCTTTGATTTACCTCTTCAAAGATCTGTTTGCAGTGTGAGACTGAACACAGCTTTGATTCTTTGGAGGAGCCACCCACGAGGGCGCAATGGATGAACGTCACATTCTCAACAGTCAATCCTGGGATAGAGACGTATAAGAAACCATGAGAAGAACTTTGTGCTGGTGTGGAACAGAACTATAACATGCTTCTGGGTGTGGCAGCTTATTTCTCTCATCTGATTTGGAAAGGTGACACTGAGGAAGACAGAAGTTGGGCAGCTAAAGACTTAGTTGAGGAGGAATTAGAACTAGTGCTGAGTGGTTCTCTTAGTTCAACTGGCATTTATTTATTTATTTTTTGAAAATGTATTTTAATCAGTTATGAAGGAGAACTGTAAATGGAGGGACTTTTGAAAAGATAAAAAGCTGTGAGTATCCTGAAAAGGATGGCTAAATGACTCTTCTCAGGCATTAGCTGATTCACGACTGCAATTATATTTCAATTTATTAGAGTGAATACCTCAGTGTGCTTCCTTAACACACACACACACATATAAACACACATACAAATACAAAATAGGTATATATGTAAAATTTAAAATTTCTAATCTATTGCTTTCTCCTGCAACAAAATAGTTATGCTGTTCTCTTAATTTGAATCTAAAATTATTGTTTTCTTCACACTGTTAAATGAGACTTTTCCTTGACACATTTTTCATTTCACTTCCAATACTGGATGTTATTTAGTAAACTATATGTATAAACAAAGGCCTTAAATAAGTTCCGAAGTATACAATTAGAAGCAGTGTTCAGGCTGGGCATGGTGGCTCGTGCTTGTAATCCTAGCACCTTGGGAGGCCGAGGTGGGAGGATCACAAGGTCAAGAGTTTGAGACCAGCCTGGCCAATATGGTGAAGCCCCGTCTCTACCAAAAATATAAAAATTAGCCAGTCCTGGTAGTGGGTGCCTGTAGTCCCAGCTACTTATGAGGCTGTGGCAGGAGAATTGCTTGAACCTGGGAGGTGGAGGTTGAAGTGAGCTGAGACTGGGCCACTGCACTCCAGCCTGGGTGGTAGAGCAAAACTCCATCAAAACAAACAAACAAACAAACAAACACCACTGTTCATATAATTAGGATAAAATATTTCCTGTTGATATTGGTTTAGCTGGTTTTCAAGTATATTTATTCAAAAGAGGCATTCATCAAGATTGTAGTTCATCTCTCTTTTTATAGCAAGCCCTGTGGCTGTGTCATCCCCATGGTCCATTAATCTCTTACTGCATTACTCTGAAATGGTGTTGGTTATAAGTAATCATAAACTGTCACCTTTGAAAAGCTAACATTTGTTAGCTTCATAGGCATGAAAAAACTAGTGATAAGTGATGTTGTTAAAAAGTCAAATTAAATGTTAATTGATGCAAGGGCACAAAGCAGCAAGGCACTTAAGAGTTTAGATGCAGGCACTACATTTATCAGAAATGACAAATTATCCTGAAGAGTTTCCATGGATATCTGCTTTCATATTTTTCTCCATCACCATTTTCCATGTAAGCATATCACAATTTAAAAGTAGTTGGGATACCGCTCTTGCTGAGTGTTTACATAATCTCATATGAAGCCATAGGCACCATTCTGATGCCATTGTGTATATTTACAATGTTTTATTTTTAAACAGTGTGGTGCTCTAAGCAAAGAATAAAAGAATAGACTATCCTAGAAATTTGCATAAGGAGAAAAGAACATGCACACTCTTGGGGAATTAAAGAGAAGATTCTTTCTTAATCATCTCATACATTTAAATTACCCAGATTTGCATAAATGCTGAGGTGTGAATTATTGCCTTTAAAAAAAAAATTCAATTCCTTTCAGACCATTGCTAATTATTCTTGGCTAATGTGGTAAAGTTAGACGCACAGAAAGTCACTGATAATCCTGGGCTGTCTTCCCCAGAACGCTGACAGTAGGCGTGGTTAGTTTAAATTCTCTGGTTGATAAACAAGGCAGAAGTAGGCTAAAATGTGATTAAAATAGTTTTGCTTTTTTGGATCTTCGACTGCTACTAGACTACAAAAAATGGAAACGCATTCTGGCTGACTGTAGAGGCATCACTGCTTTTATAGAAATGATTAGCTAATCACAGATGTGCTTTTGCTAGATTTTTCTATCATTAGAACTAGTCCAGAGCCTGGCATGAATTTTGGATTCTGCTTGGTACCTTTTAATGTGGCAATTTTTCACAAAATACCTACTTATGAAATAATGGTATATTTACAAATTAAATATAAAGGACCTCGGCTTTTTTTGAACTATATTTAGGAGAGTATTTTTTTTATTCATTTGTATAAATAATTTTCTGTGGCCACATAGAAATTCCAATGAACATGCCCTTTTAGGGTAAAGTAAACTGAGTATTCTGACCTAAGACTCACACCTATTTACAGAATATATGAGTTAAGAATTTTTCTTAATGGCTTGGTGGATTTCCACAGCTTAGTACTGACCTGTCACTTGAATAGTCTTGTTTTCCTGGTAGGATTTTCTTTCTTCTCCATTAGAAATTTACTTGTATTCATGTTGTCCTCCATAGTAGAAAGACTTCAGTGAGGCCCAATTTTTTTTTTTTTTTTTCTGGAAAGAAGTTTGAGGGGCCTCAAGGTAACAATCAGTTTGTATTTGAATGTAAGCATTGAGAAATTAAATTGATTTCAATGGCTATTATTGAGTGGCCACTTTGTGCTTTACTGGAAAGACTAAAAAAAGAAATCGAAAATACAATTCCTGCCCTCTAGGATCAAACAGTCTATTTGAAAAGGAGTGGCAAATGAAGTAGTGGGAGCCACTCTCTATAGTGATTCAGAGTATCCAGCACAAGGGGTGTGGCTGAGGGGAGTGCAGGCAGAAAACCTTGCTTTTGCTGTTTCCCTAGCTAGGTGTCTATGAGCCTGAGTCTGCCCTAAAGGGCAGTAATCTGATCTGTTACATGTTTCTTGCCAGCTGTACAAGAAACATTTCCTGTAACTTAACAGAAGAAATATTTAGTTTTAGTTTAAAAAACCATCCAACTTATAGTTCTTGTCAGCAGGTGACTTTCCTCTATGTGATGATTCTGGCTGGGACTGAGGTTCCTTATAGCTTATGATGTTACCATTTTCACCAAATAATTTCCAAAATATTAATGAGTTGTCTACTTCAAGTCACAGGCAAAAGAGAGCATGGAAACTCATATATAGGAAATATATAATGGCCCAGACACACATCAGTTCTGCTTGTGTTCCACTGACTAGAAGTCTATCACGTGGCCACATCTAACCTCAGGCAAGGCTGGGAAATGTAGTCTAACTGTGAGCCCAGGAAGAAGAGGAAATGGGTCTGATAAATAGGTAGCTAGTTATTTATCCGCCACACTTTGCCCTTCTAGTTTTCTGTCATCAATGTCTATGTTTATGTCTATGTGTCTCTGTATATGTGTACACATATACCTATTGATAATTGTTTCACATCGTATCTTTCAATAATAAGTATGTTGTAGAGCTGGTACTTATGTTGATTTTGCTTTGCTCTCAATATCGTTTAACGCAGGGACAGGGAGTTATGCCTGGTCTTAGTATTGTATAGCACAGTATGATATAATAAGAAGTATATATTTGTACTCTACCTCTGGTTTCAGAGACAGAGCTTCTAAAACCTTTGCAGATAGAGATGCTAGGATAATCTTTTATTCTAATAGTTGATCTTTGACCCTGGATCTTGACACAGAGTTCCTAAGACCTTTGTAAATTTCTGAATGATGGAAGCCTCTGACACAGAACTTCTAAATCCCTTGGAATTTCCTGGGTTATAGGTACCTCTTATATTCTAATGAGGTGACTTTTGGTAGGATTGTGGATAGCTTCAGGATGGAGCTGGTTGCCAGGGAAACCAATCATGTGATTAGAGGATTGGAACTTTCAGCCCTAACCCCTTGACTTCCAGAGAGAGGAGAGAGGCTGAAGGTCGAGTTGATCACCAAATAGCCAATGATGTAATCAATCACAACTATGTAATGAAACCTCCATAAAAACCCAAAAGGAGAGCGTCTGAAGAGCTTTCAGATTGCTGAACACATGGAGGTGTCTGGAGAGTGGCATGCCTGGGGAAGTCATGGAAGCTCCAAGTCCCCTCCCATAGACCTTACACTGTATACCTCTTCATCTGGCTGTTTGTTTATATTCTTTGTAATATCTTTCATAATAAATGGTAAATGTAAGTAAGTATTTCCCTGAGTTCTATGAGCCATGCTGGGAAATTAATTGAACATAAGGAGGTAGTCATAAGAACCATGATTTATAGCTGGCCAGTCAGAAGTGCAGGTGACAACCTGGGACTTGGCATTTGAAGTAGGAACAGTCTTCTAGGACTGAGCTCTCAACCTGTAGGATCTGATGCTCTCTCCAGGTAGATGGTGTCACAATTCAATTGAATTATAGCACATGCAGTTTCTGTCTGTTGCTGGTGTATGGGGAAAACCCTACACACATTTTGAAGACCAGAGATGAAATATTATGTGTTGAGTACAGTATTGAGTGTGACAGTGGAAGAAAAACAGTTTTTTTCTTCTTGTGCCCTTATACTTCCCAAAGAGACAAGCTAAGGTAACATCTAGCTTCAAGTTAACAATGTCTTTGTATGTAGCATCCATTTTTTAGATCTGAATGTGGCTCTATGTTGTCTAGTGGTCTGTGAACTAAAAGGAAAAACTAAGACTAACTATTTGCCCTTCCCACCTCACACCCGTGGCTTCCACACATGCTCTACAAATAATGGTAAAACAGAGACAAGATAGCCACACTAAAAACTCCCGTCACTGAAGTGGAATATTGTAAAATTACTAATACTAATTACCCCTGGTTCACAACATTAATGACTTCTTGTGGCAGGTGTAGTGTAGACTCTCTATCTGGCTTATAGTGGAAGCTTATTTATTGATTCAGTTCTCTGGAAGAAATTCCCTTGACCAGTGTTCTCGATGGCATCTTAATTGCATTGGATGAGAGGTTCCTCCTCGTCCGTTATCCTCCATGGCCACAATAGAATTAGGAATTGGAGAGTATGTCTTCCTTAAGAGCTGCACAACTTTCATAGTCACTATGTGATGGTGCAATTTTGCTATGCCCAAGAGTATGCTAATGACTGAACAAATTAGAGGATTTTTAAAACCCAGCTTACAGATTATTTGGCAATGCATTTATCTTAGAAACTTAGCAAGCTTCTGATATATTCGTTTCCAGTCTGTTCCGATGCCAAGAGGCACTCTCAAAGTTTTTTACTAGACATAGTTCTCTGGCTCTCTCCCTCCCTCCCTCCCTCCCTGCCTGCCTCCCTCCCTTCCTTCCTTCCTTCCTTCCTTCCTTCCTTCCTTCCTTCCTTCCTTTTCTTTGCTCTTGAAAATGGAAACCATGAGACTAGCCTAGCAAAAATAGTAAAACCCTGTCTTTACTAAAAATACAAAAAATTAGCTAGGCATGGTGGCTGGCTCACACCTGGAATCCCAGCTACTTGGGAGGTTGAGGCAAGAGAATCACTTGAACCCAGGAGGCAGAGGTTGCAGTGAGCTGAGATCACACTACTGCACTCCAGCCTGAGTGACAGAGCAAATTTCTCTCACAAAAAAAAAAAAAAAAAAAAAAAAAAGATAGAAACCAATATACTTTGTTGTGCCTTGTACTATATTTTAATGAGATCAAGCCTACTTTCCTGTTCCTGTGTTAAACAATATTGAGATCAGGCAAAAATAGCTTAGCTGCTTGCTTCAGGACATTCTTGTTCCTAAGAGATGATACTGTGAAACAGCAAATACAGTCACATTTCACAGCTTGCTCATTAAGGTCTTTACCTCACTGTGCCCAGCAATCCAAAACTTTGAAAATCTATGAATGCATTTTATTTATCTAGCACTCACTATGCTTCTTAAATATGTCTTAGTCAGTATTTATTCTCCGCATTAATTGGAGATTTTCCAGCTAGAGAACTAAGGTGTGAGGGTACTGAACAAATTACTTGATCTTTGTTCATTATCTTTTTCATGATGAGGCACCCATTTTGCTGAGACCCTTATTTTAGAAATCTTCAAGGTCTTGCTACTTATTAAGAATCTTTATGGTCTCTAACACCCTCAGTGAGACACAGAAAGAACAAATGAGATTCTAAAATGAAACAATTTCAAAGCTCTGAGGGTCCTTTGAACTTTTATGCTCTAAGGTATTTCCATTGGCCCTAATGATAATAAGATTCGCTTCTATTCACATTCATCAATTTTTTGATATAGGTTTTTCCCTTTAATTCTAGACTCTGTCCTGTTGTAAGCAGGATAATACTAATACTAATACTGCAAAGGGTTGATGCAATATATTCGGTCTTGTCCTCACCAGGTACAGGAAGCCTTTCCTCAACATTCTCCTAAACCATCTTTGTATAACCTAAAATGTGAAGACTTCGTTTTCTGGAACAGATGTCAAGGATGGAAAGATCCTTAATCTCTATGAAATGGAGTAGCTGACAATCTGTATTTTATAGAAATTGTCAGCTACTCTTAATCATAAGCCATGTAGTAAAACCGTGAGGGATTTTATATGGGGCTAATCCTTGATTTATATCTACCAATTTAAGAGACATAAACCATCCTCAGCTCATTAAAGTCTTCTGACCATAGTCCTCCAGCTAATAATTCTTAGGTATCCTTCAGAAGCAGAAAATTGAGAAGAGACAGTTTTCAGGTATTTGGAACAAGTTGACAACTGCACAAAGTAGACAGCTTCTGCCCAGACCCACAGAATAAAATGTAGTTAAACAGAGTCACACATTGCCATGCTTTAATGGGCATGTGCTTGTTGATTTTTTTCTATCTGTTTTATATATCCTGCTTTAAAGTTATGGATTTACTAACAATACATTTGTTTTCCTTGAACTATGCTATCCATAAAGCCCCTATTTTTAATATTTTTCTTTGCGCTACTAGCAACTCCTTGGGATACATTTAGTGTCTGGCTATAATTTTCTTGTGATTTGGTTAAAGAAAAATGAGACGAACTCAGTTCCATTAGTACCAATTCCTTCCAATGAATTAGCCAGGATCTTGATTGTTTGGATTCAACTACTAAGGAAATTCTTAGACTGCAAACATACCACAGCCCAGACAGCTAAAAATCTAAAGCACTTATGTATAACATTTAGTATGGGAGATTTCTGTTTTTGTTAAAACATCCAAGGACTTTTCACAGTAGTTGGCTTTTGTAACAAAAATTTCACAGAAATAGAGCTTGGAATATGACTAAGAAAAATATGCTGTACCAGTGAAAACCATCTGCAATGGACTGAATTGCGTCCCTTCCCCAGATTTGTATGTTGAAGTCCTAACCCCCAAGTAATGGTATTTGGAGATGGGGCCTTTGGGAGATAATTAGGTTTAGATAAGATCTTGAGGGTAAGGTCATCAGGATGGGATTAATGCCCTTATAAGAAGACACCGGAAAATTTATACATGCATCTCTCTCTCCCTCTCCCTCCCTCTCTTTCCCTCTCTCTTTCTCTGCCATGTGAGGACACAGAAAAAAGGGAGCTCTCTGCAAGAAAAGAAGAGAGCTCTCACCAGAACCTGACCATGCTGGCACTCTGATCTTGAACTTCTATCTTCCAGAATTGTGAGAAAATAAGACTCTATTATTTAAGCTACCTAGTCCACGGTATTTTGTATGGCACCCAAACTTACTAAGACACCATCTCATTTTAACAGACTTGTAAGAAGGCTAACTTCTTAAGCTTAAATTAATACTATTTGACTATAGATATAACTGATGATCTCCTTAATTTAAATCTTACCATCTGACAGTAATCCATTCTTACTTAGCGGCACTAAAAGTGTACAAAATAATTAGACAACCTCGAAGGGTATTTGGTCTTTTTAAATTTTCGTTTTTTATTTTTATTTTTTTGAGACGGAGTCTTGCTTTATCACCTAGGCTGTAGCCTGCAGTGTCGCAATCTTGGTTCACTGCAAGCTTCGCCTCCCGGGTTCATGCCTTTCTCCTGCTTTGGCCTCCCCAGTAGCTGGGACTACAGGTGCCCTCCACCATGCCTGGCTAATTTTTTTTTTTTTGTATTTTTAGTAGAAACGGGGTTTCACCGTGTTAGCCAGGATGGTCTCGATCTCTTGATCTCGTGATCCACCTGCCTCCGCCTCTTGAAGTGCTGGGATTACGGGTGTGAGTCACTGCGCCTGGCTGGGTATTTTGTCTTACAGGAGAACATTGGGATACTCACAGCAAATGGTTTTGGATTTTTGCATGAAAAATTTTCTAGTTATTACTAACAAACTGGACAAGGTCTTGTTATTTCAGTAACTTAGGTTTATATTCAGGATTGTACTTGATATCATGTAGGTTCCAGTTTGATACATTTTTCCCCTTTCAAAAACCAAAAACAAAACAAAATAAATCTTTAGGTAATTTAACTCAAAAAGAAGAACAACCATGTCTCAACTTGAGTCCCCAAAACTTAGTTTCTAAAAGGGAATTTAGGACTTTTTTCTTCTGTCCTCAAGCCTTCTCATTTCTTGCTTTACAATATGCCTGTAAAGTGGGAGCGTGTGCTACTTGTTATAGTTCGTACATTAACAGGAAAGCTTTAACGCATTGTTAAAATGCCTTAAAATCTAAGGGCATAGATTTTCTTGCCGAAGAAATTCATGAGACAAGGTCGGTGATGATTCAAAGCAGAGTAGTCATAGATATAATATTGTTCTGTTTAACACTACAGAATTTTCTGGAACCTTTAATATTTCTAAAAACATCAGATAAACAAGTAAATTACATACTACCATCTCTTCACACCGGTAATTGTGTCTGTTTTCTTGCTTTAATTTGGGTACTCTTTAGTCTGGGTTTAGAAGTGAATTTCAAAGTCTGATCCTAATACTTTTCTTAGCGTTAGCCCGCACTGCTATGCTCAAATGTGTTATCTTCAGACTCTTAAATGCTATTATGTAGCTACTTTTTCATCAAATGCTCCAATAAATGACCATTTAACAAGATATTACTATTATTATTTTACTTAACCAACAATTTATTTTTTCACAGATCTGGAGGCCAAAGAGGCCAGTAGTCCAAAATTAAAGGGTGGACAGAGTTAATTTATCCTGAAGCCGCTTTCCCCTTTTTTTTTTTTTTTTTTTTTAATAACAAGGAAACTTAATACATGACTGTTACTCATCGAATAGTAATGCACATTTGGATCGATCATGATTCTCAATAACAAATAATCTGTCTTCTAAAGTAGGCAGAAGAATGACCAAATGTGGAAACTGATAACTGAAACCAACAAAATTTCTCATGCCTGTGTTAAATAAAGTATGTTAGACCATACTTTTCTGCCCTGTGAACATAGTTTGTTTTCTATGAGTTAACCATAAGACTAGCCATATATCCCTGTCCCTATTTAAATAGTACTGAGACCAGCCACAAGTTAGTTGTTTGCTCAGGGAAGCATCTTTTCCTGGAATGTAAGGTAATAAAGCAACTAATATGCTGATTAATTGACAATAATTTGCTTATCAAGCCTGCTTCAAGGCCATTGCCTCACTAGGCCCACAACATCCAAAGCTAGCATGTCATAATTTAATCATTCTGAACCATATTCTTACTTTACAATGCCTGCCTTAAAAATCACTCAACCCAGGCTCTAGACCCTTCTTATCATTTGCTAATTTTCACCCTTTTAAATACTATCAGTTTAATAAACTCACCTTTGAATGATTAATATGTTTTCCTGGAGGAATTCGTGAGGGAGATTCAGTACCTCTCGTCTGTCTTTCTCAGTTTGGTGAACTGTCTTTAGGCCATGTGAAATACAAATAGCCCCGTATAGGAAGAAAGTACTCTCAATCGGATTTGTTGACAGTCGAGACACTTTGCTTAACTGAGCAATCATAATGAGGTTTAGTTCTCCAAAATAATCTTAGGTTTTATATTACTTTACTTGAGTTTTAAAAGCAATTGGGTTTTCTAATTGTTGAATCCTTCAAGGCTTTGTGTATACACCTTCAATTTTCTTTCAAATCACCCCATTCTACCCTTAGAAAAAACAAAACAAAACAAAACATGTTTTTACTGTTATAGTTTGCAAAAAACAAAATGGAAAAGTAATCCCACTGTAACTTTCTGTAACCACTCTCCCTGGAGCTACAGGCTAAGTAGGCATGCACTTTGCCCTCCAGATTATCTCAGGTGACAGTTTTGCTAACTATTTTGCCATTGTGTAACATAGGTCTCTATCTTTTCAGCCTTCAATATCAATTGCTTTGTTATCTACCTGATGATAACATTTCTGGTACCAATTTCTGTATTAGTTTGGGTAATGCCAACTGTTGACACAAATACCACTGGATTAACATTTATAGTACACTCATGTAACAGTCCAAGGCAGGTATTTCTGATTGTGGAGTACTTTTGTTCAAAAAATGAATTCATCTGTGGTTCCACCATCTTCAGTTTCTACTTTCTAAGATTGATGTGATTGTCTGACTCAAATTGGGGAATGTGGAAAGGGAGCGAGATAATTTCACACAAGAAGTTTCTTTATGGGTTAAACCAAAATGCCACACATAGCTTCTATTCGTATTTCATTGGTACTACCCAATCACATGGCCAAACTCAACTGCAAGGAAGCCTAGAAAATGTAGTACAGGCTTAGGCCTAGGAGACAAAGGAAATGAGTTTGATGTGAAGGTAGGCAGTCTCTGCCACAGTTGTGCCTTTTTAAGCATGCATGTAACCACGTGTTTAAACAGATACCCTGAGACTGTATCGGACAGTAGAAATAGAAGAGCTCATCCTGTCATGTGGCTGGAGAAATGGTTAGTGAAAGACATCACTTATAATATGATTCAGGAAAGACATAAAATATGTTATAGGTGAGTAGAATATACAGACTTTATGTACAGAATTTGTGGATGAATGTCCTTCTTTTGGAGAGAACATTGGATGTAAGTGTATAGGGGCAAAAATGACTATGATGTGTTTGAGAGGCAGTGAGAGGATTTGTTCCACCATAGCAGATTTCTTTTAACGATTAAGAAAAATTAAAGACAAGTAGGGAGATTGGAATGTAGTAGAGATCTTTTAATGCCACTCACACTAAAAATACTCATTTTAGAACTATTTGAATAGCATTGATCATTTAGAGTAATTGTCTACTTATATATTTATTCTCTTTAGCCTTGCTGCGTATATTTCAGCACTTGATGTTTTCATTTAGATGGAGGCAAGTTCTGAGTGAAGAAGAGATACACAGACTCTGAAAAGGGGATAGATTGGGAATGGGGTATTATGCATTCATTATGCTCCTCCAATGTCAGCAGGAGGTTTCTGGGTCGCTGGCAGTTGTGTGCATAATGGTTGGAAGATTGGGTCCTAATTACTAACACTAGCATTGCAGAGGCATCGCTAAGTACAACTTTGTTGGAACATAGTATCTTTGTCTGAGGTGATTGGACATTACAGATAAGTTATTTAAAAATGCACAGGCAAAACTTTAATTTTCTCTGTCCAATCAGTGTAAGTCTACTAGATAATATGCCTGCTTTTTAAAAGTAAGAAATTGATAATTAAATCTTTCAAAAGGTATAACCTATTTTAAATGAAAGTCAATTCATAACGTTGTAGTGTTCACACAGGGCTGCCTTATAATTAAAAAGTTAATTTTATATTTTTGTATACTAGTGACTTGAAATGTGCTTCAATAAAACAGAGTGAGCTGTTTAGGAAGGATGAGAAGGAAAGAAATACCTGGATACAACTCTATGTCTCCCTAGTGATCTTTTTTTCCCCACATAGGGTGATGCTCTTTGATGAGAAGAACAAAACTACTCAATTTAGCCCTTTTAAAAGTTTGTGACAGTAAACACAAATTTCAAATAATTTATTTTATTGTTCTAAAATTTATACGTTAAAATGACATTCTCATCTTTGATTACTATTGAAAGATGCTATTGAGTTGAACCTTTCAATGATTGTATAATTTACACATGAAATGTATATTATATATAACAGACAATCTTCAACTATTATAGCTAAGAACTTTGATGAGAGAAATACCTTACAAATTTGAAAAGAATATCTCATTTTTTTCTCTTTCTTATATTAGTGTTGTTATTGATAAGTAGAGTGACCATATAATTTATCAACCAGATTGGGACATTTTTGAGAGTGAAAGTGGTAATTATCTAAGATTAGAGATATTTACTAACACATGTTGACAAGTCTACATGGATAACTTAGATTAATAAGGAAGGTAAAAAACTGAGTCATAGTTTGTTAGCATTGATCAAACACTTCTGTATGGCAGGGACTTTACTAAGCACTGTATATGCATAATGTCATTAAACTTACACGAGCACATGAGGCAATTTTTATTATAGCCATATTCTAGATGAGGAAACTATGGCTTACAGAGATTAAATAACTTTTCCAAGATTACATATTAGGTATGTATCAGATACTGATTTTAAGTTTTATGCATTTATTTAAATGATTGAAAATGACCCTATAGGCAATTGGCAGTAAAAATATAAATAACTGACAGTTCTGTTATGTCTTCAATTCAATATTGTGATTTTTAATATTGAGTAACAGCTTAACTTCAGTACAATAGAATACCAGGTAGACTTCTATGGTTTTTAACTATAGTACCTGACTCTGACTCCCAGATGTCACCTCTGGACCCACCTGGGGCCTGAAGAAACTTGCTGACCTGAAGGTAAGGACACAGTCCTGGCTGGCTTTGTCACCTGCTGATTGTAGGACCCCAGTGCCTTGAGCAAACATAGGCAGTAGCCAGGGAGCAGTTACAGCAGGTTTTGGGTGAGACACAATGCTGTACTTGCTTCAGGTCTGACCCAGAACGGTCATAGTGGTGGTGGCCACAAGGCACTTGTGACACTCCAAATCCAGCTTTAGGTGGCTCAGAACAGAGAGAGAGAGAGACCAGAGAATTCTACTGGATCTAGTCCAAGACCGTCAAGGAAGAACTTCTATGAGTCTCAAGCACCACAGCATTACTGGGCTCGGGGTGCCCCCTAAAGCAGACAGCCTAGATCACAACACCCAAGTCCTTCAAATATCTTGAAAACCTTCTCAAGTAGTACAGGTACAAAAAAGCCCTGAAAGTGAAGACTACAATCAGTACCTAACTCTTTAATGCCCAGACACTGAAGAACATCTACTAGCTTCAACTAGAAAAACAGGACCTCATCAAATGAACTAAACAAGTCACCAGGGACCAATCCTAGGGAAACAGAGATATGTGACCTTTCAGACAGAAAATTCAAAATAGTTATATTGAGGAAACCCAAGAAATTCAAGATATCAAAGAAGTTATTTAGAATTATACAGGATAAATTTAATGAAAAGATTGAAATAATTAAAAAGAATCAAGTCAGAAATTTTGGAACTGAAAAATGCAATTGGCATACTGAATAATGCATTGGAGTTCTTTAACAGCAGAATGAATAGAGCAGAAGAAAAAAATTAATGAGCTTGAAGAAAGCCTGTTTGAAAATACACAGTCAGAGGAGGAAAAAAAAAAAAAAGAGTAAAAATAAATGAAGCACACTTACAGGATCTAGAAAACAGCCTCAAAAGAGCAAATCTATGAGTTACTGGCCTTAAAGAAGAGGTAGAAAAATAGATAGGCATAGAAAGTTTATTCAAAGAGATAACAGAGAATTACCCAAACTTAGAGAAAGATAGTAATATTCAAGTACAAGAAGTTACACATACAGGTTTAACTCAAAGAACACTACCACATGGCATTTGATAATCAAACTCCCAAAGATCAAGGATAAAGAAAGGATTCTAAAAGCAGCAAGAAGAAAGAAACAAAAAAACATGCAATAGAGCTCTGGCAGCACACATAGACTGAAAAGTAGAGGTGCAGGAATACTTCCAAACTCATTCTACAAGGTCAGCATTATACTCATACCCAAACCAGACAAAGACACATCGTAAAAGAAAACTATAGGCCAATATCTCTGATTAATATTGATGCAAAAGTCCTCAACAAAATACTAGAAAACAAAGTTCAATATTACTTTAGAAAGATCATTAATCATGAACAAGTGGAATTTATACCTTTGATACAAGTAGAGATCAACGTATGCAAATCAATCCATGTAATACATCAAATCGACAGAGTAAGAGACAAAAACTTTAGATCATTTCAATTGATGCTGAACAAGCATTTTATAGAGTCAACATCACTTCATGTTAAAAACCCTAAACAAACTGGGGATAGAAGGGACATAACTCAACATAAAACAAACAAACAAACAAAAAACAAAAACAAACAAACAAACAAAAAAAAACACGGATGACAGACCCTCAGCTAGTGCCATGCTGAATGAGGTAAAAATTGAAAGCCTTTCCTGTAAGATCTGGAATATGACAAGGATGCCCAATTTCACCACTGTTATTCAACATAGTCCTGGAAGTCCTGGATAGAACTATAAAACAAGAGAAAGAAGTACAGATCCAAATAGGAAAAGAAGAAGTCAAATAATCCTTGTTTGGAGATAATGTGGTCTTACATTTGGAAAAATCTAAAGACTCCACAAGAAAACTCTTAGAACTGATAAAACAAATTTAATGAAGTTGCAGAATACAAATCAACATACAAAACTTAGTAGCGTTTTTATATGCCAACAGTGAACAATCGGAAAAAGAAATAAAAATGGTATTCTCATTTACAACAGCCACAAATAAAATAAAATACCTAGGAATTAACCAATGAAGTGAAAAATCTCTATAATGAAAACTAGAATACACTGATGAAAGAAATTGGAGAGGACACAAAAAATGGAAAAATATTTCATGTTCATGGATTAGAAGAATCAATACTGTTAAAAATTTCATATTACCCAGAGTAATCTACAGATTTCATGCAATCCCTGTCAAAATACCAGTGGCATTCTTCACAGAAATAGAAAAAACAATTAAAATTTATACAAAACCACGAAAGACCCAGAATAGGTAAAGCTATCCTAAGTAAAAAGAACAAAACTGGAGTAATCACATTATCTGACTTTATATTATATTACAGTGCTATAGTAACCTAATAGCATGGTGCTGGCATAAAAACTGACACATAGAGAACCCATAGCCAAAGGAACAGAATAGAGAACCTATAAACCAATTGAAACACCTACAATGAACTCATTTTTGACAAAGGTGCCAAGAATATACATGCGGGAAGAGTCTTTTCAATAAATGATGCTAGGAAAACTGGATATCCATATGCAAAAGAATTAAAATAGACCCCTATGTCTTCTTGTATACAAATATCAAATCAAAATGGGGGAAATATTTAAATTTAAGACCTCAAACTATGAAACCACTACAAGAAAACATTGGGGAAAATCTCCAGGACATTTGTCTGGGCAAAATTTTTTGGTCAGTATCCCACAAGCACAGGCAACCAAAGTAAAAATGGACAAATGGGATCACATCAAATTAAAAAGCTTCTGCACAGCAAAGGACAAAATCAACAAAGTGAAGAGACAACCTACAGAATGGGAGAAAATATTTTCCAATTACCCACCTGACAAGGGATTAATAACCAGCATACCAGCATAAATATATGCATATATATATAGCATATATATACATATATTTTATATATATATATAAACTGAGGATAGAAGGGACATAACTCAACATAAAAAAATGAATGACAGACCCTCAGCTAGTGCCATGCTGAATGAGGTGTATGTATATATATATGTGTGTGTGTGTATATATATATACCTTTTTATATGCCTGTTTTTTATATGCTGAATGAGGTATATATAATATACCTTTTTATACACCTGTTTGCCATTTATATGTCTTCTTTTGAGAAATGTCTATTCAAATATTTTGCCATTTTTAAAATCAGATTAATAGATTTTTTCCTATAGAGTTGTTTGATATATATATATATATTTCCTATAGAGTTGTTTTATATAAATATATCTCAAAGATAGATATATATCTCATATATATATATCTCAAACAACTCTATAGGAAAAAGAGATATATATATATGAGATATATATAGAGATATTTATATTGAGATATGTATACATTGAGATATATATATTGAGATAGATACACACACACACACAGCTCTATATATATAGCTATGTGTATACGCACAAGTGGAACTGGAGATTATTATGTTAAGTGAAATAAGCCAGGTATGGAAAGGCAAAAATCACTCTACTTAATGTGGGATCTAAAAATCAAAACAGTTGAACTCATGTGCATAGAGAGTAAAAGAATATGGTTAGCAGAGGCTCAGAAGGGTGGTTGTGAGGATGAGGCTGGAAAATGAGAATTGTTAATGGGTACAAAAAAATAGAAAGAATGAATAAGACCCACTATTGGATAGTACAACAGGGTGACTATAGTCAGTAGGAACCTAATTGTACATGTTAAAATAACTAAAAGAGTATAATTGTATTGTTTGTAATACAAAGGATAAATGCTTGAAGGGATGGGTACCCCATTCTCTATGATGTGGTTATTATGCATTGCAGGCCTCGATAAAGCATTGCAAGTACTCTATAAATATGTACACCCACTATGCACTTGCAAAAATTTATAATTAAAGAAATTGAAATAGTAGAAAAATCATAAATGAAAACCAAAGATATCATTCCTATTCACACTTCTTCAAGCTTCACATTCCAAAAGTAATAGTTTTCATTAATTTATGTTTTTGCTTTTTCAAAGTTATCTTAGAAGCTCTAAAATTATACGCTAATTCCTCATTTTGATATTTTTTTATATCAGTTTTTTTATTAAATAACAATCCATGTTTCTTCCATTTGTTGAGTTTTTGTTTTATATCTTTGAATTAAATTATATCCTGTACCTTAATTATTAAATATATTCCTAAGTAGTTTATGATATTTGTGATTTTTAAGATTTTATGATTTTTATGATTTTTTGATGATGTAAAGACTGGAATGTTTTTCTCATTTCAGCATATATGTATTAATGCAGGAAAGGCAGAAAGTTAAGTATTTATATGTTTTCAACTTGAACTACCCATCTTGTTGAACGTCCTCATAATTTGGTAGGTTTTTTCTTACTATAATTTTTGAGATTTTCTAAATACAGTTATATTGTCACCAAAACATTCTATTTTTTTCTAATGGTTGATACAGATTGTCTAATTTTTAAAATTGCATTTGCTATAACTTCAAAAACAATGCTGAATAATTATCATGATGGAGGACATTATGCCTTTTTGTGATTATAATGAAAGTATTTTATTACCACTTAGAATAAAGTTTGCTGTTGTATTTTAGTAAATCACAAAGTAATTTCTTTCTATTACAATGTGTCTTAAACTTCATTAGCTGATTAATTTTATCAAATGCCATTTTAGCATCTGGTAATAAAAACATTTTATTTTTTATTCAATGTGTAAGATAATGAATTACATAGATTTTCTCATTTGGAACAATTCATTTATTTCTAGAGTAAACGATAATCTGACTCTTTGTTTAGATTTTTGTAGAGTTCTGCATTGTATCTCTCTGCTCTCTCTTCTCCAACAATCAGCACTCTCCCTACCTTATTCTTAACTTAGAGTATTTTTAAAGCCTGCTTCTAGATTTTTGTTTTCTAGTCCTATGCTTAACTCATCTTTTTTGACTTCTTTCCTTTACCTATCATTCTTATTTGTGATGTAATTCCTATTAGACTTAGAGAAGTACTGGAGGCAGATTAGGGATGTAAGGGAGATGGATGTAAGTGTTCTTTTTGCCATCTGGAATCAGAGTTGTGTTGCTAGATTGGACTCCAGATCTTAGTCTGAAACGTGCCCTAGGCCTATACACTATGCTGCCTCTTTAATATTAGAACTAGAGCTCTAACAGTGTAAATATACATATATGGGAAGGAAGACTGAAAACAAAAGTGATTACTGTGGAAAATTTAAAGATTGATAACATAAGTTAAAAAAGAAGTAGCAGAGAAAATCTGGAATTGACTATCATCACTGCAGCAGTGACTGCTGTCAGAAGTGGGCATGATGGTTGAGACTTAACTCTCTGCTAAACATCGGGAAATCTGGATCTTTTGTAAGGCATTCTTCATGAATTTATTTAGACTAAGAATGAACTTTACACCCTTGTTGATAAAGACCAAATTATTTATGCAAGAACGTAACGAGCTTGCTAATTCCAACATTTCCAATATGTATTTGTGTGAAAGTGAGTCTCTGTGTGATACATAGGCTTAAAAAAGGCTGTGTAGATCCCTGGGCAAGATGACTGAATAGGAAGAGCTCCAGTCTGCAACTCCCAGTGAAACCAACATAGAAGGCAGGTGATTTCTGCATTTCCAACTGAGGTACCCGATTCATCTCATTGGGACTGGTTGGACAGTGGGTGCCACCCACAGAGGGCAAACAGAAGCAGGGTTGGGCGTTGCCTCAGCCGAAAAGTGCAAGGGGTTAAGGAACTCCCTCCTCTAGCCAAGGGAAGCCATGAGGGACTGTGCTATGACGGATGGTGCTATCTGGCCCAGATACTATGCTTTTCCCATGGTCTTTGCAACCCGCAGACCAGGAGATTCCTTTGGGTGCCTACACCACAAGAGCCCTGGGTTTTAAGCATAAAATGGGAGGCCATTTGGGCAGACACCGAGCTAGTGGCAGGAGTTATTTTTTTGTGCCCCAGTGGCACACGTAAGACCAGCGAGAGAGAACCATTCACTCCCCTGGGAAGGGAACTGAAGCCAGGAAACCAAGTAGTCTTGCTCAGAAGATCCCATCCCCATGGATACCAGAAAGCTAAGATCCACGGGCTTGAAATTCTCACTATTAGCACAGCAGCCTGAAGTTGACCTTTGACTCTTGAGCTTGGCTGGTGGAGGGGCGTCCACCATTACTGAGGCTTGAGTAGGGGATTTTCCCCTCACAGTGTAAAAAAAGTCACCAGGAAGTTTGGACTGGGTGGAGCCCACTGCAGCACCACAAAGCCACTGTAGCCAGATTGCCTCTCTAGATTCCTCCTCTATGCGCAGAGCATCTCTGAAAGAAAGGCAGCAGCCCCAGTCAGGGGCTTATAGATAAAACTCCCATCTCCCTGGGACAGAGCACCTGGCGGAAGGGGTGGCTGTGGACGCAGCTTCAGCAGACTTAAATGTTTCTGCCTGCTGGCTTTGAAGATAGCAGTGGATCTCCCAGCACACAGCGCTTGAGCTCTGCTGAGGGACAGACTGCCTCCTCAAGTGGGTTCCTGACCCTCATGCCTCCTGATGGGGAGACCTCTCGCAGCAGGGTTCAACAGACACCTCATACAGGAGAGCACTGGCTGGCATCTGGCAGATGCCCTTCTGGGATGAAGCTCCCAGAGGAAGGAGCAGGCAGCAGTCTTTGCTGTTCTGCAGCCTCCACTAGTGATACCCAGGCAAACAGGGTCCAGAGTGGACCCCCAGCAAACTCCAGCAAACCTGCAGAAGAGGGGACAGACTGTTAGAAGGCAAACTAACAAACAGAAAGCAATAGCATCAACATCAACAAAAAGGATGATCATGCAAAAACTCCATCTGACTGTCACCAATAGCAAAGACCAAAGGTGGATAAATCCATGAAGAAGAACACAAAAAGGCTGAAAATTCCAAAACCCGGAATGCTTCTTCTCCTCCAAAGGATCACAACTCCTCGCCAGTAGGGGAACAAAACTGGTCGGAGAATGAATTAGACGAATTGACAGAAGTAGGCTTCAGAAGGTGGGTAATAACAAATTCCTCTGAGCTATGGGAGCATGTTCTAACTCAATGCAAGGAAGGTAAGAGCCTTGATAAAAGGTTAGAGGAATTGCTAACTGAAATAACCAGTTTAGAGAAGAACATAAATGACCTGATGGAGCTGAAAAACACAGCATGAGAACTGCATGAAGCATACATAAGTATCAACAGCTGAATCTATTAAGTGGAAGGAAGGAAATATCAGTGATTGAAGATCAACTTAATGAAATAAAGCAAGACAAGATTAGAGAAAAAAGAATGAAAAAGAATGAACAAAGCCTCCAAGAAATATGGAACTATGTGAAAATACTAAACTTATGTTTAATTGGTGTACCTAAAAGTGACAGGGAGAATGGAACCAAGTTGGAAAATACACATTATCCAGGAGAACTTCCCCAACCTAGCATGACAGGCCAACATTCAAATTCAGGAAACACAGAGAACACCACAAGATACTTCTCAAGAAGAGCAAACCCAAGACACATAGTTGTCAGATTCACCAAGTTGCAATAAAGGAAAAAAAGTTAAGGGCAGCCGGAGAGAAAAGTTGGGTTACCCACAAAGGAAAGCCCATCAGACTAACAGCAGACCTCTCTGCAGAAATCCTACAAGACAGAAGAGAGTGGGGGCCAATAATCAACATCCTTAAAGTGAAGAATTTTCAGTCCAGAATTTCATATCCAGCTAAATTAATCTTCATAAGTGAAGGAGAAATAAAATTCTTTACAGACAAGCAAATGCTGAGGGATTTTGTCACCACTAGGCCTGCCTTACAAGAGCTAAATACAGAAAGGAAAAACTGGTACCAGCTACTGCAAAAACAAACCAAAATGTAAAGACCGTCAACACTATGAAGAAACTGCATCAACTAATGGGCAAAATAATCAGCTAGCATCATAATGACAGGATCAAATTTAAATATAAAAATATTAACCTTAAATGTAAATGGGCTAAATGCCCAAAATTAAATGAAGAGTCAAGACACATCAGGGTGCTGTATTGAGGAGACCCATCTCATGTGCAAAGACATACATAGATTCAAAATAAAGGGATGGAGGAAGATTTACCAGGCAATATATGTAGGGGTTGCAATATACGTAGAGACTTGCAGTCCTAGTCTCTGATAAAACAGACTTTAAACCATCAAAGATCAAAAAAGACAAAGAAGGATAATGCTAAAAGGATCAATGCAACAAGAAGAGCTAACTATCCTAAGTATATATGCACCCAATACAGGAGCACCCTGATTTATAAAGCAAGTTCTTAGAAACCTACAAAGAGACTTAGACTCCCACACAATAATAGTGGGAGACTTTAACATCCCACTGTCACTATTAGACAGATCAATGAGACAGAAAATTAACAAGGATATTCAGGACTTGAACTTAGCTCTGCACCAAGTGGACGTAATAGACATCTACAGAACTCTCCACCTCAAATCAACAGAATATACATTCTTCTCAGCACCACATAGCACTTATCTTAAAACTGACCACATAATTGGAAGTAAAAAACTGTTCAGCAAATGCAAAAGAATGGAAATCATTAACAGTCTCAGACCACAGTGCAATCAAATTAGAACTCAGGATTAAGAAACTCACTAAAAACTACGCAACTGCATGGAAACTGAACAACCTGCTCCTAAGTGACTACTGGGTAAATGATGAAATTATGGCAAAACTAAATAAGTTATTTGAAACCAATGAGAACAAAGACACAACATACCAGAATCTCTGGGACACAGCTAAAGCAGTGCTTAGAGGGGAATTTACAGCACTAAATGCCCATAGGAGAAAGCGGGAAAGATCTAAAATCGACACCATAACAACACAATTAAAAGAATTAGAGAACCTAAAGCAAACAAATTCAAAAGCTAACAGAAGACAAGAAATGACTAAGATCGGAGCAGAAGTGAAGGAGATAAATACATGAGAATCCTTCAAAAAATCAATGAAACCAGGAGCTGGTTTTTTTGAAAAGATCAACAAAATACATAGCCTGACTAATAAAGAAGAAAAGAGAGATGAATCAAATAGATGTAATAAAAAATGACAAAGGGGAGCTCACCACTGATCACACAGAAATACAAACTACCATCAGAGAGTACAATAAACACCTCTACGCAAATAAACTAGAAAATCTAGAAGAAATGGATAAATTCCTGGACACATATACCCTCCCAAGACTAAACCAGGAAGAAGTTGAATCCCTGAGTAGACCAATAACAAGTTCTGAAATGCAGGCAGTAATTAATAGCCTACCAACCAAAAAAATCCCAGGACCAGGCAGATCCACAGCTGAATTCTACCAGAGGTACAAAGAGGAGCTGGTACTGTTCCTTCTGAAACTATTCCAAACAATAGAAAAAGAGGGACTCCTCCCTAACTTGTTTTATGAGGCCAGCATTATCCTGATACCAAAACCTGGCAGAGACGCAACAAATAAAGACAATTTCAGGCCAATATCCCTGATGAACATTGATGTGAAAATCCTCAATAAAATACTGGCAAACCCAATCCAGAAGCACATTAAAAAATTTATCCACCACGATCAAGTTGGCTTCATCCCTGGGACAATATAGGCAAATCTGGTTCCATATAGGCAAATCAATAAATGTAATCCATCACATAAACAGAACCAATGATAAAAACCACATGATTATCTCAACATATGCAGAAAAGTCCTTCGATAAAATTCAATACCCCTTCACACTAAAAACACTCAATAAACTAGGTGTTGATGGAACACATCTCAAAATAATAAGAGATATTTATGACAAACCCACAGCGAATATCATACTGAATGGCCAAAGGCTGGAAGCATTCCCTTTGAAAACTGGTACAAGACAAGGATGCCATTTCTCACCACTCCTATTCAACATAGTATTGGAAGTTCTGGTCAGGGCAATCAGGCAAGAAAGAAATAAAGGGTATTCAAATAGGAACAGAGGAAGTCAAATTGTCTCTGTTTGCAGATGACATGATTGTATATTTAGAAAACCCCATTGTCTCAGCCCCAAAATTTCTGGAGCTGATAAGCAACTGTAGCAAAGTCTCACAATATAAAATCAAAATGCAAAAATCACAAGCATTTATATACTCCAATAATAGACAAACAGAGAGCCAAATCATGAATGAAATCCCATTCACAATTGCTACAAAGAGAATAAAACACCTAGGAATACAGTTAACAAGGGATGTGAAGGACCTTTCAAGGAGACTACAAACCACTGCTTAAGAAAATAATAGAGGACACAAACATATGGAAAAACATTTCATGCTCATGGATAGGAAGAATCAATATCATGAAAATGGGCATACTGCCCAGAGTAATTTATGGATTCAATGCTATTCCCATCAAGTTACCATTGACTTTCTACACAGAATTGGAAAAAACTACTTTAAATTTCATATGGAACCAAAAGAGAGCCCATATAGCCAAGACAATCCTAAGCAAAAAGAAAAAAGCTGGAGGCATCACACTATCTGACTTCAAACTATACTGCAAGGCTATGGTAAGCAAAACAGCATGGCACTTGTACCAAAACAGATATATAGACCAATGGAACAGAACAGAGGCCTCAGAAATAACACCACACATTGACAACCACCTGATCTTGGACAGACCTGACAAAAACAAGCAATAGGGAAAGAGTTCCCTATTTAATAAATGATGTTGGGAAAATTGGCTAGCCATATGCAGAAAACTGAAACTGGACCCCTTTCTTACACCTTATACAATAATTAACTCAAGATGGATTAAAGATTTAAACCTAAGACCTAAAACTATAAAAAAAATCCTAGAAGAAAACCTAGGCAATACCATTCAGGACTTGGGCATGTGCAAAGACTTCATGATTAAACACCAAAAGCAAGGGCAACAAAAGCCAAAATTGACAAATGGGATCTAAATAAACTAAAGAACTTCTGCACAGCAAAAGAAACTATCATCAGAGTGAACCAGCAACCTACAGAATGGGAGAAATGTTTTACAATCTATCCATCTGACAAAGGGCTAATATCCAGAATCTACAAGGAACTTAAACAAATTTACAAGAAAAAAAAAAGACATCAAAAAGTGGTTGAAGGACATGAACAGACACTTTTCAAAAGAAGACATTTATGTGGCCAACAAACATGAAAAAAATCTCATCATCACCGGTCATTAGAGAAATGTCATTCTAACTGGTGTGACATGGTATCCCATTGTGGTTTTAATTTGCATTTCTCTGATGGCCAGTGATGATGAGCCTTTTTTCATGTGTCTGTTGGCTGCATACATGTCTTCTTTTGAGAAGTGTCTTTTAGAAAGAAAGTGTCTTTTAGAAAAAAATTAATTTTCTTTTTGAAGAAAATTAATTAGTAAAATTCAATAACAATAAAATTGGGTAAAATTTAAATGTGTGTACTGCCATTCAGTTAAATGTTTGAGGTTGAAATTAATGCACCGATTATTTAGAGTATATCTAATTCTAAACTAATTGAAAAGAATAATTTTGTCCTCTTTCCAGAAGCAACTTTTTAATCACAACTAATTTTGGTTAAAATTTTGTTGTAAAAGCCAAAATTGACAAATGGGATCTAATTAAACTAAAGAGCTTCTGCACAGCAAAAGAAACTACCATCAGAGTGAACAGGCAACCTACAGAATGGGAGA
>NW_012098266.1:46067-162826 GCF_000951045.1 Mandrillus leucophaeus
TTTCTTTCTTTCTTTCTTTCTTTCTTTTGATATAGTCTTGCTCTGTTGCCCAGGCTGGAGTGCAGTGCTGCATGATCTCTACTCACTGCAACCTCTACCTCCTGGGTTCAAGCCATCCTCCCACCTCAGCCTCCCATGTAGCTGGGACTGCAGGTGTGTGCCACCATACTTGGCTAATTTGTGTATTTTTTTGTACAGACAGGGTTTTGCCATGTTGCTGAGGTTGGTCTTGAACTCCCAGGCTCAAGCGATCCACCAGTCTTGGCTTTTCACCTAATCTCTTCTTATAAGGACACCAGTCATTTTGAATTAGGACCCACTCTAATGGCTACATTTTAACTTAATTAGGTCTCCTTTTTTCCCCTCTCTCTTGCTCTTCCTTTGTTAGAGACTAGGTCTTGCTCTGTTGCTCAGGCTGGATACGAATTCCTGGGCTCAAGTAATCCTCACACTTCAGCCTCCCGAGTATCTGGGGCTACAGGCTCACACCCACTGTGTCAGGGTCCTAATTACCTCTTAAACGGCCTTGTCTTTAAGTGCAGTCACATTCTCAGGTAATGAATTTTGGAAGAACACAGTTTAGCCCATGTCAGTCTTACTAATGCCCATCAGCAAACTGTTGGTTACATGGAACTAAAAACAAATCACTTGAGTTTTGCCATAATTTTTTTTCAGTAAAAAAAAATCAATAAATTCTTCCTTTGGTGAGAAATAAAGGTATATTAGATTTATTGTGGAAAAAGATGATCTTCATGGCACCTCTTAGTTCTGAAATTCTATTGTTTCACTATCTCTGTGTGCAGTTCTTCTTACCTTTCTCTGCCTCCCATAATTTCACAAGATTGATTTTTAAATGTTAATATTTGGGAATATAAATCAGGAAACATTACATTTGAAACATATGATTAGGGCAACTGAGTTTTTATGATTTATGAAAAATTATAACAACAAATATTTGTGAATTAGAAAATATTTAATAAAAGATTTGCTTATGTGGTTGGATAAACATTTATTACTTCAATTTTAAAAATATTTTTGCTTACTTATTATCAGTATTGTTAAATTCTAAGGGAAAAAACAGCAAGAGAGAAAGTACTTAAAGTACATTTAATGCTGATTTGAAAGTAATTTTATTATTCTTTAATAATTTAAAAGCCACTTTAGGACCATTGCCTCAATGGAAAAATCATGAGAAATAGTTATTTTTGAGTTTTTAATAAAAGGAGTCTATTGTTTATTGAACTTCTCTTTAGTATTTTTAACATTATAGCATTTAATATATTAAAATATGAAGGGCATTATTTTCTCCATTTTATACAAGAGAAATACTGGGGCTCATTTAAACATGTAAGAAGACAAAGGTAGGTAAATTATGAAGCTAGGAAGTGACAAAACTGACGTTCTAGACAAGGTTCACTTGTCTTCAAAATTGGTTCCTTTAACTGTTTTGCTGCAGTAAAAACTATCGTTACTAGAACTTGATGTGTGTTGAAAGAAAAGTTCCAAGAACATTCAGGTCAGATGTGGGATAATATAGAAGCCTACTCCCACAGGATGATGTGATCAGGACCTAGAATATAGCAATATTGCCAGGTGTGACAAGGATGAGCATGATCAACAAGAGATTCAAGTATAGATACATGATGTACTTAAGATTTTTGAGAAAGGGTAAAGACTGAGAAGACAAATCACAACTTTGATCCTGATTGATGTGCTTTGTGTTGAAGATCTGTGAAAGTTAATATTTATACTGCAATCAAATTATTGCCAATAGCATTCTCCAGCCATAGCCAATATAAAAAAGTTATCTTAATTTTCTATCATGGACACCTGGAGCAAAAACATCATGAGGAAATGATATCTAGAGTTATGTGATCAGTGTCAGCTCTCAGAAGTCGAGCAACACTAACTGAGAAAAATTTGGAAGGAACATAAACATTCAGTCCATGACACCATCTTAATCAATTTTAAGTGTATAGTTCAGTACTGTTAAATATTCACATTGTTGTGTAATAGAGCTTCAAAACTTTTTCATCTGGCAAAACTAAAACTCAATACACATTAAACAACTCTTCATTTTCTCCTCTCCCTACCCCTGGTAACTATCATTCTACTTTTTATGTCTATGAATTTGACCACTTTAGATACCTTATACAAATGGAATCATACAATAATTATCTTTTTGCAACTGTTTCACTTAGCATAATGTACTAGTCTTAGTCCATTTGTGCTGCTATAACGGATACCACATACTGGATAATTTATTTTAAACAATATATGTTTTTCTTATTTCTGACAGTTTTCAAGGCTGGGAAGTCCAAGATAAAGGGGCTGAAATCTGGCACACCTTCTTGCTGCATCATCCCATGGTGAAAGTTGGAAGGGCAAGAGAGTACATGTATGGGAAAGAAGAGAGGACGAAACATATCCTTTTATAAGAAGTTCACTTCCATGATAATAAACCCATTCCTCTGATGAGGGCAGAACCCTGCGGCCTAAACACCTCTCATTCATCCCCACCTCTCAACACTGTTGCATTGGAAATTATCCAACATGTGTTTTGGAGGACATATTCAATCCATAGCAGGACTCAAGGTTCATCCATGTTGTAGAATGTGACAGAATTTCTCTAGTGTTCAAAACCTGAATTATATTGTATTGCATGCATATACCTCTTTTTGTTTATTTGCTCATCCATCAATGGATACTTGAGTTGCATCCCCCTTTGGCTATTGTGACTAATGCTGCTATGGATGTTGTCTGGCAAATATCTCTTTGAGACTGATTTCAGCATTTTGGAGTATATATCATGAAAGGAGATTGCTGGATCACATGGTAGTTCTATTTTTAATTTTTTGAGGAAACATTATACTATTTTCCTCAGTGGATAACTTCATTTTACATTCCCACCAGTAGTGCACAAGGACTTTAATTTCTCTACTTTCTTGCCAATACTCACTATTTTCTGCTACATATATTCTTAAATAAAGACTTATAACATGCCATATCATCTCTAGGGGTTATCCAAAAAGTAACATGCAATGTAATTTGCTGGAAACACTCTGGGTATCAGAAAGTTAATCCACCAGAAAAATGACAGTGCTATTTCATGTATGCACGGGCATAAATTATGTACTATAATCTTAAGAGACTTGGATATTCTTGGGTATTCAATTAAAAAACTGATCCATGAGAAATTAACATTGTGTGTCTGTCATTTTTGTGTGAATTTCAATTTTCTGTGTCCCAAAGCATCATGAGAGCAGAGGAGTGAGTGAAAAGCTTTATTTTGAAAACATTTTAAATAAATATCCTAGATTGAATGCTGAAAATCTCCTGTAACATTAAGATTTGCTTTTAGTGAATGTTTTAGATAACTTTTGCCCTAACCTAGGACAGTTAGTGATGTGGAAAATGATAAATCTGACACATTTTTCCCATTCTGAGGTAACTCTTTACAATGAAATAAATAGTCATGGCAGTTTATGCTGACCTGTTTCCTTTATGCTTCCAAAATTTCTTTGTTTAGTGTCAAAAGAAAAGAAAAGTTTAATGCTTGTGATTAATGACTCTGCTGTATGAAGTTACACAGCATAATTTATAGGGTACCTTATAATGCAAGCACCTCAAGCCTTTTTACAATAAAATGGAAAAGCATATAAACACAGAACTCATCCATAAATTAAAAATCCAATATTCGGTGTTAAATTAGTTGAAGCAATAATGCAAAGCTTTCTTCATAACCCAAATATAAGTTTTTCTTTAACCAAAACTTTCCACCGCTAATGGATGTCTTGTTTATTTTCTTGAATTTTCATTTTTATCTTTTTTCTTGAATTTTTCTCATATTTACAGTATTAAACTCTTATATTCTTACCATTTGAAGCTTGTCAAAACCTTATAATAGAACAAACATACTTAACCCACAGGCATACAAATTTGCTGTTAGCGAATTTTGTTCATTTTTCATTGCTATAGCTTGAAAGATTTGCAGGTATACAGGGATAAATTTACAGAGTAGTTTTTTTATGTTCTTTTATCTCCAGATTTAATGTCTTTAGGTCTAATCATAATCTTGTTATAATGTTTTAGATTTGTGTATGCTTTTACAGAATATTTCACATTAATTTTATCTTTGCATCCTCACAATTATTCTATGAAGAAAGAAGGGCAAGAATTTTTACAGATCCATTTACAGATAAGGAAATAAAGTCAGAGGACAATTCAATGACATCTCCAATGTCACTCAGTAATTTAGTGATAAAAGCAAGGCTGGTGTTCTTGACTGCTCATTCTGATTTAATATGTGTCACATTATATAATGTTGTTGTAGGTCACTCAGAAAATGTGACTGACTCAAAGGGGTAATTTCCAATCAAACCATATTTAGATCATTTTTCTCTTGTTATATATGGCAAATGGTCTTCTGTAATAATTTAAAGTAATTTTTTGATGTCCAACTTTATGGTCTAGATAATGACAAAGGGAGAGCATCTGCCTTCTTTGGTGCTGTAGCCTTTGCACATTGGGGTCCTACAGCTTTTGAGGCTGACACAGGGACTGTAGGACACAGAGCTACTCATGTTGAATTATACTTTGAGTATGTAGTTTCCTTTTAAATGAGGTGAAAATGTCACATGTATGTCAAGAATGTTACCAGGAGTTTGGAACAGAGGGAAGGCACCATGTAAGATATGGTCTTTGCTCATTTGGAGAAGATGAAACAATACAGATGAGAAGCCACGATACAAACTTTTGGGCACAGAATAGGGGATGACTCATTCTGTATCAATAAGCACAGGCTATTTCTTAGAGCAGGGCATTGTCTCTTTCATGCAATGGAATATCACAGATTGGAAGTGAGAAGTTGGGAGTGGGAGAGAGACTATTTCGCTGTTCTCATATACCTACAACAAAGGAAAATTAAGCTTTCCCTTCCCTATATACACTGTGCTTGAAAAGATTGCCAGTGGCCATCACATCGCCAGATTGATGGGCAAGTATCAGTTCTCCTTTTACACAACTTATTAGTAGCATTTTACGCAGTTGCTTATTCAGTCTCCTGGGAAAATTTTTCTTTCATTTAACCTCCAGAATACCATTATCTCTTGGTTATTTTTCTCTCTCAATCTCCTGGTGGGAATTCTGCTTATTGTTCTGATCCCTATACATTACAATGATTTGGCAATCAAACTTTCAATCTCTGTTCTTCTTTTTCAACACCGTTTTTCTAGGTGACCCCTTCCAGTCCTGTGGAAAACGTTACCATTTGCCTGCTGGTGACTTTCAGACTTATATCTCTAGGCAGACTTCTCCCCAGGCAAATAAAAGTGCTCAACATATGTTTGTTAGATGAATTGTGGGATGAATCAAATAAATGGCAAATTTGACTGTAAAATATGTGAGCATAATTAAACTCATTAAATTTAAGAAACAAATAGGTTTTACCATCTGAAGAAATACAGATCAAAACTTACAAGGGCATGAAAAATCAGGTCAATTTAACACTAATTGATGACTATAAGATAAAACAAAAAGTAAACAGCGTTTATTTTGCCAGTTTATTATGGCTTGTAAACCACAAAGTGTAAGAAAATAAACTAGAACTGTAATTGTCTTCAACAAATGACTGCACAGAAGCCAGCCATGGTTGCCTAGGATATTAAGCCACTCTCTGTCATGGAATAAATGATAAAACAAATAATTGGATGTACAAACTAACTTTGCTACAGAAGTAGTGTCACTGTGGCATGGCCAAGGAGGTGAAACAGCTGACCCCAAGGGAGGTAGTGGATAGAAATCCAGGATGGGATAAAAAAAAGAAACCAAAAAGGAGAAAGCTTTAAGTCTGCAAAATATATGAATTCTAATATGCTTTATGATTTGGGAGTACTACCGCTGGCCCAGTCATCAGGGCTTTGCCTGTTCACCTCCCTGCCCTTCCCATAAGCATCTGGGGCATAGCACACCCTCAGTAGTGCCACCATCTACCACATCTGAGACTACCTGGAGAAGCAAGCAGAGATGGAAGTCGTCAACAGAATAAGAGTGACTGAATAAAAGGATAGAGTTGAAAAGTAGAAGGTAACTCTTCCTGCTTCTTTCCTAGGGCTCTGAGAAACAGAAAGTTCCTCCACAGAGTATGTCACTGGGTGTAGGTAGAAACTCTTGAGGAAACTTCATGGGGCACATGAGACCCAAAAATGTGCTAGGACCAATCAAATATGTGTGTGTGTGTGTATATATATATATGTGTGTGTGTGTGTGTATATATATATGTGTATATATATGTATGTGCATGTATATATATATATATGGTGAGTAAGTGTTGTTCATATGGTCCAATAAACAAGCAAAGTAAAGGGGCCTCAGGACATGACATGGGGTATGTGGCCCGCAATGTGGCTCATGTTAGTGTTGTCTATCTGACTAAAGACAAGGTGGGAAAGCGAATGTCTTGGGGCATGCTAACAGTGGGGCAAAGTCAGAGCTTGTTCGTCTCAGTGCAGGTCAGTGTTCAGTAGGTTAGTTATTATTCTGTAGACTTTATAAAGCCAATTTGCAATGCTAGGCTAATAGCCTGTCAGTATGAGATTTTTGTAGGCAATCATTGTTTCAGCTCTGTTCTCCATGACTTTATTATTTGTCAAATTAATTTTTCTGCTGCATCTTGAAATGGGTTAGTGAATTAGTTTACTTGTTTCTTTGGTTTACTTGGTCTTGCTGTACACAACATTTTCTGCCTTTTGTGGTAGAGAGATAAGAATTCCCCAAAACAGCAAGCATGTTTCTCAGGGTGCAACTCGTCTTCCTATTTCCTAGTGAAAACTAGCATCACTTCTGGTTATATTTGGAAATCAATCTATTGAATGCCTTTGCAGCTGGGCTCTTGTCCAAGGTCTCAAAAGATGCCTTTTTCATGGGGAGAACAATGCAGATGCAAACAACACCAGTTACTTTTCACAAATGCTGCTACATTTTGAACTAAATAGTTGAAAGTCTGCAAGGTCATTTTTTATATTTACCAATCAATCCCCTCTATATCTTTTGTAGGCATTTTGACTCACTTTCAAATATGTACCCAAGCAGTGTGTATTTTATGGTCAACTCCTGTAGAATTGTAAATCGGCACTTAGGTCTCCCTGGGGTGTAGAGGCAGACGTGTGCATCAGATTTTTAATGCATGTTCACACTCTGTTTCCAAAGAAAACACATCCAAATATTTGGGCCCAAGGGCTCTAGCTAGGCTAACCTTGTCCTCTTTCTTTTTTAGCCGTTGATTGTGCTTTTGCCATTAATTTTCTTTAAAATTCTACTTCATTGGTTTCCAAGGTGTGCTGCACATTAGAATCACCTGGAGATCACTAAAAATTCTTGATGCTTGGTACCCACTCCCAGACACGATTCAATTGGTACGGGGTGAGAGCTAAGCATTGGGACTTTTAAGGCTCCCAGGTGATTCTGATAGGCAGCCAACATTGAGAACCATCATTCCACTCTGTTGCTTTATGTACGGCTAGTTATAAATAACTGGATATAAGGGCGGGAGCGGTGGCTTATGTCTGTAATCCCAGCACTTTGGGAGGCTGAGGTAGGTGGGTCACGGGGTCAGGAGATCGAGACCATCCTGGCCGACATGGTGAAACCTCGTCTCTACTAAAAATACAAAAAAATTAGCTGGGCATGGTGGTGCGTGCCTGTAATCCGAGCTACCTGGGAGCCTGAAGCAGGAGAATTGCTTGAGTCAGGAGTTGGAGGTTGCAGTGAGCCCAGATCAAGCCACTGCACTCCAGCCTGGCGACAGAGTGAGACTCCGTCTCAAAAATAAACAAACAAACAAACAAATAAATAAATAAAGAGGAAAAAAAAAGAAAGCACCAGACATTCCCTGGTTTGGAGTCTTCTTGAAATCTTTGAAGTAAGATGAATCTTCATTCATATACCATAACCGAAAAGATGGATTTTTCAAGTACTCTTTTAGCATGAAAATTACTTGGCTTTACAACATCTCAACATTGCCAGCAGCTTCCAGAAGAGTGAAACCTCTTGTGAGTCTTGTGTATTTGAGACATTAGTTGGAAATCAGGTGACGTGTTGAGACTGTACAAAAGTCTTTTAGATAATATTCATACAAATTTTCTAGGTTGAGTTTGTTACTTTCTTTATGCCTTTCTTTAATCTGAATTTCTTTGTTTCTTAGTTTCTTTGTTTCTGGGGGCTACAAATATTAGAGAAAAAACAAAAACAAAAGTAAAAAGTAAAAACAAAAACGAACTACAATTGCTTCAGTGCAGGGTAGTGTGTTAGGAGAGCATGAATGACTTATGTCAAATTTCATTACTGATTTATTGAAACAAGATTTAATTGTAATTTGTTTTGATTGGATGAGAATTTAAATTACAATTGAGAAAGTTATTAAGTCAAACATACAGAAATCCCTCTAAGATGTAATATGACCCTTCTCTCTGGTAAATGTGCTTGAAAAATGTATCCCATTTCTTTTAAGCACTAAACAAAAGCAGTCATTGTTTAGAAGAACCAAGATAAAAGGTATGTGAATAAGGATTTTTCTTCTAGCACTAAATAGTTCACATAGTCCCTTGAACTGAAGTGCAACTCTTTTGTGGTCTGAATTAATTTTCTCTTGGGGAAAAAATAATCTGTTACTTTTTAATTTTAAAACTAAAAAAGTGATCTTCTGTTTGGCCCAGAAAGTTCAAAACAATTAGAGTGGATGTCTTAATGAGTAAGAAATTAGTTATTTGTCTTTCTTGTGAAAACAACATGCTGAGTTAGAAAAAATAAAAGGATAATTTTATTTCAGAGAAGGTGGGTACAATTACCTCTCAGTAAACCATCTTCTAGAATGCCTAATCTGAAGTTAGGGTTTGGTAAGAAGAGAGACATATCTTGACTTCCCAGAACCTAACCACACCTCACTGGGTTCTTTTTCACATTTAGATTTAGAAGATGTTTCTGCATTAGCAGGAAATGCTTGAGGAAAAGTTAAAAGAAATTTTTTCAACTGAGATGCTATTTGAAATTAGTAATTCTATTATTTATTTATATACCAATTCTGCTTCTTTAATTTAGATCAGATAACTCTGACTTTCCAGAGGAAATTTAAGCTATTTCCTGACACAAGAATTTTAAAAATTGTTTTTTAAGCATAGGCTTTTAAGGATTTAGGGTTACTGAATTGCCAAGATGGAAGAGAACCTGCTATGTCATCAAACTTTAATATCTGCCACCTGTGTTTAAAATTATTATATTTATCTTGAGAGTATATTTAAAACTTTACTTGATACAAAAAAGTGATAAGTAAATAGAAAATGACAAATTTTCTCTAGAATTCTAGATTATTTTATCTTACATCTACAGGTATTTAAAAAGACTGAATGAGCCAATACTTTGAATAAGTGAAAATTGTGGTAAAATAAGAAAACAAGGATCTAGAAGCAGAAATACCATTTGACTCAGCAATCCCATTGCTGTGTATGTACCCAAAGGAGTATAAATCATTCCGCTATAAAGACATATGCACATGTATGTTTATTGTGGCACTCTTCACAATAGCAAAGACTTGGGACCAACCCAAATGCCCATCAATGATAGACTGGATAAAGCAAATGTGGCACATATACACCATGGAATACTATGCAGCCATAAAAAAGAATGAGTTCATATCCTTTGCAGGGACATGGATGAAGCTGGAAACCATTATCCTCAGCAAACTATCACAGGAACAGAAAACCAAACACCGCATGTTCTCAATCATAAGTGAGAGTTGAGCAGTGAGAACACATGGATACAGGGAGGGGAACATCACACACCGGGGCCTCTCAGGGAGTGAGGGAGAAGGGGAGAGAGAGCATTAGAAGAAATAGTTAATGGATGTGGGGCTTAAAACTTAGATGATGAGTTGATAGGTGCAGCAAACCACCATGGCACATGTATACCTGGGTAACACGCCTGCTCATTCAGCACATGTATCCTAGAACTTAAAGTAAAATAAAAATAAATAAATAAAAAGAAAAAAAACATTTCTAGTCTATTTTTAAAAGAAAAGGCTTCTAGCATTTACTGTGTATTAGAATCACCTGGGAGGTTTTAAAAATCCCAATGCTCAGCTCTCACTCCATACCAATTAAATCATAAAAGAACTGAAAGTAATTTGTTTAATTTTATATACAGAATATATATAATATACATTTATGTAGAAATATATTTCTAATGCGTATATATTTCTAACATACATATGTAGAAGTATATTTCTACATATATATGTAAATTGATCTATTTGTGGCACAAAAGTTATGTACATGTATGCCGTCGCAAAGTACCACTAAAGAGTAACTTAAACAACATAATGTATTGTCTCACAGCTCTGGAGCCTGAATGTCCAAGATAAAGGTGTCAGCAAGTTTGCTTCCTTCTGAGGCAGTGAGAAAGAATCTGATGCGTGCCCTTCTCAGTTTCTGCTGGTTTGATGTGATCTTCGGCATTCCTTGACTTATAGAAGCATCACTCCATGTCTGCTTTCTCTCACGTGGCATTCTGTCTGTGTGAGTGTCTGTTTCTAGGTCCAAATCTCCCTTTTTTGTAAGGACCAGTCATATTGAATTAAACCCACCCTAATGATTTCATTTTAAGTTGATTACCTCTGTTCAGAAATCATGACTAGTGATATTTGAGTAGGGGAAAGGCTAATCTCAAGGTAGAGAAATTTGCTTCTGTAGACTTCCAAGCTGAAACGAATCCAAATTGCAGGAGGAGAAGAGTTTAACTGTAAATAAAGATCAGAATGTTCGCTATTATACAGGATTTAACATCATTTTAGTACTGATATAAGATTATTTTGTGGCTAAAGATAATCAAATAACTTAAAAATCATTAAATATTGATGGGAAAATTTTGAGGTATGGCAATATTATGAAAAATACAGCAAAATAGCTTAGGTATTTGAATTTAAAGGTGGATGGACTAAGAAAAAAATTGTTTTTTGTTGAATTCTATGGAATTCTACTTTTTGACTGTGATATTTCTAGGAATGTTAACTGTTTTATATTAAGAAATGTTTTTTACTAAATACTAATAAACACATACGGTGTCTGGCCCAATGCTAAGCATTTAGGGATCATTATTTTCAATTCTCACTAAAAACTTGCAGGTATTATTAAGTATTATTACTTTACTAACCACAGAAAGATTACATAACTTGGCCAAATTGCTCAAATTCTGCCTGGCTCCAAATTTTTCTATAAACCAAATACTCTATAATCACTTTCCATAACTCTGTTTGTCAAAAGTAAAGAAAATGGTTTAGTGCTTTTCCTACAGTGAAAAATCAACAAATATTGAAGTAAATTGAATATAATCAGGCTTAGAAACTGACGCAGTGATGAAAAATTGTGATAATAGTCATTGCTTACTATTACATATTAGGATATACATTACATATTAGGAGATAAAGCAGTTGTTCAAATATCATTTAAGCAGCTGATCTGGCCTTTTCCTCAGTGTTCTAATATTTCAGACATTTTTCACCTATAAAATCATCACACCCAAATTTTATACTTACCAATGTAATAATTTCTAGCTGGTGACAAATTCAAATCAAGCATTTTTAATATTTGAAATATTTTGGAATAGAAAAACTCCACAGAATATTTTTTTAAAGAATAATTTGTGTTTGTTTGCCTGAGGGGGAAAATGTTTTCAGGAGAAAGCAGAGAGAGTGAAAAAGGAAAAAAGTGCTATATTTTCAAGTTCTAAAAATGGGGTTACCTGTATGTTACCTTTATTCTGACTTGGAAGTATGTTTCAGAGTATAAAATTTGGAATTGCCGCAAGCCAGTACCAATAGAAGAAATATTAGCATTTATAGTTTAGGCTGGAATTTACTGCTAGTCTTCTGCTATGATTCCAGTGATTCCAAATGACCCAGTTTGTACATGGTCACTCAACACACCCACACACAAATCCACAGACACTATATATATAACTCTAAAAGTGAAAAAAGACATTTTTCCTTATCTACCTTAGAAAATGGCTATGAGGATTAAATAACTTATATAATCATCTATATGTGAGAAAGAAGTGTGATTCTTATTTGAGGCCTAACTCATATACACAGGTATCCACATAAACATATCATACATTTATATGTGCGGTTTAATTTCATTGAATGCCCAAGACTATGCTTAGTATAAAAAAATGCATTTAAGTGTATAATCTTACTGGAGGGACAAGATTTATCTTCAAGGGTCTCTTGGGATAATATGAGAGAATATACTTTGGTAACATATAGAAGCAATGCAGATGTACATGACCACAGTATTTCCTCTTGCTGTGAAAGCGTCCCATTACTATTGCTCTGAAAAACACAAATTCAGGATTAAGGAACCTGTGTACTGTTCCCTAGGGATTCCTTTTGCCTGGTAGCTGGAGATAGTGCTAACAGCTCACATCATTTATATATGAATTCTTTCCTCCCGTGTCTCCTCTGTGCTTTGCCATTCTCTTAACTTCCCCAATTATGACTGGAGTCTATTGACGAGCAGCCTGGCTTTCCTTCTCTAAAACTTCTCTGCTTTGGTTTCTGTGCTGTTATTTCCACAAGTGACCTGCGTATTCGAAGCTGTGTTATGTATCCAACGACCCTTATCCAGCATTTGTTGAGGGTAGTTCCCAGGGCAGGATAGTTCCTCACCACTTTTTACCTATCCAGTGTATGAGCAGAGTGTACACTAATGTCCAGAGAAATTCTCCAGCAAAATGCTTGCAGCTGGGAGATAGCAGGTGTGGTCAGAAATGATGACTGCCAAGAGGATACAAATAGGATGCCAACATTTGTTATAGTGGATAACCATTTTCTTGTGTTAGGGCTTAGCAACAAATATTTTTTGTCCTTGTCAAGGTTATTATTGCCCTAGGATTTCTAGTATGCAAAGGCTTTGGAGAGGAGTTGGTGCTACGGGCTGAATTTTGTCCCTCTCACTTCCCTGGTCAATTCATATATTAAGGCTCTAACTACCAATGTGATGGTATTTGGGGATAAGATCTTTGCAAGGTAATGAGATTTCAATGAAGTCATGAGAGTAGGGCTCTCACGATGGGATTAGTGTCCTTATAAGAAGGGGAAGAGACAGCAGAGCTCTCTTTTCACCATCTGAGGACACAGTGAGAAAGCAGTGGTCTTCAAGTAAGGAAGAGAGCCCTTACCAGGAACCAGACATACCAGCACCTTGATCTACAACTTCCCAGACTCCAGAACAGTTAGAAATAAATATCTGTGGTTTTAGCCATCTAGCCTATGGTATTTTGTTATGGTAGCCCTCATGATCTCTGAATAGCCTTTGGGTCATTCTTTTAAATCATTGGGCCTTCTGGAAATAGTGGAATCAGTGCCCCAGACTCAGTTTTCCAAAGTATGAAGCTAGGAAGACCTGTTATCCCTGGATTAAAGTTGCCCTGGACAAGGCTCAGGTGCAAAGAAGGGCAGCATGTCTGCTGAAATAAAATTGTCTTGAGTAAAAGTACTTTGAGACAGATTCTAGGCTGATGCCTCTAGGCCCAAAAGAAAGTTTTACAGTGAATGAAAGTGACAGCTTTTGGTAGGATACATGGCTAATGCTGAAAGTCCATTTCAGACTCTGTCATGTGGCTCAGGCTTGAGCTTTGGGGAGCAATGCTTGAGCATAAGGGTGTTGTCTTCAAAGACAGGCCAAGCTTGAAAGAGACTCACTATCTCTTAAAATTTTGTATTTATAGAATGAGGTAGACTAGAAAAACACAGGTGCCAGTTACACGGTGGTGTGACACTGGATGGCAGCAGGAAATAATGGTCGTAGTAGACTCACAGGAACTCTACTATACATCCCTTACCCTGCTCCAGGATTACTCTATCTTTTTTTTTTTTTTAAACCTTGAGTGATTTAGAAGGAGAGAGAAAATTCAAGTGAAAGATACTAGACTTACAGCTATTTGTGTATGAGGCATTTAGTAATTGATTGGAAGACAATAAAGAAATATAGCCATAAGAGAACTTTGAGTTTGTGAAGCAGCTGTACTAGTTAAATGAAGAAAATAATTTAGTTTTAATCCAGAGAATTTGATTATTTTGTCAGGCTTGCAGTAAATTGTAATGAGTGTGATAGTGTGTTGTAATCCTGTGATGGTGTTTTATGTGAGACATAAAGTCTTCTCTGTAATCCTCCTGCATGTGCCAACATTCTGTAGGCATAATTAATTATAATGTGAACTCTAAAATTCTGATGTGGGATGGAGGATTTTATGAAGTACAAGGAAAATACTCAGCCAGCACCCTTTATGCTGGTTCCATTAAGAGTTTTGAGAAGTTTTAACATCTGATTCCATAAAATTTTCAGGTTGAACCATCAGTAACCATAATATTCCTGACAACCCTGCATGCAATAGCCCATTTCATTTTCTACATAAAGAGACGGGCACCTCTAACTTGCCTGCATCTCTTTGTTTTATTCCCCTTGGTGTCTGGTTTATCACACACACAGATTTTAATTTTGTCCTAGATGACATCTTGGTTCAATGACCCTTTTTAAGATGCTAGTTTTATTTTACTTTGTGCTGGTAAAAACCATATTTCTGTATTTCAGAAAGTTGAATAGAATTGAACTTGATCTTTAGCTAGAAACCTTCCTTCTAGCTCTTGATTGGTTTCATTTATATGTTGTGAATGATTATCAACATTTCTTGTGACATACTTATTATTCAAAAAAATTGTATTGAGGTATAATTCATGTCTAATAATTAATATCCATTTAAATTGTAGAATTTGGTAACTTTTGATGGTTGTATACAGGAAAACTGCCACCACAATAGAGATACTGATTATTTCCATTACCTCCAAAAATGTCATCTGGCCCTTTGCAGCCCTCCCACCCTCCATGCCCAGTCCCGGGCAACCACTGATTTGTTTTTCATCCTCATAGATTAGTTTGCATTTTCTAGAATTTTATATAAATTGAATCATACAGTATATGCTCCTTTGTGTCTGGCCACTTTCACTTATCCAATGACCCTAAAATGAAATAGAAAATAAAATTTTAACTTTAAATGTTAAGGTTGTTAAATAAATATTGACAGCTTCAGTTTAGAGTACCCATAGCAAATTCATGAATATCTGTTCTGGTGTATACTACTAATCTGAAGGATAATCATTTATGAGCTTAAGTGAGAGGTGTCTTATGTACAAATATTTATATGTCAAAATATTGAATGAGCCTGTGTTTTCTCTACAAAATATAACATTCTGTGGAAAGCTTAAAACCTTAAATGCCTATATATTTATACACACAGATAAAATAGGTATACCTATAAAATATATACATAAAGGTATGTAAAGGTATACAAATATATATAAAGGTGTGTGCCTATATAGGTTTACGTGCGTGTATTTGTGTGATAATGTAAAACATAAAATATACTTCAAACAAAAATGTTGCCCCCCAAAGATTCTGCTATAACCCCAGTTTCAGTCTTCCCTATTTCCTCTTTTAGTTTACAGTGAAGCTTGCCTGCAACTGAGCTTTTACTCTTCTTCCTTCCCTCTCACTCTTCTCCAACTCTGTGACTTTGTAATGTTTTACATCTCAGTAAATGGCACCCTCCTGTACTTTGTAATTTCAACCAGAAACCAAGGAAAGATTCTGACACTTCATTCTCAGACACATTCTACAAGGTGAGTGCAAAAATTGTGTTTTTTGCATTGTTGGAATTTGCTGTTTGATCATGGAATACATTCTTAAATAAATGTGGTTATGTTATATATCATTTTAATGGGCATTTCTTGCTTTATGGTTTTTTTTTTTTTTTTTGCTAATGACCTACTACTTACTGTTTGTTTTGTGCTTATTTTAGACTATGGAAATTAGGTTAGACAAAAGGCAAATTCGAACGATTTTCTTATTCAAGTTCAAAATGGGTGGTAAAGTTGTGGAGATAGCTTGCAACATCAACAACACATTCGGCCCAGGAACTGCAGTGGTGCTTCGAGAATTTTGCAAAGGAGACGAGATCCTTGAAGATGAGGAGCATAGTCAATGGCCATCAGAAGTTGACAGTGACCAATTGAGAGCAATCATCAAAGCTGATCTTCTTACAACTACTTGGGAAGTCGCTAAATAACTCAACATTGACCAGTCTACAGTTATTTGGCATCTGAAACAAATTGGAGAGGTAAAAAAGCTCAATAAATGGGTGCCTCATGAGCTGAGCAAAAAAAAAAAAAAAAAAAAAGTCCTTTTGAAGTATTGTATTCTCCTATACTATGCAGCAACAATGAGCCATTTCTCAATCGGATTGTGACATGCAATGAAAAGTGGATTTTATACAACAACCAGCAATGACCAGCTCAGTGGTAGGACTGAGAAGAAGCTCCAAAGCACTTCCCAAAGTCAAACTTGCACCAAAAGAAAGGTCATGGTCACTGTTTGGAGGTCTGCTGCTTGTCTGATCCACTACAGTTTTCTGAATCCAGACAAAACCATTACATCTGAGAAGTATGCTCAGCAAATGGATGAGATGCACTGAAAACTGCAATGCCTGCAGCTGGCGTTGGTCAACATAAAGGGCATAATTCTTCTCCAGGACAATGGCTGATCACACATGGCACAACCAATGCTTCAAAAGTTGGAACAAATTGAACTTCTGGGTGCAACTTTATCATTTCATGGTCAGGTCTTGTTCCTAACTTTCTTGAGTTTTGCTTCTTCTTACATAATTGGCAGCTGTAATGGGAGAAATATTGTTCACTGGTCTAACAACTGCAAAATAAGATGACTTCATATGGTGCTAAAAGTGACTTTTATGCTCCTGTGACAGTTTCCTGTCTAATAAGAGAGTTTTCTTAGGCAAAAAGAAGACCTGTTAGGCTCACAAAGGCCCTTTGCTCTCTGGACATCCCTACCACATTTCTGCTTGCTTCCTTAAAGCCCCTCTCCCACTTCCTAGTCAGAGAAAGTACTTCTGCACAATGATCCATAATTAAGATACTGTCCCCAGAAGCTGTCAGCTGCTGTGGTTTAGAACTGCAGAAATATCTCATAAGGAAAACAGCTATGCAACAGCTATACATAACCATAACAATTAAATAACATTATTGACATGGTTATAATAATCCACTAAGAAGTGTCGTTATCTTCTTTTTTTTTTTATTTTACTTTAAGTCTGGGATACACGTGCAGAAAGTGCAGGTTTGTTACATAGGTATACATGTGCCATGGTGGTTTTCTGCACCCATCAACCTGTCACCTACATTAGATATTTCTTCTAATACTATCCCTCCCCCCACTCCCCACCCCCGACTCCCTGACATGCTCTGGTGTGTGATGTTCCCCTCCCTGTGTCCATGTATTCTTGTTGTTCGGCTCCCACTTATGAGTAAGAAAATGCGGTATTTGGTTTTCTGTCCTTGTGATATTTTGCTGAGAATGATGGTTTACAGCTTCATCCATGTCCCTGCAAAAGACATGAACTCATTCTTTTTTATGGCTGCATAGTGTTCCATGACGTATAGGTGCCACATTTTCTTGATCCAATCTATCACTGATGGGCATTTGAGTTGATTCCAAGTCTTTGCTATTGTGAAGAGTGCCACAATAAACATACGTGTGCATGTGTCTTTATAGTGGAATGATTTATACTCCTTTGGGTACATACCCAGTAATGGGATTGCTGGGTCAAATGGTATTTCTAATTCTAGATCCTTGAGGAATCGTCACACTGTCTCCCACAATGATTGAACTAATTTACACTCCTACCAACAGTGTAAAAACATTCCTATTTCTCCACATCCTCTCCAGCATCTGTTGTTTCCTAATATTTTAATGATCGCCATTCTAACTGGTGTAAGATGGTATCTCATTGTGGTTTTGATTTACATTTCTCTAATGACCAGTGATGATGAGCATTTTTTCATATGTTTGTTGGCTGCATCAATGTCTTCTTTTGAGAAGCGTCTGTTTATATCCTTCGCCCACTTTTTGATGGAGTTGTTTTTTTCTTGTAAATTTGTTTAAGTTTTTTGTAGACTCTGGATATTAAGCCCTTTGTGAGACTGATAGGTTGCAAAAATTTTCTCCCATTCTATAGGCTGACAATTCACTCTGATGGTAGTTTCTTTTGCTGTGCAGAAGCTCTTTAGTTTAATTAGATCCCATTTGTCAATTTTGGCTTTTGTTGCCATTGCTTTTGGTGTTTTAGTCAGTATCTTCTTTTTAAAAATAATTTGAGAGGAGATTCAGCATGTATAAGTAGAATCTTAACCCTGGTACACAAAAGAAAAGAGATAAGTAGATGTCTTTTAAAAGTTCCTCTCAGGCTTTTGAATATGTGATAAAACAAGTCTTTTTGGTGTTCGCCCAATGATGATAATGATTGTTATTATTATTAGTAGTAGTATTATGACATTCACCACCATTTATTGCGTGCTCATAGTAAAATTCTGAACATTTTAAAATTGTAATCCAATTAATTTTTTAAACCAGTCCTGGAAGGTAGACATTATTTTCCGTATTTACAGATGAGAAAATAGAAACTTAGAAAGGTTAAAAGAATTGTTACCACCGTCACTCTTCTCAAATCTGTCTTCAGATTGGCATTACTTTATTGCCAGAAAGCCTGAAGGTTTTAAATAAATATCTTCAAATTATTTAAAAAATTGTAGGAGTTTGTGTCTGCAGGTCAAAGAAACACCTTTCATATTCTTTACCCCTCAAATTATAAAATAGAAAGAGCAATGATCTGTGACTCATGACAACTAATTTCCATAGCTGGTACTTGGCTCATGAGAGTGGGAGTTTCACATGAAGATTCGGGCTTCTGTTTTCTTATTTGAACATTTTGAAACTGGGTATTTCTAAGGTCCTACAACTCTATGAATCTAAAGTGGCCGAAGATATTTAAATTTCTATCTTGAGAATGGAATAGCAGAGTGAATCTTATATCTTATATCAGCCCTCATAGGCACATCTCTATGTGAAGCTTTTGATCATTTTATGAGTGGCAAAATGATACTTACCTTTAAATTTCTGCTGGCTATTTTCAATCACAACCCACTTCTTGAGTAATGCCTCATGCAGTTTCATAACAGCATCAGGATGCCAGTTAGAGCAACAATATTGCCCTGCTAGCTGATTATCAGTGTCAGGAGATGAGGCAGATTCCTGTTGCTTGATCAAGATGTTTAAAATCCCATTCTGCACAAACAGAAATGCTCAGAAGGATATAATGAGAGGTAACAGTAATTTTTAGATTGCCTGTCAACCCTAAGCCCATTTCTATCCATCACGGAAATGATATAACTTTCACTTCTCATGCTTTTCTGATTTGCATAACCAACAGCATCAATACCGCCCACAATTTTTATCCAGCTTCCCACTAACGCAGAGACTTGAATTGCAATGCCTTAACACATTCTAGTCTAGATCTATTCCACTCCTTTTTTAAAAAAATGGATTTATAAGTTATAACTCAACTACCAATTAAGCACAGAAGTCAGTAACAAAATGGAACACCAAATAAAAGGTTTACATATTACATCCAACAATACTTTTGGTAGAAAGTATATTTTTTGTGCAGTTTTATGAAACCACAGAAGTCATCTTGTTATATTCTTTATTGTCTGGATTTAATTTGCTAATCCTAATAGAATTCCCACTTAGTAAGTATGAGTGAAGAAAAATAGTTGCTTTCATGTTAGTGGATTCAATGTCTCAATTAAACATTGTATTTAATTATTATTTACTAAAGGTAGATTTATTTAAAAATATGCATCAGTTGAGATCTAAAGGGTAATGCATTTATAAGCTGTTCTTTGAAAAGTTTTGAAAGAAAGCTCACAGAGAGGGAAGAAATTGTGTCATTAGGGGAAAGCCGGCTGGCCTCCCAATCAGGTCCTCTAAAAATGGCTTTTTCTCAGTGGATTTGCTACAGTTCAATTTGATGCTGTCAGCCTTAGAAGCCAAGTCTTGTCAGTGTCTTGAAGTGCTCAAACTCAGGCTGGTGTTTTCTGCTAGGAAAACTCACAAGAGACCAAGGTAAAAAAACAGAATGTCAATTCTTTAATGAGAAATATGGCTTGTAATTTAACTGCCCTTACACCATCCAAAGCCAAAAAAGCTTCACTTATCCACTATATCTTATTCTTTCTCACTGACTTAAGTACTTGGTTCTTGCAATTTTCTTGCTTTCTCTTCTATCAACAAGTTTTCCTTCATTATTGAGTCACTGTCTTTATCAATAAGAATACTACAATATCTCCAACAAAAAGTTTTCTGTGATCTTATATTCCCCTCCATGTACCACTTAATTTCTCTGCTTCCTTTCGTGGCAAAACTCCTTGAAGAAGTGATATACCTACTTGCTGTCTCCTTTTCTACACATCCTACTTTCTCTTCAAGCCACTCCAAATAGGGTCTCCTCTTCATAATGCCACTAAAAATCAAATATAATAGAAAAGTATAAAAAGAAAAAGGTTTAACATTGTAAATGGCATGTCTTCTCCTAAAAAGAAGACTCTATATTTTTAAAAAATTATCATTTTAAGTTTCCATTCAAAAAAAAGGTAATCACTTTTCCATTAAATAGCTTGGCTAATTTATACAAAAGTTCAGACAAAATTCTTTTCCTAAGTTCCTTCTGTTTACTCACCAGTCAGTTAGGAAACTGCTGTTCACGTATCTGTACTATTCCTGTAATTCATTCATGATACATACAGATCCTTTCCAGGGTTCAATTACATAAAATAAAACCCTCCACTGTTTGTGTCACATTAGTCTCAATGACTCACTGCAGAACCCTCTCCATTTTTGCATTGGAGAAGAGTTCTCCCATAGAGTGCCACACTAATAAAGGCTTTACTTAGTGACTAATTAGCAATGAGTACATTTCAGTCATTTTTTCTGTTCTGAGATTCACTTTAGTGGAGGTAACGAGCAACCTTCATTTTTTCCAAATTCAAAAGTAAAATTTTTGTCTTCATTTTACTCAACATGTTAATAGCATTTGACATGGTTGACCATGACCAAATATTTTTCTTCTCTTCTCTGGGCTACCAAATTACCAAATTAACCACTTTATCTCAAATTCTTTTGAAGAGTCTTATTCCACTCTACTCCCTCTACACAATGGAGTGCTCCTGGGATCATTCTTGCTTCTTTTCTCATTTCTATGTTTTCTCACCAAATGATGGCTTCCAATTTCCCATGACTTTAAATACCAACTATAACCTCATGTCTTCCAAATTTACATCCCCTGTTTCAATCTCATCTCTGAATTTTATGGTAATGAGTATGGCCCTTAGACCCAAAATATACAGAATAAAGCAATGGAATTATAAGTGACCTGCAGAGCAAAGTCAATGTTACCTTATTTGTATGGTATTTGTTATATAGGATATGGAAATATCTGAATGCCCCTAAATTAAGCCAGCCACTTGCCCTGGATTAGGCTGGATAGTTTCAGTTGCTGATAACCTTGGTTCTTCATAGGGCAAGAGTTTTGGGAAATATTCTGCTTGCTTGCTATTTTTGTTGCTGTTGTTGTTAAGTGTTCAGACTTATTACTCATTGTTAACTGTCACAAGTCACTTGAGATAAGGTATTTTATCAGGGTTCTACATATTTTAGGGGTAGCTCTGATACTGACACGACTAATTGAATGACTTACATTGCCACTTTGATGTCCAATAGGCATCTTGAACATAAGGAACTCAAAAACAAAACAAACCCACCGCTGTCTTAATCTCCATCTCAGTAAGTATCACCCCCAACTCCAATTACCTGGTCCCCAAATTTTCACCTTTTCGTTGGAGATTTTTTTCCCTCCTCTTCCTACTTACAATCAATCCAGCTACAATTTTATTAGCTTCTACTTCCAGAATATATCCTGAATATGAGTACTTTCCACAATTCCCATTGCCTCTAACCTAGGCCAAGTCACTGTCTTTTCTAAGACTACTTCAATGTTTCTTAAAACTGTGCTTCACAAACTTGTGTATATAAATCATCTTGCAATATTAAATGCAGATTCTAATTTACTCATTCTTGGATGTGGCCTGTGGTTCTGTATATCTAATATGTTCCCAGGTAATATTGGTGCTAGTTGTTCATGGATCTCACTAGAAGATAAATAATCAAGTATAAAAACTTTCAAATAATAATTGGACTACGAGGAACATAAAACAGAGTAAGGGAATAGGTAATAACTATACTATTCAATCCTCTTTAGGTTTTTGTTTTTGTTTTGCCAGAACAAACTTTTACAAAACTACATCAGATAATTTATCTTCCTGTCTAACTCACCTACAACACTACACCTCTTTGGGTTCCCATTATACCTTCAATAAAGCCCAACTTGCTTAGCACATGGCCTTATAAGAGCTGGCCTCAGGAATATCTCTTTAGGTCTGCTGTTATTACATGTCCTTCTTGCTTGGTGTGATCTATCTAAAGTGATTTTTCTTTTCCTCGAACTTATCCAGCTTACCCCCCTCAAGGCCTTAACACTTTCTAGTCTTTCTATCTAGATTAGAATAGTATTATCATTCAGGTTTCTGCTTGAAAAAATTTATTTAAGAGGATATTACTGACCACATTCTATAAAAGAACACTTATGTCCCCTTATCTTGTTTATTTTCTTCAAAATACAAGTTATTATCTATGGTAGGTGTGATGGTTAATACGGAGTGTCAACTTAATTGGATTGCAGGATACAAAGTATTGATCCTGGGTGTGTCTGTGAGGGTTCTGCCAAAAGAGATTAACGTTTGAGTCAGTGGGCTGGGAAAGGCAGACCCACCTTTAATCTGGTTGGGCCCAATCTAATCAGCTGACAGCACTGCTAGAATAAAAACAGGCAGAAAAATGTGAAAAGAGAGACTGGCCTAGGCTCCCAGCCGACATTTTTCTCCTGTGTTGGATGCTTCCTACCCTTAAACATTGGACTTCGAGTGCTTCAGTTTTGAGACTCGGACTGGCTCTCCTTGCTCCTCAGCCTGCAGATGGCCTGTTGTGGGACCTTGTGATCATATGAGTTAATACTTAGTAAACTCATGTGTGTGTGTGTGTGTGTGTGTGTGTGTGTATATATATATATATATACAGGAGTTTATTATTTATACACACACACACACATATATTCCATTATTATTTCTGTTCCTCTAGAGAACCCTGACAGAAATAATGGAATAAATATGTGTATATATATTGATACATATAGATGTTGATATTTATGTATTTATATATGCAGGTGGTCTCCAGAAGCTGCAAAAAATGAGAAAACAGATTAAAGTTTAATCAGACAAGGTTAATTAGACAACTGGAACCACTAGATTAAACACATATAGACACACATGGAGTATACCAAATGCAACTGCGAAACCTGATTAGGCAGTCTCTTTACTGTTGTTTGCCTTCACGTCTGATCTGATGCTTGAACTTGTTCACTTGGGAAGGGAAGGTGGATATAAATTGGGAGAGAGTGGGAATGAACTGGAACACACAAACTGAAGTCCACGAGGACTGACTGAAGTGTCAGTTCTTATTGCCTCTGACTTTGAAGGCATTGATGTCCTGCAGAAGTCAAGGAGCTTGTTGTCATGGAGCTAAACACACAGATGTGGCCCAGTAGTTGGTAATGCTGAAAGAGAACTGGGAGAAGGTGGAGCAGTTGCAGGCCTGGTAGCCGTACTATGCCAACAGCATAAGCCAGAAGATAGGTAAGATGTGTGAGCAACAAAACGAGTGCCGCTTCAATTCCTCCCTCCAATTCCCCCATGAGAATGTCTCCTGTGGTTGATCCACTGTCACAGAAAACACACCGAGAAAGGTCTTCAGGGTAATGTAGTTCAGTCCAGCCAGGTGTGCAGATTGTCAAGTCACTCACTACAGCATGTTCTCTCTCGTAAGATGTCAGATTTTTAAAAACTTGCTTAGTGAACATAGATTTATGACTGAGAATAATATATAATCAATGTGGCCTTTTTACCAATATTAAGTGATGTGTTTTTAAACCCTGCACATATTTCTTTATTTACAAATATGACCATATAAATTAAGAGTATGAAACAATGTCTGTGGAGCCTGTCCTACCTACAAGCTTAGGTTAGCTGGCATTTTAAGGGTTTCTTTCAAAATGCAGTTCTGCCTTAGGGAGAATATGACTTCCTCTTTGCATTAAAGATAGTGATTACATTGTACCTGGTAATGCTATTTTATTGTGCTGGGGACAGTAAAAGGATTGGAACCTCTAGTAAGATTAATACACAACATTATAATTTTGTTTTTTTCTCTTCTTCCCAAATACAGTTGCAAATGAAAGGCTAACCATTTCATTAATTTTTTTTTCTTACTTTCTTCCTTCACTTTGGGATAAATGTACTTTTTCTAATGCATTGTTATTATGTACTTTGTTAGTAATTCAGCACTAATGAAAGTGCACTAATATAGCAGGACATTCATATATAATAAGGCATTATAAGTGTATTGAATTATACTTAATCATTTTTGTAAGCATAATAATGAATATGTTTACAAAGTCGAAGCTAGATGGAGATTGTAATATTGGACTCCCTGTATCTTTGTATCATTCTTACATTCAGCCAGGCTTGCAAGAGGAATCATCCTTGATTCTTTCCTTCCTATCAGCTAATTGGAATAGTCAATTAGCTAGCAATTCCTTTTAAATTCTGTCCTTTTATAATTACTGTTTTTATCCATGCATTTTTTTTTTTTTTTAATTCTTACTGCCTCAACCCCAAATCAGTATTCATTATCTCAATCTTAGGTCCATATAGTGGCCTTATAACACATCTTTTACTCTCAAATTTCTTTCCTTTCCTACAGTTTATTTTGTGGAATATCACACACTTAGCCTTCACTGAACACTACTTTTATAATGAGATTGCTCATTTTAATGCCCTACCACTGCACAACGGAGAAACGAACACTCTTTAGACTGACACGCAAGATATATGTACATCTCCTCTGTTCATTCTGTATTTTTCACTGCTGTCTCTGAAAATTTGTTGAGAATAATTAGAATAATAAATAGTATAATTCTTATTTTACAACAAACAAACTGGAGTCCAGTAAAAATATTTTCCCTACATTTGTGTGGCTCAGAAGTCACGATTTCAGCCCTTATCTAAAGAACTCTAATCTTGTGCTCTTTCAACTACACTTCACAGCAATATAGACAGCTAGGCATTACACGACACATTTTCTATTATTTTGGATTGGTTTTTACTTTTAATTAGTAAAATCATTATGATTATTCTTTTGTAAAAACTTTGCACTTAGATGATGTATTAAATTTCAATCTGCCTTTTCATTTCAATCTGCCTTTATGTTACGTTTTTAAAAAAGTGCATGCTCTGTACAAAGCAGTGTTAAATACCATGTGCTGTAGAAGCATGCTGCTGGCTCTCAGGGAAAGATATTACTTTGGATCATGATTTTTGTCTATAATTACGTTTCTTTTTTGCTGTCATGAGGAGCCTGGTCTGCATTATAGTATTTATTGCTTCGTAGTCAATATACAGGAAAAAAAAATCTTTGTTTATAGTTTGAGGAGAATTTTGAAATTACTGCATAAAGATACTTGAAACTTTTGCCTCTTTGAAAAGCACTAGATGTTTTGAGAAAAATCAATAAACCATATTCCCATCATAACCCAAAGGGAACAAAGTTATTGAGGTTTGAAATAGCTTACCCCCAAATCATAATTCCTCTAACATCAGGATTTGTGAGTACCCTTTGCAGCTAAGAGCTAATCATACTGTACGTGGTGAATTATTTTCACTAAGTTTATAAAATAAACTTAGTCGTTGCACATTATAAGGGATGTTCAAATCTTTTCATTAAAAAGCACAATGTTTTGCATGCTATTAATTTTTAAGATGCATTACCAAATGGATCATGAATATTAAATGAACACATTTATTCTACCCTTAGAAAAAAACAACAACATTAATTTGTAGACAGAATAGAAGCTTCGTTTTCTTAGAGCAAAACAGAAGACAGGCAAAATACACATGGATCCTTTCACTTAACTATGAGATAATTCACCTGAAAATTTCCAAATCATTCGCAAAGTTTAGCAGGGCTGTAGTGATCTTCTCTGACATCTGTTGTTCACTGTTCACAGCCTCAAATAAGCAATTCTCAACTCTGTTAGCTGCAGAGGTTGTGATGTGACTGCTTGCCAATGGGTGGCAGAGAAACTTTTTATTTGTGGATCATGTGTGTGAATAAATTCTGTCTGTTCTGGAAATATCTCCCAACTAAAATTTGCAGCAAGTCAGATGCACGTTATCATTAGGTTTGTGAGGCTCAAAAGGTGATGTTTAAAAAGGTGACGTTGATAAAACCAGATTTTTAAAACAGAAAGTTCTACTTACAAATACGGCATTCTTTGAGAAATAGGATTTGTAACAGACATTTCCTAATTAATAATAAATACATATTGCTCATACTTTAAGAATCTGTAGAGGAAAAATGAAGTTCATTTGTGGTGTATTAAGTACTTAATATTAAAATATAAGAACAGTGGCTGTCTCCCTACCACTATTTTCAAACATTGTCTATTCATAATTCCAGTCTGGAAAAGAGAAACAGAAATATGTTCAGCAACTCTAATATAACCAGATAAGTGCTATACACCTGTAAAGGCAAAGTGCTTTGAGGTCGAGGAGTGGAGATAGAAGCTTTATTATTGGGTGGTAATGACAAAGAAGAGATGAAGGGATGGCATTTGAGTGCATGTTATTTGAACTTTACCTGTTTGTTCTATTTCTGCTTCACGTTGTTCTTTTTGTACTGGAAGAAGTTTATTTTGGTGATTAAAAAACAGATCAAAATGAATTTACTAATCATTTAGGATACTATGTATTTTACTTATTTACCTTGTTTATTTTCTGATGTCTGCCACTACCACTAGAATGTAAATTTTGTGAAGGCAGGGGCTGTTCGGTTTTTATTGCTGCTACATCCCCAGTCCTTAGCAGAGAGATTGGGAGAGTATAGGTGTTAAATGAATATTTGTTGAATAAATGATTGGATAAATTAAAAATAAATTGCAAAAAATTTGCAAAGCCCACCAAAGAGGGAAGAAAAAAACCGTCCGTAGTCTTCTCAAAGCATTGGCACCTGAAAGATTATTTTCTGTGTATTATTTTTATTATTACAATTGTGTAATATAAAACAAATGGCACCTTTAGATTAGATCAGCTTTCCCAATTTATATTGTTTACTGTAGACACTTTGGAGAGTATAAAAATATAAGAATCACAATCAAAGTTAGCTAGAATACTATTACACAGAGTAACTGTATTAACATCTTTTTTCCCCATGTTTTTGTTTTTCCTATGCAAGTCATGACAATTCTGCTTGTTAAATACTCAGATCCGCTCACATTTCCTGTATTTTAGTTCAAGTCATGGTCAGTCTCTAGCCTCTTGCTTGTATTATTTCAATTGCTTTTTAAATTATTTTATCCACATGCAGTTTTGTCCGCTCTTCATCCTATCCTCAGTTTTTGTTTTTACTACCATATGTTCTCTTCTCATGAGAGATAGAATGATTTTTTCAAAAAACTTTTCCTTATTTTAGTCCCCTACCTGATACTCTTCAGTGGATTCCAATTGACCTTGGGATAAAATCCCTAAAACTCTTCCATGATACAGTTGGTGACTCTGTCTCCAACTTCATGACTTGATCTTCTCTGATTCTTTATGATCTTTACATAATGAACTTGAAGGGGCCAGTTTCTTTCCTCTAGACCTTTGATGAAATATTGCCATGGATGAATTGCCCTTATTACCCGCATTTGATTAAACCCTTCTCCTTATTTGAATTTCAGCTTAAGTGCTTTACAGTGGGCTTTTCCTAACCACCAAACACACAGTCTGTCATATGGTGAGTGTTGTTAATATTTGTTGCACTGAATTTGTGTTTTCACCACACTCTATGTTGTAGACTGATTTTTAAGGATGTTTATTAAAAGAATAGTTACAGATTCAAAAAGAAAAATAAGATAATGAGTGATTTATACTATTTATAACTGGATCATTTAATTATAATTTGCAATTTAAAAATAATATGACTCAGGTTGTTTAATGTAAATTTTACAGATGGAGAAAATCATCACTCAAGTTCTTTGGCAATAAAATGATCATTATGTTGTTTTATGAAGGTTTTGTGTGGAAGGAAATCTACTTCTTGTGTAAAAAATCACCTAAGAACATTCCATCAATGCAGCCTAGATATAGTTCTGATAGTTTAAATGTCACAACAATTGTTGGAATGCAATTGCACCAGCCATTGCTTGAGAAAGCAATATTCACTACATAGTTAGGGTGGAGAGTAAGGGGAGATGATTGAGATTTTAATATTAATCAAAAAGGATGTAAAGTAAAAACAATTGAAAAATCTGTCCAAGCCTGTAATGAGGTATTTTTAAAATTTGCATACAGCTATTGCTGAGTCTTATACATATGTGTGATATATACTGAAGGGGGAGTAAATACTGAGGAATCCTGCTTTGAGTTCTCAGCCTTCTTGCAGTATCCATATTCATGTGACAGTGTTCCTGTCAACTGAATGTGAATAGAATAAATGAGAACAATTTCTCCTATCCCTCCCATTCACACTACTTTATTGTAGATCATGTGGACAAGGACAGTACCTTAGTGATGGCAAAAAAAATAAGGGAAGAAACCTGGGTCCTGATACTTTTGCAGAGAACAGCAACTTTGTTAAGTCAGACTTTTTATGTATGAGATAAACAAATTATGTTGTTGAAGACACCCTAATTTCGAGTCCCTCAATTCCATCTACAGAACTGAATACTAATTAAATAAGTGGTCATCAAAAATTGCAATGCATCTTAAATGGATGTGGATGTGACACTGGGAAGGAAGTAGCAGAAGATGCTGACAGCTGAAGTGAATTGGAATCAGGTTCTTGAGCAGGGAACACCTGTACCAGGTTTCCAGTCTCACAAACCAGTAAAAAAATGTAAATCTGTTTCTTAGTCTCTCTGTAGCATTTTTTTTTAAAATTTTTTCCTTTTAGAAGCACTTACCATGCTTAGCAAATATGAACCTTCTCTTTATCTATTAATAGATGTCTCCTTCCTTCCTTGCTTCCTTTCTCTGTCTTCTTCTCCTTCCTTCCTTCCCCTTCCTTCCTTCCTTCCTTCCTTCCTTCCTTCTCTCTCTTTCTTTCTTTCTTTCTTTCTTTCTTTCTTTCTTTCTTTCTTTCTTTCTTTCTTTCTTTCTTTCTTCTTTCTTTCCTTCTTTCTCTCTTTCTCTCTTTCCATCCTTCCTTTGAGTGTATTTTAAGTATTGGCAATAGGTCTTATTGGAAGGATAGAAATAGTCAAGAACTAAAAGAGAAAGAAAGACTTTTCAGTTAAAATGAGACTTTATAGAGTAGTGAAAAGGGAGTTAGAATTAAACAAGTGCTGGTAGGAATTATGAATAGCCTTGCTCTGCTGCACTGATCAGGTTCATGTTATTGAAAGGTCTGCGGATCCTCTGAGATTAAAGATTCAGGAAGGTACTTCCTGTTCACAATTAATTTGGATAAGAGTGTTTTCATTATCTATTGCATTACAATAAATTACAGTAAAACTTTGTGGCTTAAAACAACCATAACCAGTATTAATTTATGTGAGTCAGGGATCTGGAGGGGTTTCTGTTTATCAGTTTTTACTTAGGATCTCTCATGAAGTTGCAGTTTGATATGTACTGGTGCTACAGTCATCTGAAGGCTTGACTGGGACTGGAGAATTCACTTTGAAGGAGGAACATTTAAATGGCTGGTAAGTTGGTGCTTTCTGTTGTTGAGGGCCCTCACTTCCTGTTCATGTGGGCTTCTCCATGTTTTAAGTGTTCTTAGGGAATGTAGCTGGCCTTTACAAGAGCAAGCAATCCAAAAGAGCAAAGTGGAAGCTGCAATGACATTTATCATTTAGCCTCAGAACTTACAAATCCCTTCCTGTGCTATACTCTATTGGTCACACCTGTTACTCCTGATTTAGTGTGGAAGTGAAGTATATACGGAGGTGACTTGGATGCTAGCTTTTACAAAAAAAACTAACCTAAGAATATTAAGAATCACGGAAAAAAATGAAATACAAAATAAAGTGGCTGAAATTGAATCCTAGATCTAAGTCAATGTCTTAGGAGGCTTTGTCCTTTTCATTCCACCTATTATTTTTTATACTTACCTCTGATGTGTGTTGAGTGGTTGAGGAAAGGTGTTCTTTTAGCTAATAAAGCATCAAGTTATACCTTGAAAGATGTCAATAAGATGCTATTATTCTGAAGAATCTGTAAGCAGGATTATAAGGAGTAAAAATTGCCCTCTCAGATGTAGCCAAGAATAAAGGTGTTCTGAATGCTGGAATGCTACCCAGAAGTGTTGCAGGGCAATCTGATAGGAAAAATAAAGAACTAGGGTGCATTATCTGCTGGATTTGAGTGGGATTCTTATCCACTACTAACAGGACTTGTTTTTTTTGATAATGGATTCTGACTCTATTGTCCTTTATCCACCCACTTTTTTGAATAAATTTGTCTACATTTATTCTGTAGCTATCTTTTTTTCTCTGATTCTATTGTGAAAAATTTCCCATGTTGGTAACACTTATGTGCAATGGGATTTATCAAAGATGCCAAAGCCATAGTGGATTATAAAAGCAGGGCTAAATTTTCTCATCCATTTTACCTGATTTCAAACGGAGAAGCTCTGCTTGTGTTCATTTATATATTGCACGTATGTGTAGGAGGTTTTTGGCAAAATGGTTTTACTACTAAAGGATTAGGAAAATGCTGATCTACAATATCATTTAAAATAGCTGCGTCCTGTGTGTGGATATCATATAAATTATTAAAACAACTCTCTATTGTAAATATTCAGGTGCTTTCTTACTTTTCTCTATTATAAACATTGTTGTGATAAACAATATTATAACCAACTTTTTTTTGAGAGGTGTTTCGCTCTTTTTGCCCAGGCTGGAGTGCGATGGTACAATCTTGGTTCACTGCAACCTCCACCTCCTGGGGTTCAAGCTATTCTCCTGCCTCAGCTTCCCAAGTAGTTGGGATTACAAGCATGTCCACCACACCTGGCTAATTTTGTACATTTAGTAGAGACGGGGTTTCTCCATGTTGGTCAGGCTGGTCTCAAACTCCCGACCTCAGTTGATCTGCCTGCCTCGGCCTCCCAAAGTGCTGGGATTACAAGTGTGAGCCACTGTACCCATCCTATAACCAACTATTGTACTTGTCCCTAATTACTTATTCATCTCATTTCTAGAAGCACAATTCCTGTGTTGAATTACATATATATATATATTTGAGGTTTTAAAATAAGTACTACCGAATCATCATCCAGAAGGACATCAACCAGGAAGTATACTGCTATACTTCCACTAGCAGCACTTGAGTCTGGGTTTTCCATGCCCCTTCCAATGCCAAGTGCTATCATTAGCAAACTCTTTTCAATTTGGATTTTGTTTGTATAATATTAAAATTATGACTCAAGTTGAATATTTTAATGCTTTTCTTATTCATGTGTATATGTGCTAAGTAAGCTTTCTTTTCATTTCCTTTGCATAGATGCTAGGGGAAAAATTGTCATAGGGAATCTTTTTTTTTTTTTTTTTTTCCAATATTCATTGTCTTCTAAGAACAAATCCTAAAGAAGGTTCTTTCTTTACTAAGTAGATGCTGGGTATTAGGCTATAAATGGGAGAAATTAATAGAGTGCTAAATCTCTCATCCTTAAGAAAAGAGACATAATGAAATAATGAGACAGGTGGTGGAGAAAGGGTAGAAGGTGGTTGGGAAATGAAGGTGATAATAGAAGGATGGGTTGATAGAGAGGATGACATGGGGAAAGAAGATTGGAGGACCGAGGAGGTGGGTAGTTGATGCATCCAGAGAAATTTTGGGGATAGCAGCACTTAAAGGCATGGGGTGACTATATATCTTCAATTACCCTGAGAGTTCCAGTATTTGTATATTAATTTTGGAAAATTATTCAAGTGCCCTGATTTAGATGATAAACCGTATGATTACTTCTTAGAAGATTTTTAAAGAAGATTTACAAAATAGTTTGTGTTGTAATTATTTGTCTTTCCACACAATTTTCGGTAAAATATCCATCCTTTATTAATACACTGTTGAAATGAATCTGACTTTATGATACATGAAATGACAGCATCCTGCTTCAAGGGAGGCATGGGCTGTTCATGGAAAGTCTTTTTGATGATGGCCCTTCATGATCTGCTTCTACTCATGTCTCAAATTTTATTTCCAGTCATTTTCCCATATATACATGAGCTAACACAGCCATTTTGAATTTCTTATAATTTTCCAGAGTTTACATTATTTCATGAATCACTGCGTAGAGTCTCACCTGAAAACTCCACTTGTTTCTTAACTGCCTAGTGAACTTTGAAGATCCAGATAAGAGCTCCATTTCCTGGCATTCTTCCTTACAGTATCAGTGCTTTTCTTTACTGAAGCACTTATAACATTGTTCGATTGGTTTGCTGGCCTCTGGCCTCCTGGATGGTGACAATTATGTCCTGTTTGTCTTTATTTCTTTCTCCTGTGAACACCATGCCTAACAGAAGATCAATTCAAAAAATACTTACTGAGTGCCTACTATATGCTACTATGTGTTACTGGTACTCTGCAGTAGTAGAGTGCACCTTCTACTCTTCTACTACTCTACAGTAGTACCAGGTCCCAGTAACAGATGAATCAAATACAGTACAAAATCACTCAATGTGGTCTAGGTATCAATCAAGAGAAAAACATGTAAATCCATTAATTATCAAGTGCTGAATTGGTAGAGGTTTCTATGATACCAGATCAGAAACACATAGAGAAGTGTGGTTAATTATGGATTGATCAAGGAAGAACACATAGAAGTGACTGTTGGGTTGGTTTTGAAATATTTATAGAAACTCTGTAAGTGAGAGAGGTGGAATGGAATGCATGTGCACAGGCACTGAGGATTTAAAGAGTGGGTTTGGAGATTTTAAGTAGTTTAGTGTTTCAGGATTGTGTGTTCAACACTCAATTTACATGCAGTTTTGATACTGTTTAATCAGGTAAATAAGTTTTTAAAAACTCTAAATAAGGGAAGCATCAGGAGCAAAGGTCATGAGAAGTAAAAACTGGGTGTATTAACTCAACGGTGATTCAATATGCATTTCTTTTTTTTTTCCTTTTTACTCTCCTCTCTTGCTGCAGTTTTCTGTTTCCCTGCTTCAAGTTTTCTTCTTACTTTTTTTTCCCTCCTGTGCTTCTTACTCCTCCACTCCTCTAACAAGTTTGTGCTGAGGAGGAAAGAGCAGAGAGACAGCTGGACAGATAAACATGATAGATAGAGAGAGAGGATACATGGTGAGGCTGCCATATCTGCCTTTCATCTTTACATAGAAGAGCAGTCATCGCTTTTCATACTGTTTCTTTGTGTTTAAAAATTCCTTTCCTTGACAGAAGTGCAGGATTATAGATACTAGGTATCCCTATATTAGATAAGAACAAAGGAATAAACAATTTCTATATACAGGCATATCTTGTTTCATTGCACTTTGCTTTACTGTGCTTCGCAGATATTGTGTTTTTACAGCTTAAAAGTTAGTGGCAATTCTGTGTCAGTCAAGTCTATCAGTATCATTTTCCCAATAGTATGTACTGACTTCATGTCTCTGAGTCATATTTAGGTAATTCTTATGATATTTCAAATTTTTACTTATTACGTCTCTTATGGTGATCTATGATCAGTGATCTTTGATGATACTATTGTAATTGTTTTGGGGCACTAGGAACTGCACCCAGCTAAGATGGCAAACTTTATTGATAAATGTGTGTTTTCTGACTGTTCTACCAGCTGATCATTTTCCCATCTCTCTTCTTCTCCTTGAGCCTCCCTATTCCCTGAGACACAACAATATTGAAATTAGGCCAATTAATAACCCTACAATAACCCGTAAGGTAATTGTTAAAGTGAAAGGAAGAGTCATGTGCTTCTCACTTTCAATCAAAAGCTAGAAATGATTAAGCTTAGTAAAAAATACATGTCAAAAGCCAAGACTGACTGAAAGCTAGGCCTCTTGTGCCAACCATCCTAGCTGTGAATACAAAGAAAAAGTTCTTGAAGGAAGTTAAAAGTACTATACCAGTGAACACATGAATGATAAGAAAGTGAAACAGCCTAATTTATGATATGGAGAAAGTATTAGTGGTCTGGATAGAAGATCAAAGTAGCTACAACATTCCCTTAAACCAAAACCTAATTCATAGCAAGGCCCTAACTCTTTTCAGTTCTATCAAGGCTGAGGGAGGTGAAGAAACTGAAGAGGTTGCAAGCTAACACAGATTGACTCATAAGGTTTAAGGAAAGAAGCCATTTCTATAACATAAAGGTGCAAGGTGAACCCACAAATCCTCATATAGAAGCTGCAGCAAATTATCCAGAAGAACTGGTTAATGTAATTGATGAAAATGGCTACACTAAATAACAGCTTTTCTGTGCAGATAAAACAACTTTCTAATGAAAGAAGATGCTAGGTAGGACTTTCAAAATTAGAGAGCGGATGTCGATGCCTGGCTCCAAAGCTTCAAAGGACACGCTGACTCTCTTGTTAAGCACTAATGCATCTGGTAACTGAAAGTTGATCCGAATGCTCATTTACCATTCTGAAAATCCTAGGGCCCTTAAAAATTATGCTAAATTTACTCTGCTAGTGGTCTATAAATAACACAATGAAGCCTGGATGATAGCACATCTGTTTACAGCATGACTTACTGAATATTATAAACCCACTGTTGAGACCTACTGCTCAGAGAAAAATATTCTTTTTAAAATGTTACTACTCAATGGCCGGGTGCGGTGGCTCACACCTGTAATCCCAGCACTTTGGGAGGCCAAGGCGGGCGGATCACGAGGTCAGGAGATTGCTACCATCCTGGCTAACACGGTGAAACCCCGTCTCTACTAAAAATACAAAAAAATAGTCAGGCCTGGTGGTTGGTGCCTGTAGTCCCAGCTACTCGGTAGGCTGAGGCAGGGAAATGGCATGAAGCTGGGAGGCGGAGCTTGCCGTGAGCCGAGATGGCGCCACTGCACTGCAGTCTGGGCAAAAGAGCAAAAAAAAAAAGTTACTACTCATTGTCAACGTGCTTGGTCATTCAAAAGCTCCAGTAGAGATGTATAAGAAGAGTAACACTGTTTTCATGCCTGCTAACACAACATCCATTCTGCAGCCCATGGATCCAAGAGTAATTTTGACTTTCAAGTCTTTTTACTTAAGAAGTACATTTCATGAGACTATAGGTGCAGTATATAATTTTCCTCTGATGGAACTGGGCATAGTAAATTGAAAGACTTCTGGAAAGGATTTGCCATTCTAAATGTCATTAAGAACATTAATGATTAATGAGAGGAGGTCAAAATATCAAGAGACGATTACAATCCCAAAAGATACAACCCTGAATGCAATAATTCTGATATTGAATTCAAAAGATCAAAATCTCTGAAGTCTAAAATCCTGAAAATCACAATCCTGAAACATCAAAATATTGAAAATACAATTGTGAGAAAAACACTTTAAAAATTATGTAATTCTTTATTGTGAATCAGCCTCATGAACTAGAACAGGTTCAGAGAGACTTCCTAAAAATGATTCCACTTCACACAATACAATAGGCAATAATAACATATGGTTTTGCAAATATAAAGACTCAAGTATATTAATGACACTTGCATGAATATAACAGTTCTGAGTGGTTGAATCATATTCATAAAGAAACAGGTCAAAAAGGGAAATGAATAAATTCATATCAATATGATTGATAGTTTTGTGCACACAGCTTTATAATTGCAGCCATTGGAAATACTGTGATGAAAAACCTAAGTCTTCAAACAAGATCAATGGAAAACCATGATGGGTCACCACCACATATGCAGTCACCCAAAGAGCTGAGATGTTGAAAAATTTTATCCTTCACAAATGCAGATGTACAAAAAGGACATCTCTTCGTTTACTGAGGAAGTTTCAACATCTTTACATACATGCAAAATGATTACAGTCAACATTGTGATAATCCACTTTCATAGAGTAAAATTTTCAAAAAAAATGTATAAAACACATTCAAACGCTCAAAAAGTCTCCATACAATTTATACGTCCAATATTGGAAATTATGGGAAGACAAAATATATAACATAGCAAATTGTGAAAAAGTAATGCTGACAGTTCAAAATAGTGAAAAATAGAAAAAAGAAAAAGAAACAAAAACAACACCCCCAAAACTAAAAAGAAAATTCAACACATGAAAAAGTGTATTACAGGGATAGATTATGGGTAATTGCAGAAGATAATCTATAAGAGCTGGCAGACTTTCATGATCATTAACTGTATTTTTAAGTCTTGCATCAAAATGAGTAGCTTTTTTCTTTTCTTTTTTCTTTTAGGATATGGCTCTCCTAGGAGAATAGTTTACATTCACTTTCTATGTGGCACCGCTCTCTTTGAAATTCTTATATGATTCAATATATACCAACGTGAGCATTCCCTACTAAATTTTCCATCTTCTGTGTCATGTTTCTATGTAGTTTTGTGCATGTGGAAATCCATTCCACATGCATTCATACACAGACTGCAAATTTAGCAGAAATAATATTGGTGATATAACAGCAACACCATTGTGTAAATGTATTCTTATTCTATCATGCACATAATTATTTTTAAGCCAGTCAGTGACTTTGCTGTCTTTTTCAGGCATGTGTGGCTTTAATTCATTAACAACTCCTGGAAAGTCATTAGTTGGAAGGAATTTCAATGTAGGCAAATGATCACTTTTAAACTGAGGTATTCATTGTTGCCATATCATGTGGCCAAGCTACTCATCTGAACTTTCCACCAAATGTAAATAAAAAAATTATAAGATAATAGTTTCACCTAACATGATGTGACTGTCCTGTGACAGTTGTTTGGGGGGTTTTAGATGATAAGAATTTTAGACTTCAGAGACATAAACTTCAGAAATTTTGAACATTCAGGATTTCAACATTTGCGATTAAGCATTCAGTACTGTGTCTTTCAGGATTATCATCCAAATTCAAAACATCAACATTAACAGTAGTTTGGAGGAAGTTGATTCCAACCCTCATGAATGACTTTGAGGGATTTAAGGCTTCAGTGGATAAAAATTACTGCAGATGTGGTGGAAATGGCAAGAGAATTAGAATTCAAAGTGGAGCCTGAAGATGTGACTGAATTGCTGCAGTCTCATGATAAAATTTGAATAGATGAAGAGTTTCTTCTTACGGATGAACAAAGAAAGTGGGTTTTTTAAAAAAATGGAATCTACTCCTGGGGAAGATGCTGTGAACATTGTTAAAATGAAAACAAAGGGTTTAAAATAATATGTAAATGTATTTGATAAGGCAATGGCGGGATTTGAGAGGATTGACTTCAATTTTGAAAGAACTTCTTTGGTAGGTGAAAGGCTATCAAACATATCTCATGCTATAGAGAAATCCTTTGTGAAATGAAGAATCATGTGGCAAACTTTCTTTTTGTCTTATTTTAAGAAATTACCTCAAGTCAATAACAACTTAATTATACATTTAAAAATAACTAAAAGAGTATAAATGAATTGTTTGTAATATAAAAGATAAATGCTTGAGGGGATCGATACCCCATTTTCAATGATGTGATTATTATGTATTGTGTGTCTGTATCAAAACATCTAATGTACCCCATAAATATATATACCTACTATGTACCCACAAAGATTAAAATAAATTTAAAAAGATAAAAAAAAATTTCACAGTAACCCCAACCTTTAGCAACCACCACCCTGATCAGTCAGCAGCTATCAACACTAAAGCAAGACTTTCCACCAGCAAAAAGATTATGACTTGCTAAAAGCATTTTTTAGCAATACAGTATTTTAAACTTAAATTGAGACATAATCCTGTTGCACACTTAATGGATGACAGTATAGTATAAACATAACTTTTATGTGCACTGGGAAACTAAAAATATCGTGAGATTCATTTTATTGCGATATTTACTGTATTGCACTTGTCTGGAACTGAACCTGCAATAACTCTGAGGTATGACTGTACTTAACCTGAGAGGTGGTATTGTATAGTCATCAGGAGTTCAGACTCTGGAGCTAATAATCTTCTTGGGTTTGAATCCTAGCTCTGCTACCAATGAGCTGTGTGACCTTTGGCAATTTACTCAGTCTCATTATAATATCAGTAAGTGCCTCACAATTTTGCTTCAAGAAAAATATGATAGAATTCATATAAAGTACTGAAGACAGTGCCTGAAGTAAAATGCAACAAATGTAAGCTATTATTACCATGATTATACTGGATGGATCATTTTATACACAAAACTTCTTTTGGATAAAACACTGGTCCAGGCTATAAATGAACACGTCCAGTGATAGCAATGAGTTCCTCAGTGACTTGGTCCATTCTGTTGATAGACAGCTAAATTGTTTGCAAGATTTTGTTTTTATTATTGTAGAAAAACTTTCTAGAGTTAATAGTCACCTACCAAGACTAGGCCCTCGCTTGGTCCTTTAAATATAATATTTTTATTCTCATAATATCTGAAAGCTAAACACTGATTTTTCCCCTCCCAATTATAGAAGCGGACATTAAATTAGATAAATAGTTTGTCGAGAAGAAGATACACTCTCATCCTTTAGTTGTAGTCCTATTCTCTGGCTACGATATGAAATAAAATGAAAGTTATCTCTCTGCTTGAACTATAGCTTCCACATGCCCCTTATAATCCCCTGTGCAATGTGCTGTGCATTGAGATTTAGCTTTTGTTTAGACTGCCCGTGAACTTAGAGTGTCCTCTTTCCTCTCTTCTTTCTCTTTTTATCTTCCCCATCTTTTTGGTACCATTTCTCACCTTTTCTATAAAGTCACTGCTCATTGTTTTTGGCATAGTGCCTAGTCCTTCAGTGAAATAATAGCATGTGAAGCCTATACCACATTTATTTTGATTTTAATTTAAATGTATGATCATTACTTCCTGTGATTTTATGAGTTAACTTAAAATTAGTTTATAAATTATTTTCTGGTGTAGATAGTGTTTTGTAATCCTGTATCTGCTGTCTTCATCCCCCAGCCCCCTCACACACATGCACTGCACATGGATTTAGGAAGATCATAGATTTTACTCATATATTTATATATTTTTTTCAATTTTGCAGACATTCAAAAGTTAAGCAAAATAAGAGAAAGAGAGCAAATACTGAAGAATCAGAATAAAAATCACAGAAGGAAAATATAATATTTGTTTTAAACACAACCCACGATTGATTACTCCCCATAGGCTTCTTCTTCCTTATGATTAATCTTAATCTTAGTTTCCATATCTAGTCTTGAGGGTCCCTCATTAGGGTGATGTTCTAGTTCTTTTGTTTGTGGGCCGTGTTTCATGCTACTTGTAAGGCCTCTTTATCGTGTATACATGTTCTGGTATAAGCTTGGATTTTTTCTTAGATACTCTTATATTCTCTTGGATATTCCTTATCATGTATACATTTTCTTGCGTACTCGTGTTTGTTTTTTTTTTTTTTCTTGGATACTCTTGTATTTTAATGGATCATATTTTGGTATACTCTTTGGTGGTCAGACCAGTTATAAAGTATGCATTATAGAAGAGAAAGTGGCCTCTGGGACTTAGGATAATCTCTTAGGTTATTGAGGGTGAAGTGTGTCTTTATCTCGACCTTAGTAGATAAAGGAAAAGGAGAAGAAGAAAAATATTTCTTGTGAAGTTCTAGATGGGGAAAAGTTTCTTGGGGAGAGTCTTTTAGCCAGTCTTTTTGGAGTAACGAGGAGATATAAAAACAGTAGTGGTAGGTAAATGTTAGATTATGGGCATCCCATAGGCTTTTTGTAGTTTTTTTCTATGTGAAATTTTATTAAAAATGACGTGGTATAATAAAATAGTTATTCAAGTATATAAAGGTGAGATAATATCACATATGGGCTACATAAGGCAGTGTGAAAATCTGAAAGCCCTATTGGCATATCATCTAGGTCTTCCGCAGTGTTATCTGGGTCTTCAGCAGTATGGATTTCAATAGTTTCAGGTCAGTCTTAGATGACTATTTTCCAAGATTGGTTTGAACATTCTCTTTTTTATTAAGCTTTTTACAGGATTTATTTCAACCTATAGTTGGATAACTCTTTATTTTATTTCACTTCTCACACCTTCACTTGCGGTGTACCCTTTATATTTAAAGAAAGCTCTTAAAGCAAACATATGAAGACACAGAGCCGCAGACTGACCAAATTGCTTTTACAAAATTACCTAATTGTCTAGAGACTCACACAGCAAGAATCCAGTTCTTCTGCCTTTCAGTTTAGGAATTTAAAATGCTTTCTAGGTTTTCAAGGAGAGTCAATCTTTAAACACAGCCAGAGGTAACATGAGGGAGATTCCACAGCACACATAGAAATACAATTTTGAGGGACGTAGCATAGTTTTTGCAGCAATCTACCCCAGGTGGAATGAATGTGTCACTTAACTTGAGCAAACTGGAAAAAAAATATGGTTGATTCCCACTGCAGGACTTGCATGACAATAAAGGAGGATTGCTGCTAACAAAGAAATAGCTTTCATCTATCACCAGGGGAATGAACATGACCCTTCTCAGATGAGCTACTGATTTTCACCTTCCATCATCCATCTCACTAATGGTGGATACCAAGATGTTTCAGCAGATGCAGTGATATTGGTAGATTATTAGGGATAGCTTTGTCCCTTCACATTTTTGAAATTTTGAAAGGTCAAATGCGGAGACTTTGACAATCTGGGGTGATAAAAGATATACTTTGTGGAGAACATTTAGCTTTTGAAAGCAGAGATTTTTCATCTATCTTGCTCATTAGTCTCTGCCTGCATAATATTTCTTAAGTCATACATTTACAAAAAATGTTTGTGTAAAGACAAAAGGTCCCTATAATGAAAGTGGTTTTAATATCAGACCACAATAGCTGCTACAGTTCTATGATAAGAGCCATTGTGGATTCTTTTTACTTGTCTCAGTTTTTTTTTTTAACATATAAAATCAGTATTTCATGGTGTAGTGATGAGGTAAAAACACATTTTGTAAATGTTTCTGACAAGCTTGGAGTGGGAAACATTAAATTTTGAGAGTTACATTTACCGTGTTAGGACTAAAGTTGTGACACTCTGGAGTGAAATGGCATTGCAGATCAACTTGTGCTGCCCTTGAGGAATGGGCCCTCAGTCTTTACATGATAATATAGTAGGATTAATTGCTATCACATATCAACCAGGATGGTTAGCCTCTGTGTCAGGCACAAACTGAATTTGCTTGCGAAAGTTCATTATTTACATGCTTTAAATAATGTGTCTCCCTTATATTAAAATAATTTTTTTCTAAAAAAATAAATTCAAGGCCAGGCGTGGTAGCTCACACCTGTAATCCCAACACTTTAGGAGGCCGAGGTGGGTGGATCACCTGAGGTCCAGAGTTCGAGACCAGCCTGATCAATATGGAGAAACCCTGTCTCTACTAAAAATACAAAATTAGCTGGGCGTGGTGGCGCATACCTGAAATCCCAGCTACTCTGCAGGCTGAGGCAGGAGAATGGCTTGAAGCTGGGAGGTGGAGGTTGCTGTGAGCCAAGATTGCACCATTGCATGCCAGCCTGGGCAACAAGAGTGAAACTCCATCTCAAAAAATAAATAAATAAATTCGATAATCATTTGTAGAATAATTATCATATCCCAGACATTTGGGACATATAGGTATAACAACCTTAGAGTTTAGGTTTAAAAATTGCCATTTCTTTGAGACATTCCTTAACACTCAAGTAGGAATATATTCCCACAGCATGACTCATAATGTTGCAGATAAACTTCATTCTTTCTTATATTATTCTTAGTCATTTTCATATCAGTCTCTTCTTCTGAACTTCTTGAGGAAGATGTCTACATTTCTCATAGTGCATCCTAGTGATTTGATTTAGCATGTGAACCCAATGAATGAAATAAATATGATATTTGTCTAGTAAGAGAAATAAAAATCTGTGAGTTGCATCATATACAGGTTTAATTTATATAATCAGAATAGCCTTAATTCTGAAGGTGTCAGAATGTTTAGATCACAAAGCAATGTTGACATGAAGTAAAAAAGTAAAATTTTGATGGCTGGCCCTTTTTAAAATCTGAGTTTTTTTTTTACATTTTATTATTCTTAATAGCAAAAATCAATAGAATTTGGCTGAGTTGTGACAGATGCATTGTATTAAGAAACTATAATTTGTTTTAAATAGCTCATTATTAGCTTTGTGATCACAATTTTACATAATGCATCATACCTTTTTCTTTTGTACTTTAATACATAAAATCAGGAAATATTTCATTCCAAAGTGGTTTAACAACTTTTACATAACTTTTTCTTTTGTTACTTTTGTAACAAATCTCCAGTGACTTAGAGTTTTTTGAGCTATTTCAAAAATGGGTGTGTAAGTCTCAAGACAAATATTTTAATATGTATTTCCTTTTTGGTTTAATTCACAGGCTGTTATTTTTGTTGCGTGAAATTAGTAGATCTCTGAAGAATTGATGTAAGTTTACATGCAGAGTTCAGTTCTAGTTTTTTCTGTTTTTCTTTCTCTCTGGTAGCCAGGTGGGAAATAAAAAATCTCATCTCATGAGATCAGCTCCCATTAAAAAACATAAGCCCATATCTGCTTGAGATTCTCACATTTTCACTATTACAGAAATTGGATTAAAATGCCTGCAACAAACAGAAAAAGATGGCCTCATTTACTTCACAAGATCGTTAAAGATAAAACCAAGGAACAAGGTAGAGTATTTTCATAGTTCTAAGGAGGGCAAACACATTTAAGTTAGTCTATAAAGAAAGCAATAAAATACATTTATTCCCTTAGAATAGTGTTTCTTTCTATTTCAAAGAAATGCTGTCATTATATTTTTCCTTGTTGGAGTTAACTTGTTTTGATTTAGGTAGAAATGTGTGTCGTAAGTAGCAGTAAAAAATATTTATCAGATACAGTCTATTTCTGTGGAATCACTATGGTCTGAAATATTCTTATGAGCAATACATTTTTGTGTTAATATTAGAGACAGCCACAGAAATGATTTAAAAATTACTTTAAAAAAGGGAATAGAAAGAAGATGCTAACATTTAAATATGCTTGACTTATTCTTAATAAGTTATGTGCAGATTGAATTTTTATTTATGGAAAATATTGTAAATTCACTGGACAAATTTGTTATTTAAAAGTCATCCATTCCACAGATACTTATTTTGGAACCTACTATGTGACAGGCACTCTGTGATTGTATAGATTAATTGTACTCTAATGTGAATCATTTGTGTTTAAATGTTCATATTTGAGTTTAATAAGCTAAACTATTTCTACAAGTAATTTAAACAAATATTGTTATGATATAAAATGTTTGAGAACAACTTTTTGTAATCAAAGATCATGAGATTGAATGTAATGATCTTAATGAATACATTTTAAAGTTTAGAAGTGTAATTCTTCAATTTAAATAAACATTATCTCTCAATCAGATTCTTAGATTAAATGAACCACTCCTATTGCTATCCCTTGAATCACAGATTTTATATTATGGCTGAGAAGATTTAATAAAAAACTAGGTTGTATCTTGTAAGACAGCATCGAAACCTCACAGTGTTATCTTCCAGTTGACACTGTTACTGAGTCTTTAAAACATAATTTCAATATTCCATGAGGCCAGGTATTTCTGGGACAGAAGACCAGCAAATCCCATGAACACTAACCTATTGCCTTATTTTTTTTTTCCATCGTAAATTGAGCTTTCTTAGTCAGAAGTAATATTGTTTGGGTTAACTTGATGATGACCAGACATTCAGCAGTCAACAGATGGTGTTGCTGGCAAAGCATGGCAAGCAGAGAAGGCAAATCCAAATCCAGAATAAGTGTTTATTCCAGTAAGAAAAAATCCACTGTGGGGGAAGGGCTCCAAAATAATCAACTTTCTGCCAAGTGACTGTCTGATCTACTCACCTATAAGAGGCTATATAGGGCTCAGGGATGGCTGGTATTGCTGAAAAGTTACGCACTCAGTAGTGATGATAGCCAAGTTCGCACTGCTGAGGAGAAGTCCATTTGTTGAGCCTATTTAAAACCCCTTATGACACTATGGCTGCTATTTAAACAAGCCTGTTTAGTAAACATTACTGGAACTGGGGGAAAAAAGCCTGACTGGCATCTACATGTTAGAACAACTTGTCCCCCTAATTACTGAGAGCATCCTCTTCAGTGGGAACTTTCTGCTACACATTTGCATAGTACAAAAATACTTTCAAATTCTAAGAGTTTTATCCAAACCTCTTTGTCTCAGACCATCTGGTCAAACCATTAGTCATTGCCTTTCAATTGTTCCTCATGCAAGCTCTCCTTCCAGGAATAGTGGACCACAATATGTACCATGTTAGTTATGCCCACTGGAAGGATTATCTTTTCATCATCCCTCAGCATCACACCAAGTAGGGTTGTAGGGCCACAGCAGTCCATTTTAAACTAGTGCCAGCATATTGGGCAGAACTTTCTATGAACCAGGCTTGAAAAGTTTCATAAAGTAGTCATAAAGCGTAAACTTTCCATATGGTTGTACGAGTGGATTGAGGAAGTGATGACACTGCAGTGAGAATAATCACAATGAACAATTGACCTACTTGCTCAGGAAAACCACTTGTGTCCTCAGGAACTGCATTTGCTTATAGAACATTGATGAATATACCCAACTTAATAACTTGAATGTTCAGTGTATAACCCGCAGCCCATGCTGTGGTATGTCCTGGTGTATTAAGGTCTGCTATTCAGCCTGTAATATAAACCAATATACAGCCATTTAAGACTAAAGTCTAGCCAAAGAAAACATAATTCCTCTTTAACACCTAAGTTGTGGTTTTCTTACTGGGGCTTAATTTCTACAAAGCATTTGAGCTGTCATGGACACTTCAAACATCATTGGATCTGTTGAGTCATATGGGCTAAAGATTTCCTTGCACTGAAGTCTGGACTGGCTGAAGAGCCAATCCTAACTGTGGCTCCATTTCAAGTTATTAACATGTCAGGTTATTTACCAAATGGCAAACAGCAGCACATAAAACATGGTTTATGAGGCTTTTCCCATTACATTTTAATGAGAACTGACAAGTGTCATGTCTGTTTCTTAGAGGTGAGAATTTCAAGGTGCAGAAACCAGTTTTCAACTGCCCCCAGACTATTATATCCCCCCAGATTTATGGGAGTAGCAGGTTTCTAAAATTTAATAAGATTGCTTTTTCAGCCAATAGCCTCCATGTTTTTTCATCGCATTTAAACTACTTCATTTTGTTTATCAGGACCTAGATATATGATGTTCACTATAGTGGACAGCATGATGTTCTATGAAATGATGAGAAAGAAAAGTCTTTTACATTAAATTATGACAGAGAGCCAGATAGTTTATTTAGCTCAGAGATAAGACAGTGAAGGTTTACTGTTGGTCTACCCTAGAATAACAAATTGCTTCTATATTCTCTATTTATTGGAATAGCAAGAATGAAATATTTGTCAGACCTGTTTCATGGACTAGAAGGTAAGCAGGGGCAGTGTTTATTTGCTCTCCAAATGAGGGAAAACCTTGGATAACCACTGCAATAGGAGAGATTGCCTGGTTAATTACAAAATAATCTTTGTCATTCATCTGGGAGAAAATTTGTGGATGTTTTCTGATTACTGAGTATATCTATTTCAACCATACACGTTGGAACTGGATTAATAGTCAAAGGATATGTGACAAAGTATATTTTCCTTTGTCTGTCAAAGTATGGTCTGTCCTGTAGGTATCTTTTGAAGTGGGTGTCTGATTACTAGGTCCTTAGAATCTAAGTAGATGTTCAATTCACTTGAGTCAGTTCACAGACTTAGTGTACCTTTCATAAGGTGAAATCATGTATAATTGGGGGATTTCCTTAGGAAAACATCAAAAGTGCCTACTGTAAATCTTACTGTATAGCATATCCAAAGGGACTTGCAGCCAGTAACCAGGCAAACTGTGCACTGGGGAAGAGGATGTAGAAATCTTGGGGATTATGAAATACTAGCTTTAAACTCAGACAGTCCCCAAAGGCACAGAATATTGTCCACTACTGTTAAAAATTAGTTTAAAAAAAATGAGTTATGACTACACCCCACTTGGAGTGGATCTTACAGAACTTTCATCCCATCTGTTTCAGTAACAAACTGTCCCAAAACACAGTGGTTCACTATAGTGATATTAGTTGTGCTCATACATTTGCCACTTGGGCAGGACTTGGTGGGGAAAGCTCATCTCTGATGAGTGGATGCAATGATAATTTTGGGTTTCACATGTTTTTTCAAACTCTGTTCTCTACCATGAGGTAAAATCTATACTTCCCATTCCTTAAACTCCTTCAACTTAGTGAGAACATGGTAACTGCTTTGAGAAATAGAATGTGGCAAAAATGTCACTTATTGTTTCAAAGGCTGCATTAGAAAAGCAGATACAGCTTCCTCCTGGCTCTCTCTCTGTCTTGGGATGCTTATGGTTGGAACGTAACCATCATTTTGTGAGGAAGCCCAGTCTACATTCAGTGGCCACGTTCAGGTCCTCTGGCTAACAGCTCTGGCTGAGTAAGATTCCTGTCAATAGCAGCATCAATGGCCAGACGTATGAGTAAATAATGTTAGAGATGATTCTAATCCTCTCCTTTGAGGCATCCCTCTTGATGTTAAATAGAGCAGAGATGAGCTTTCCCCACCAAGTCCTGCCCAAGTGGCAAATGTATGAGCACAACTAATATCACTGTAGTGAACCACTGTGTTTTGGGACAGTTTGTTACTGAAACAGATGGGATGAAAGTTCTGTAAGATCCACTCCAAGTGGGGTGTGGTCATAACTCATTTTTTTTAAACTAATTTTTAACAGTAGTGGACAATATTCTGTGCCTTTGGGGACTGTCTGAGTTTAAAGCTAGTATTTCATAATCCCCAAGATTTCTGTCTACATCCTCTTCCCCAGTGCACAGTTTGCTTGGTTACTGGCTGCAAGTCCCTTTGGATATGCTATACAGTAAGATTTACAGTAGGCACTTTTGATGTTTTCCTAAGGAAATCCCCCAATTATACATGATTTCACCTTATGAAAGGTACACTAAGTCTGTGAACTGACTCAAGTGAATTGAACATCTACTTAGATTCTAAGGACCTAGTAATCAGACACCCACCTCAAAAGATACCTATAGGACAGATCATGCTGATAATCATATTGACTCCATTGTTTGTTAACATGACCATGCCTTCACTTCTTTTTCTGTTTACAAGTCACTACTTTGTCTGCTACCCAAATGGTCCATCATCCATTGCAATAAAGAGTCCATATAAAAACCACCATATCCATGTATTTTCCAGCCAACAGAGAATAGCCACCTCGGTATTTTAATTTTTTTGAGATGTGGTCCTATTAATTTTTTATTTCTTTACATATTTTTTGAGATGGGGCTTCACTCTGCTGCCCAGACTAGAGTGCAGTGGCACAATCTTGGCTCACTGCAGCCTTTACCTTCTAAGCTCAAGTAATCCTCTCATCCCAGTCTCCCAAATAGCTGGCACTACAGTAAAGCACCATGATGCCCAGCCATTTATTTTTATTTTTATTTTTTGTAGAGACAGGGGTCTCACTGTGTTGCCCAGCTGGTCTCCGACTCCTGGACTCAAGTGATGTTCCCTCCTCAGCCTCCTAAAGTGTGGGGATGACAGGTGTGAGCCACTGTGCCCAGCCAGCACTTAAAAAACATGTTGGTGCTCTCCAAGGCAATGCCACTCTCAGTGCCTTCATGAAGGGCTTGTTTCTGGGCCCTCTGAAGTGACATGGTTTGGGTTTTATAGAGATACCATGGAGGTGAAGAGCGGGTAACCCATGATTAATCTACTTCAATTTTTCTAGCTGCCTAAGATGTTGGATTCCTTCTATATTACACCAATTATTCCTTACCCCTTAACTTTATTTACCACCATAAATTTATGTTTTATTCAACCAACCTGGCAAACCTTTAGACCTCTGTTTGGCTGTCTAAGCAGGTACAGTAAATCTCTGCTAAGAAATTTAGCTTACTTTAAAAAAATTTCATTATTAATGTAATATCAGAATCTTTCCTCACACATATTCTCCAGGTCTTTAGTAACATAAACCAGCAAAAGTTTGCAATTTTCTGGTGAGTAATGTTTCTCCACCTGGGAGTGAACATGTGGTTGCTCCTGCATCCTTTCTACCCCAACAGAGTAAGAGGGTCTGACACTGATCCTTGATCTACAGATAATGAAGGGTGGTATGTGAGAATTCACTTTCTTTTATATGATGAGGGCGTTGGTTTAGAATATTAGCAGATTGACAGGTGTTTATATAGGGTACCACTGCCCAGGAGAAAGGGAAGAGAAGCTGCTTCCACTGGTAAGTGAGGCTATGTAAGAATTGTAGATCTGGAGTACTCAGAAATATTTGAACCCTCTCACATAAGTCCTTTAAATTTTTAGGGCTCTACTCCTTACCAGTCAGTGGTCTGAATTTCACCTAAGAGACTTGGCAGGCATTTGTATTCAGAAGATGTCATTTGACAAAATTTAATTAATTTGATTACCTTAGCTCTGTGACTACAGGAGACAAATACTTTTATCCTAGTCATAGAAAGTTCTCACTGTACTTTGAATTGAGAATTTGGGATTTTGAGCTTATAATACCCTTTTTTGGTAATTCTTTAGTATAATTAGTAGTTGACTGTTTACCCTATGGGGTTTATATTCTATATGTCCTTCACACTGTTCTGTGGCAGTGGGTACTCAGTCCTCTGAAGCCAGACTTTAACTCGTCCTTCATTCCAGTTAACCGTAGATGATAGTTTAATTAAATGTTCAATCACCGTGTTTTATGGGCTGCCAGAGGCAAGATCCTTACTACTTCCAAACCCAATCTGCCCATATAATGAATCTCAATTTCTGTTTTCTTGGGGATATGGTATTTTCAGCCATACCTGCAATTAATTCAGTATCTGTCAGGATTCTGGTTGGAACCAAAAGAAATTACTTAGGTTGTTTAAACAGCAAAAGAATTTGTTAAAATATATTAGGTGGATTACATAATCTCTAGGAAGGTTAGAGATCTAGACTGTGAAGCTGAACAGCCAGAAAACATACACACACAATACTAGAGTGCTGTTTCAGCAAATACACCACTGCTGTTTCCACTGGGAGATAGTGCAGCTTGTACTGTAAACACTGGACACAGTAAAAATTGTGTTCATGTTACTTCCCAAAGTTTGATTTTCCTCTTACCATTCACAGCAGAAGATGGATTCCTTATCACAGCTGCATCTTATTGTTGCTTCGTTCCAAATTGAAGTTTTCTAATTGGCCTAGCCTATGTCACGTGCCAGTGTTCTATCTGTAAAGGTAGCAGAGAATGAGTTCTAGCTTCTCTAACTTTGAGAGTGAGAGGTAGGGGTTAATTGTCTAAGACAGATTTCCTGCAGGCTGGTCTACAGGAAAACTTATCTCCTTCCCAGGGTGGAATGATTTAGGAACTAAATGTTGCTCCATGCTAACTGGCTATAGCTCATCGCTTGAGGTAATCATCCTTGATAGAGTGCTGAGGTGGTAAGTCAGGTCTGGGGGCCTGGATAATGCTATATCCACAAGGCTTGCATCCTTGATTATGCCAGTGAATGGGTTGGTTCTCCTAATGGTGCAGCTTAAATGCCTATGGCGTGAAAACCAAAATCCTTTTTCCAAAGTTTAATGTCTGTCCTTGCTAAATCCCAGTAAGCTACTGTAGCATATGAAGAGCGATAGAGAAACAACTCTCTTACTATTGTCTCTGTTAGTCTGAGTTAATAAATACTGTCCTAGAGGGTCTAATGTATATTATTTCTAATTATTTCCTTTGGGTTACGCACTGCAGGTTGGCAGGTCTCATTAATACTATGAAAAGATGAGCAGCTACAGGCTTAACAAATTTCCACTACAGATAAATAAACCAATCCATAATCTGATTTTCTTTATATTGAAACAAAGACTCATTGTAATTACAAATAATTGACTAGAATGATGGGGTTCTCATTACTAATTATAGAGTTGAGAGCCTTGATTTGATATCTTAAGTTGGGTCTATACTATAAAATTTAGAAGGTATAAGGAAATAGAGAAATTTAGAGCAAAAACAAGTAAAATATATAAAATAACATATTTCTCTCGTTCCTATTTAGCATGGTCTGGCTTCAATTCTGCAAAAGACAGGCTAATTTTGCCACAAATTATTATTTTTTGAAACATGTTTTAAGAATGCTGAATATGACCACACTGCCTTAGAGAACTGCAGTGCCTTAGCTGTACCATCTGATCTAAAAATCGGAATGACCCTGGCTACAGTTTTTAAGTACTCTCAATTATTTTCATACTCTATATGTGATATAGTTTGGGACTGTGTCCCCACCCAAATCTCATCTGGAGTTGCACTCCCATAATTACCATATGTTGTGGGAGAGACCCAGTGGGAGATAATTTGAATCATTGGGGTAGTTTTCCCCATACTGTTCTTACGGTAGTGAATAAGTCTCATGAGATCTTATAGCTTTGTCAGGGGTTTCTGCTTTTGTATTTCCTCATTTTCTCTTGCTGCCACCAGACAAGAAGTGCCTTTTGCCTCCCACCATGATTCTCAGGCCTCCTGCCATGATTCTGAGGCCTCCTCAGCCATGTGGAACTGTAAGTCCAGTTAAACTTCTTTTTCTTCCCAGCCTCGGGTGTGTTTTCATTAGCAGCATGAAAACAGACTAATACAGTAAATTGGTACCATGAGTGGGGTGTTGCTGAAAAGATACCCAAAAATGTGGAAGTGACTTTGGAACTGGGTAACAGGCAGAGGTTGGAACAGTTTGGAGGGCTCAGAAGAAAACAGGAAAATGTGGGAAAGTCTGGAACTTCCTAGAGGCTTGTTAAATGGCTTTGACCAGAAACCTGATAATGATAAGGACAACAAAGCCCAGACTGAGGTGGTTTCAGACGGAAATGAGGAACTTGTTGGGAACTGGAGCAAAGGTGATTCTTGTTATGTTTAGCAAACAGACTGGTGGCATTTTACCCCTGCCCTAGAGATTTTTGGAATTTTGAACTTGAGAAAGATGATTTAGGGTACCTGGTGGAAGAAATTTCTAAGCAGCAAAGCATCCAAAGTGTGACTTAGGTGCTATTGAAGGCATTCAGTTTTATAAGGGAAGCAGAGCATAAAAGTTCAGAAAATTTTCAGGCTGAAAATGTGGTAGAAAAGAAAAATCAGTTTTCTAAGGAGAAATTCAAGCTGGCTACATAGATTTGCATAAGTAATGAGGAGCCAAATGTTAATCCCCAAAACAATGGGGAAAATGTCTTCAGGGTATGTAAGAGACTTTTGCAGCAGCCCCTCCCATTACAGGCACAGAGGCCTAAGAGAAAATGGTTTCATGGGTTGGGGCCTGGGTCCCCATGCTGTGTGCCTCTTGAGACTTGATGCCCTGCATCCCAGCTACTCCAGCCATGGCTGATAGGAGCCAATGTAGAGCTTGGGCTGTGGCTTCAGAGAGTGCAAGCCCCAAGCCTTGGCAGCTTCCACATGGTGTTGAGCCTGTGAGTACACAGAAGTCAAGAACTGGAGTTTGGGAACCTCCGCCTAGATTTCAGAAGATGTATAGAAACACCTGGATGCCCAGGCAGAAGTTTGCTGCCAGGGCAGGGTGCTCATGAAGAACCTCTGCTAGGGCAGTACAGAAGGGAAATGTGGGGTGGGAGCCCCCACCTAGAGTCCCTACTGGCGTACTGCCTAGTGGAGCTGTGAGAAGAGGGCCACCGTCCTCCAGACTCCAGAATGGTAGATCTACCAACAGCTTGCACCATTCACGTGGAAAAGCTGCAGACACTCAATGCCAGCATGTGAAAACAGCTGAGAGGGAGGCTGTACCCTGCAAAGTCACCGGGGTGGAACTGCCCAAGACTATGGGAACCCATCTCTTGCATCAGTGTGTCCTAGATTTCAGACCTGTAGTCAGAAGAGATCATTTTGTAGCTTTAAAATTTGACTGCCTCACTGGATTTCAAACTTGCATGGGCCCTGTAACCACTTTGTTTTGACCAATTTCTCTCATTTAGAAGGGCTATGCTTATCCAATACCTGTACCCCTATTGTATCTAGGAAGTAACTAACTTGCTTTTGATTTTACAGGCTCATAGGCAGAAGGCACTTGCCTTGTCTCAGATGAGACTTTGGACTGTGGACTTCTGGATCAATGCTGAAATGAGTTAAGACTGGGGGACTGTTGGGAAAGTATGATTGGTTTTTAAATGTGAGCATATGAGATTTGGAGATGACAGGGCAGAGTGATATAGTTTGGCTCTGTGTCCCCACCCAAATCTCATTTTGAATTTTACTTCTATAACTAGCACATATTGTGGAAGAAGCCCAGTGGGAGATAATTTGAATCACAGGGGTGTTTTCCCCATACTGTTCTTATGGTAGTGAATAAGTCTCACAAGATCTGATGGCTGTGTTAGGGGTTTCCACTTTTGCCTCTTTTTCATTTTCTCTTGCCACCACCATGTAAGAAGTGCCTTTCACCTCCTACCATAATTCTGAGACCTTCTCAGCCATGTGGAATTGTAAATCCAATTAAACCTCTTTTTCTTCCCAGTCTTGGGTATGTCTTTACCAGCAGCATGAATATTGACTAATACAGTATGTCTATCTGTAAATATCAACTAGTCCAATTTTATGTTTAAGCTTTTATTATAACTTGCTACAACAGAATAAAATGGAAAACAAATAGAGAGAGAGAAGCAGAGAGAAACAGAAATGTTTGTGAGTTGTTCAGATGATGGGTTTCTCAGGAGAGTAGATTCGTTAGACTTCTTTGAGTTGTGTATTAATGTTCAAATATCCTAGATATCACTGCCTTGTGACTTACTTTCTTTTCAATGTTCCTATACCTGTGGTGTGAATCCTTGATTGCATGAAGTCTGGGATTGTACTTGGTTCAGCTTCCCAAATATTTATGAGGATTCTTGTGTTAAATACTACTTTTGGTATTTATCATTCTTATGCTTTTCTTTATATTTTTATTGCACATGGATGCATTTCTAAGTAGCATATGGCATATCGTTATATGTTGGAAACTTTAAGTAAATGGTATCATACATATACATTTATGTTTAATTTGATGGCAGGTTTATTATTTTTTTGAAACATACTTGTATATATATGTATTCATACATAAAATTTTATTTTTACAGTTTTATAGTGTTTCATTACTTAGGAATGCTACAAATGTTTATTCCTACCTCCTCTGATGTATATTTAGATTGTTTCTAAATTTTTACATTACAAAAACTGAACTTATAAAAACTTGTGTTTTGGGTATGTATCTTTCTAAAGTATATAAGCAAGAATGAAATTGCTGGGTCTTCAATTTGACAACTGTTAAACTGTTTTCTAAAGTGACAGTACCAAATTATGCTCACGTCAATATGAGATTATTTCTCAGTCCCTATTCCACATTTTGCCTCCCTGACTACCACTGGTGTTAAATGTCTTTTATTATGTTTATCTGACCATTTGGATTTTGAAAATAAATTGTCTTTCATAAACTTTGCCTATTTTTCTCTTGGGCTATTGTCTTTTTCTTATTACTTGCATTAATTCTTTATATTATTAAAACTTGTATTTGTTTACATGACTCATAAGTATCTTCTAACAATGTATGGCATGTCTTTTCACTATTTTTAAGAAATAATGTTTAATTTAGTGCAAGTTGTGAGATTTCTACTGGTTGGTCTTCCTAAGATATCTATTTCCACAGCTTCTGGTTTAAGAAAAGGGACATGAAGTCAGTGATATTGTTTGGCTGTGTGCCCACCCAAATTTCCTCTTGAATTGTAGCTCCCATTGTTCCCACATGTTGTGGGAGGGACCCGCTGGGAGACAGTTGAATTCTTGTTGGGGTATTGGCAATCATATAGCATATGCACATTGATATTTTAATTTATTTTTTCTCTTAATCCTAACTTTGATTCATTTGTATTGTCTTGTATAGGCTGGGGCATTTGACACAATGTTAAACTGAGGCAACAAAGTATAGAAGCAATAAAGTCAGTATATTTCTGCCTTTAATGAAAGTGCTTCTAAAGCTTCACCGTATATATGCCCAAGATAACCATTATCAGGTTAAGAAAGATCTTCTCTGTTTATAATTTAAAAGATGATTTTCCATGAATAAGTGTTGAGCTTTTACTAAGTGTATTTTCTCTTAAGGTCATCATGATTTTTTTCTGTTAATCTGTTAATTTGGTGAATTATATTAATCAAGTTTCTAATGTACAATTACCTTTTTTATTTTCCCAGAGATGTTTTGCTTTTGCTTTTGCTTTTGCTAAGACCTCAAAACGTTACCATTTGGGGAATATTTTACTGATACATTTTCAGCTTGGGGCTTCTTTGACAAGATGAGTCATATAAATGTGAATTCCTAAATCTGTATGATGGCTCATATCTGGTTACTAATTTTCTACGAAGTATTTTCTTCTTCTTCTTTATTCTATTTTCACTAATAGCACTGGCCGTGACAGATCAACATTCTTTTTTCCTTTGCTTGTTGCTATATTTATTCTTGTCAAGTGTTTCACTGAATATATAGCTCTTTGGGTTCTTCATTGAAAGTGAATTTTTTGATTCTCTATTTTCTTCTTTCCAAAGATTCTAGATCTGGTCATCTTTCTTTCTCTGTTGCATTAACATTAAAACCTTTTCGTTACTCTTCGGATACCCAAAATGTTTAAGTGTCAATTTCAGCTTTCACTAGATGTTGAAGCTCTGAGTATTTTTCCTTCCTCATTTTGAGCTTTATTTTCATATTTGTTATATTTTAACCAGTATTTCCAGTTTTTTGATGTAGGGAATTTTTAGGCTATGTGGTTAGCCATACAAAGAAAAATTATCAACAGAACATTTTTGAAGTTAGATAATGTTGGTGACCTTGAGTCTGGCATGCTAAAAATGTTCGTGTGTCTGTTTTCTGAGTCTTAACTACTTTCTGACATAATTTGTGCAATTTTCTTTCAAATCCCAATTCCTTAGTATTTTTATATCTACTTGTACACATTGTTTTGATCTCATATAAACAAAGACCTCGACTTGCAGTTATATGTGTGCTTGATCCTTGACATAACATTGGTTCAAATCAGTAATTTGATAACATAATGCTGATTTGGGCCTATACAAATATCTTGATCCTTCCCTGAGGGTGCTGCTGCATTGTATTAAACTGTAAGTTCAAGTTGTTGCCTTTTTTCTCTTCTCAGAAATACTCATATTAATAAGCCTTTGCTTTATGCCAAAGTAGAACATTTTTAGTGAAGGAATCTTAATTTGAATTGGCCTAGTACTACTAGCATACTCCTTTAGAGAGATTTATAAAGGGTCAGTTAAAAAGAATAAAGCTCGTATTTCATGATACATAATTTGCAGTGTTTGATAGCACTGGAAAATAACATTTTCAAGTATATTTAAATCTTTCAAGTATATTTAAATATTTATAACTGTGTTGTATATCAAAGCTATTTGAATTAGGGAAGGAGTTTACTTTTAACATAAATTCAGTGCATAATAATAAGAGCAAGCTTATATTGTAGTAACTATATGCAGGCATTGTTTCAAGTACTTTACCTATATTTACTCATTTAATGTGCACCATGGCCATCCTATAAAGTAAGTATTATTAACCTTTCCAGTTTACAGTTGTGGACACTAAGGCATAGTGAGATAAAGTGTCTTGTGCTAGTCACACCACTGGTTAGAACAGAGCTTAGAGAATAAAACTCAGTCAAGAATCCACAGTCTAGTCCCTTAACTACATTATATTACTTTCTTTTCCTGGCTGCAAAATATATTTTCTATTATTTCTATGGTTTATTCTATATTAAATAATGTATTAAAGGGGTATAATGAATTTGATGCTCAATTAGCCTGTTTTTGAAGAAAACCTATATAGTTTTTGCATAGAAGGTTTATATTCAAAATTGACATATAAGCTTTTAAAAATCTTTGAAGACACCCATATTTTGTATTAAGTGCCTCATAAAATTATTTAAAAATATGTATGTAACTTGTACTGTCTTCCTTAATAAATTTCTGAATATGTCTTGGCTTATTCGGCTTTTGTAAATCTTATTACCCACACAAGATGCAGATCATCATAATATATTTTAGATTGATCAGGTTAGTATTATTGACCTGAAATGAACATTAGAGATTATCTTGCACAATCTCTGCATTTTGGGGATGAGAAAGTAGAAGTCCAGAAGAATGGAAACCACATATAGCAGAGCAGAGGTGAAAACCTCTATCTTCTTGCTTTTAGAACAGTGGAGTCATATCTTACATAGGTATTAAGTTCTAAATTTATTTAGTAAGAAAAAGTAAACCTGGTAAAAACTATTATTTAAAAATCCCATAGGAAGAGGTATACTATTGAATCTAGTTTTCTTCAATATTGAAACATTTGGTTATTTCTCCTTGGGATATCCAGATTATTTAGATGGTTCATGTCTTCCTTAGACTTGGCTATCTATACTTTTGTGGAAATAGGCTATAAAAATGGTCTCAACATCTTGGTGGCTTAGTTCAATTAAAGGTTATTTTCTTCTCTAGTTAGAGTCCAATGTTGAGTTGGTGGCATATCTATTCTGAGGGTCCCACATCACCCATGGTCCCACCATCTCACCATTTTGTAACTTCAAGGTCACTCTAGCATTATCCTTTTGGTAGAATAGGAAGATACTTTAAAATTTGTAATTGTAACATCTTACATAGCTTACATTTAGAGACCATGTTGTACAACAACTACATGTATTTAAGCATTAGAATAATACTCTGCATGAGAGGTGCTCATACTCTTAAAGGCAAGTAGAGATGGAAAGTTAATATTTTTTTTATATCATGCTCACTACAAGTCATATCTAGTAAAATATTTATTTATTATCACTCTTTTTTATGCTTTACTGAAGTATTTCAGTAACTATTTAGGAAAGCATTGAGAACACTTTTTTTTTGAAGGTACAGTTCCTGCTTGCCAGGGATTAAGAGAACAGTAGCAGAAACAGATACACATTAAACTGTAATACAATGTGTTAAGCCAGGAAGTTAGTGTTTTTAAAACAGACTGATTAATGCCGAAACCCAGTGACCACGTTTTGTTATTTATCCATGCTCTTATAGGTGAAATTCTCTCTACCTGAAAGAAGGATATTTATTAATTTAATTCAAAATTATATCGTACTCTTAAGTGTTAGGAGTAAAAGTATTAAAACATAATACATGCAGGTTCAATATAAAGACCTTAGTGAATGAAAATAAAGTAATTGTACCTTCTATAAGCACAACTTTTATAATGAAATTAAAATAGAGAGAACTAAAGGGTAAATCTGGGTATTTTCAACTTTACCGATCACATAAAAAATCCTCTCAAAAATTATATTTTGTGTAGGATTTTATATACAGGCCTAATGAAATTATGTAAATATTCTATGAATAATTTGGGGCTGGGTGTGGTGGCTCATACCTATAATCCGAGCACTTTGGGAGGCCAAGGCAAGAGGATTGCTTGAGCCTATGTGTTTGAGACCAACTTGGGCAACATAGTGGGAGTTCATCTCTATAAAAAAGAAAATTTAAAAATTAGCCACGTGTGGTGGCATGCACCTGTAATTTCTGTTAAATCATTGTTTCTGAGTGTGTCTGTGAGAGTATTTCCAGAAGAGATTGTTATTTGAATCAGTGGACTTAGTAAAGATTTGCCCTCATCCAATATGGGAGGCACCATTCAATTGGCTCAGGTATCAGATTGAGGGGGAGAACAAAAAAAACAGAGGAAAGGTGAGCTCTCTTTCTTGTGGCCCTGGGACAACCTTCTTCTGCTCTTTTATATCAGGACTCCAGGTTCTCAGTCCTTTGAATTCCAGGACTTGCACCCTGCCTGCCCCGCCTACCTTCCCTGTACATCCCTTCAGATTTGGCATGAGAATTACACTGTCATATTCCCTAGTTCTGAGACCTTACTTTACAAATAAAATTATACTTGCCTTTGTCTATATTCTTTTCAAATTTGAAAATATTATTTTGAGTTGTTTCTTTATACTGGTCTGTATTTGTTTATTTTATTTTATTTTTACTTGATGCATAATAACTGAATTTACGGGATATAGAGTAAAATTTTGGTATGCGTGCATAATGTGTAATGATCAAATCAATGTAATTAGCATATCATTAGCCTATCCATCACCTAAAATATTTATTTTTTTGTGTTGTGAATATCAATATCTTTTCATCTAGCTTTTTGAAAATACACAATAAATTATAGTTAACCATATTCATCGTACAGTAGTGCAAAACAAGAGAACTCATTCCTCCTATCTAGCTGTTATTTTGTGTCTGTTAACCGACCTTTCTCTGTCTTCTCCTCCCTCATTCCCTTTTCAACCTGAAATATCCACAATTCTACTCTCTACTTCCATGAGCTCAAAAATTTTTTTAGCTCTTACGTATGAGTAAGAGTATGTGTTATTTATCTTCTAAGCCTGACTTAATTCACTTACTATAATAATCTCCAAGCTCATCCATCTTGCCACAAATGACAGAATTTTATTCTTTTTTGTAGCTGAATAGTATTTCATTGTGTATATATGCCACATTTTCTTTATTTTTTAGTCTGTTGATAGACATTTAGGCCAATTCCATAGCTTGGCTACTGTGAATAATGCTGCAATAAACATGGGAGTGCAGGTATCCCTTCAATATACGGATTTTTTTTTTTTTTTTTTGATAAATACCCAGTAATGGGACTGCTTGATCATACGGTAGTTCTATTTTTATTTTTTGAGAAACCTTCATAGTTTTTTCAATGATGGCTGTACTAATTTACATTCCCAACCAATAAAGTATAAATGTTCCTTTTCCTTTATCCTTACCAGCATTTGTTACTTCTTGCCTTTTTTGATAATAGACATTCAACCACTTTTTAATGGTAAAAGGCTCACTTTTACCATTAGATGCATTTAAAAAAACATCTTCCAACACAGTTTATTTTATTCCCACATTTTTTATTTGGATGGTTCTCTTCAAGAATACCTTTACATGTAGTTTATTTTACGATGTCCTAGTGTGTCTGCCATTTAAGAATTCTGATTCAGGTGTGGTACTGTCCTATGTGTATCTAATGTCAGATGATATGATATCTGATCTGCTGCTGTAAATTTTAGACAACTGAATACTTCTTTTGAAGCATGCCAAATTGAGAAAAAAGAAAAAAAAGAAACTCTGAAACCAAAGCAAACATTTCTTGGACATATTTGTAGATGTGTTATGCTTCTTTGCTTTCATTTGAACTGAATGGTCATCCATGTGTGTGAAAATAAATTTGAAAGGTAACTGAATGCTCTGGCCCATGTTTCCACGTATCTCCTACATCACCTGGACTTCTAAATTTATTATATCACAAATGGATGACTGGATTCTCCACATAAAGTTGACAAGAGACAATTCTTTCATGTTTGTATTAATCTCAACTCACTGAGAAGGCAACTGCTTTTGTGCAGAGTTTTACTGAATTTACAAACTCTTTTGTTTTCAGCAATTTCTTCTTTACTCTCAAGTTCTTGTTGAGATTCTTTCTTCTTCACGGCTAACAGTCATTTGCCTTAAGATACAGAAATTGTAAATGAATGATCAAATATCAGATTACATTTGGGAGAAAATGAAGCTTGAGCATATTCACAAAAAATCTGGAATATTCTATTTGTTGGAAGAATTACCCTTCTTTCTGCCCCAACTCTCTCTCTCTTTCTCTCCCTCTCTGTCACACACACATACACACACACACACACACACACACACACACACACGGAGGCGGGGGGGCGAGAGAGAGAGAAACACTGATATGTAGAACTAACATTTAGGGATTTAAAACAAATCTGAATTTTGTTACGGTCAATGTGAAATACTAACAGAGTCATTCAAGCTTGCTCACATCAATTAGTTATGTTTGAGAAAATACCTACAAATTAACACAGTGCTCATTGCTCACCCTCTTTTTATTTACCTACACATTAATTTCCATTTGAATGGAATATTTACTGACAATATTTACTTACACATTAATTTCCATTTGAATGTATTTTGCCACATCAATATTCTCTTCTTAGAAAGAAAGATAGTGGACAGAGAACATATTTTCATTCTACATATTGAACTGAATTGACTCACTTCAGTATAATGTGACATTTTCACATTGTAATTGTTTGAGGTAATGAAATTGAGCTCAATAGTTGTGACATTTTAAACATTAAAAAATGTTTCTAATAATAAAATTTGAGATATGATTTAGAATTTTCCTCGAAATTAAAACTATAAAAGTACATAATGAATTGAACAAAAAAGAAATTCTTAATTTTATTAAGCATTATATTTTAAAAGATTAGTTTTAAATTACTGAATGTTAAAAACAGCTATATTGACACAAAATCAGAATACATGGTATAAGAAGCCATTTGATACATTGCATCAAATACATAGTATAATAAGCCATTTTTTCCAATGAGAAATAATACAACAAAAGCTGATTGATAAATTGTCTTAACTTTGTATTCAATTGGCTTTAAGAAATTAGTCTTGGTACAATTTTTTAATTGCTTGCAATTATAATTATCCTTGATTCTTTAAAATATCTAGTTTATTACTATTAATTTGTCCTCACACATATATGCCAGACCTTTTCCACACAGATATCTTAAGTTTGTAGAAATTAGTGACTGTTCTCAAAACATTTTGGTTCTAGCATATTATTTTTTGGCCTTCAGGTAGGTTTGCCAAAATATTTGCCAAAAGTAATTATAATAAATTTCTATTTGTAATGTCGATAAAAATATAGCTTTCCATTCTTAAATATTTCTATCAACAAGCTCAGTATTATATCTTGTGTCAATAGCTTCTGGTTTTCTTAAACTTTTTCAAAGAGCTGCAAAGATAATGTTAAAATAACATTATGGTTTATAACATCAAAAAAGAAAAAAAGGTAAGGGAAATTGACCCAAAGTCTTAAATTCCACGAAAGCCTGTTTCTTATCATGAAGTAATGATTTAACACTTTCATAGTACTATAATTTTGACATGGAGAAAGGATGGGGAAAGGACTAAAGGAAGAAGGGTAAAAATAATTGCTCTTTTTTATTTTGAATTTCTCCAACTATGATGTTTATGTTTTGAAAAAAATTTCAAGCTTTCAGAAAAGTTGTAACAAGTCCAGTACAAAAACCTTTTTTCTCCTGAATTATTTGAAACTAAGTGGATGATACGTTGTCCTTCACAGATGTGTTAGTGAAGATTTCCTACAATGTACAATTCTTCTACATATTGCAATAAAACCATCAAAATCAGAATAATAGTATTGATACATAATGCAACCTAGTTCTCAGACCCTGTTCAAGTTTCACTTATTGTCCCAACTATATCTTTGATAATAAAATGATGCAGTGCAGAATCATTTGCATTTAGTTGCCTCCTTCTCATTCTAGAACAGTTTCTCAGACTTTCTTTGACATTCATGACCTTGATACTTTTGAAGTGCATACCCAACTAGTTTGTAGAATATCCTGCAATTTCGGTTTTCTGACTTTTCCTTATAACTAGAGGCAGGATATGCATTTTTGCAGGAATATAATAGATGTAATACTGTGTTGTCATTGAATCCTATCAGGTGTGTGCAATTTCAATTTGTCCCATTGCTGATGATGTTCACTCTGATCATTTGATTATAGTGGTGTCTGCCAGGCTTCTCCTCTGTAAAATTATACTTTTTCCCTTTTGTTCTCATAAATTTTGTGGGGAGGTAACTTAAAGCAATATAAATATCCTGTTTCTGATTAAGCTATCAATTTACTTATTTACTTATATGTTTCAGCATGAATGATTTCCTGTGTTATCCAGTGGTTTATAATCTGTTAATTATCATTTATTTTGAAGCTCACATTGAGTCATTTTGGTCAGTGGGAATTCCTTCAGGTTGACTTTTTGTTGTTGTGGTTGTTGTTCTCTTGATGTGTCCCCATTAATCCTGAAGCACTTTCATACTTCCTGGCAAAGCAATACTTTTTTTGTATCTCCTATACCAGAGCCTTGGGGTCAACTTTTTTTTTTTCTTCTGAGGAGCCCTGATTTCTTTTAGTAGAAAATGGCATTTAAAAACCAATATTTTCATCACTTTTGGGTGTCACTGCTCAAAGAGTTAGTTAAAGAAACACACACACATACATATGCTTGTAGAAGCAAAAAAAATTTCTCTCTACCTTACAAGATTCTTAATTGGAATAGATCTCTATACCAAAAAACATATTGTCAGGAGAAAAACAAACAGAAATTTAATAACATCTATACCTCATGTATACATGGGAGATACCCAGAGAAATGAGTAAATCTCCAGGAGGTGGCACTGAATTCAAGCTTAAATACATTTGTCCAATGAAACAAAGAAGAAGGCTGAGGGGAAGCCCAGCAATGGAGATTTGACCAAAAAAGGGCACAGTAAACAAGAGCAAGGTTTATGATGCAGACTTAATCAATGCTATCTTCATCTGTTTGAATATCTAGTATTTTAGAGTCATCCTTCTCTTCCTGCTACAGAGAGACATCCTTACAAGTAGAGATTTCTTTTACAGATATAAATTTCACTTACAGAAGAGTAACTTCTACTCTATTTTTAGAGCTTCTTTTATGTCTGTAATTTCTCAAAATAATCAGCCAAAAATAATCCTTATGACAAATAGATATATTTTAGGGTGTCATATTCTGGTCTTCTATATATACACACATTTATTATGGATGCACACACACACACACACAGACACACGGATTGGGTTCAGAGGACACTATCTTAAAACTATTGCATCTTGGCATTTGAGAAAATAGCAGAAGCAGGAAGAAATCTCTTGCCTTCCCCTCACCCTCCTCCCTTGAAGCAAGTCATAAACCCACCCTATTTGAGAGGCACCCTTCACATACATGGAGGAATAGAATATCCTTATCTCTGAAGACACAGAAAAGAATCTGAACAAACAGGCCTTGCTAAACTTCCCCCAGTTTATTACAATCAGATGATACTATTTTATTCTTCAATTATGTTACCTCATAACTGTTCATTCTTCATCAAACCTAAGCATAAAAATACACAGATTTTCCTGTTTCTTTGGGTCCTCATTTCTGAAGGCTTACATGTCACATAAAATTTATATTAAATACATTTAAGGTTTTCTATTGTTCATCTGTTTTTTCTTGTAGAGGCCACAGCCATGAGCTTAGTGATTGAAACGAAAATTTCTTTTCTCCTACAATATATACAGATTGATTTACATCTATATTTATTTCTGTGTCTACTGCTACATACCAAAAACATGTTTCCCCTAATATATCCGATGAAATTCAGCATCACAGGGTTCATTTTGAATTTTTCCCTTTCTATATTTTTAATGTTCTTTTCTAACAGTGAGAAACTTATTTCCACTATGTTTAATATAGTGACTTATTTAATCAACCTTGTATGTAATCCATCTTCCATTTCTATCACCACCCCCTTATGAGGGCAGAACCCCTCCCCACCCAGCTCTGACTACCCATTCTGGGATATCCATTTTGGAGACTCCATCTAACCATCGTGCACTGTGACACCCACTATCAATTCCCTCTTTCTACCTTAATTGAATGCCTTCCTCACCCTATAGTGGCTCTGACAACTCAAGTTGCCTTGTACGCATATCGTCATCATCCCAGTGCTGGACCACTTTCCTACACAAAAATCTTCCTTGTGCTTTCTGGGCTCCCACACTCCTCTCCAAGTCACCAGCCAGGCAGTTTCCCTGCTCATACCCCTCAGTTCTAAACCCTACTCCAGCAACTGTAGCTGCATCCCTCTTTCTTGCCTAGTTACTTTGCTTGGATCTATTGGACTTTGACCTTCAATTGTTCATGAGGGGAAGGAAGATGAAGAGAAGAAAGAAGAGATTTGCATTTTTAAAATTCTTTCTTACATATGCTTAGTATGTTTCACTTCCCAAGCGGAAACCTCAGAATATTTACAAGAAATCAGGCCTAAGAACCTTTTTACTATGTAGTGGCAAGTGAGTGCTTTTGACATAGACAATAAATCTTTTGGAAGTAAACAAAATAAAATACCTTCCACAGTATCAGGCATCAACTTTTGCATTAAAAATGATGTATAATGTTGTGCAACTGACAGTAAGAACAAACGTGATACTTGAATTTAATCTTGTTTTTTTTTTTTTTGAACAATTTCTAAATTGTTTGAATGTCAAGTCACACATTTCAACAAACGTTCTAATAGGGAAATTTGAGAGAGAAAATAAATATTTCAAGGTAAAGTGAATAGTATAATACTCCAAGCCCCTTACAGTTTGGCAGGACAGCTGAAGAATAGAATGTGTAACCCTTAGCCTAGTTTTGCCGTAACTTACAGACTTCAGTTTGTTTGTTGAACTTTAGATAAAAAAGAAAATGAGAGGTTTTTTTTTTTTTTTTAAAAAAAAGGAATTAAATATATTGAAGAAAAAGCAACTAAAACAAAATAGAACAAACAATCGATAATAAAAACAAACCACATGTCACAAACCGTATAATACAAACAAGTTTTAATAAATAGTAGGTCAATCTCAATTGAGAATAACACCGCTAGTCGTTAGCTTTACAATTTTGGTGTTATATTTGTGCATTAATGAACATGCTCTCAGTAATCTGATCATAGTCACTGTGTTTCATGTATCAGATATTTAGAATAAAATGAAGACCAGGGTCAATTTTATTGGCAGTATATCTGGGAGTTACCATAGCAACTTTTGCCATATGATGACTGTGGTTGATCTCAGAAAAGCATTTGTGATTTCCTTCTGGGGCCCCTAGGTTTTTATATTAATCTCCTCTATGTCTAAAGGCATGTTTTAAAAAAAATGTTTTCAGTTTTCTTAAGATAAAGATAACAAGAACAGATTATCCCTTTAAATGGCACTGTACTCTCCAGTAAATTGTAAAATGTCATTTGTTCATTTCTTTCAATAATTATAATTTCAAAGATCAGTTCATTACTAGCATGTTTGGTTGTGTTTTCACCATAGGATCTTTGGTTGCTTTAGCAACAACATATCTGCTTTAAATTTAGAAACTCATTTAATTTCTGTCACTTTATTCTTTACAGTTAAGGAGACAAGCTGTTTTCTGTTAAATAAAAAATAAAAAGAGTATAATGAGTGAATTCTCAAGATTTGTTCTTGGCTTCAGTTAAGCTAAGGGGAGAAGTAACAACCAATTTTGATGAAAAGCAAAAGATTTTTATATATAGATAGGCATTATAATAGAGAAGTAAATGCAGTGAGGAAACAGATTCTTTAGTTATAGATTTCATGGAGATGTGATCAATGCCATCTATGGAATTTATTTTAACAAGGTGGAGCTTTAGAAATGTAGAGAATGGGGCTGGGCACAGTGGCTTGTGCCTGTAATTCCAGCACTTTGGGAGGCCTCAGGCAGGTGGATCATCTGAGGTCAGGAGTTCAGTACCAGCCTGGACTACATGGTAAAACCCTGTCTCTACTAAAAATAGAAAAATTAGCTGGGCATGGTGGCAGTCACCTGTAATCCAAGTTACCGCTTGAACCCGGGAGGTGGAGGTTGTAGTGAGTTAATATCATGCCATTGCACTCCAGCCTGGGAGAAAAGAGTGAAACTGACCAAAAAAAAAAAAAAAAAAAAAGCAATGCAGAGAACTGGTCTATAGATTGAGTTTTGCTAGTGCTTCCTTAAAGAAAGGAGTATCCTGCTTCTAAAAGATCAGTTTCTAAACTGTTAAAACATAGCCTCACAGAAATAGATAACAAACGTGGCTTAATCTTTAATTTAACTCATCAGTGAGGTAACAAGCAGAGTGACAAGGATTGTCTTTGAGGAATCTATGAAGAACTGGGATTTATATAGTCAACAAGGAAAGAAATAATGATATAAGGCTTATGTCCTATAGGACAATGCTAGGTAAACAATCTCTACCAGGCAAGGTAGAAAAATCATCGCTTATCAGTTTTCTACAAACTAACATCTGACTTTACAGGGCTGTAAAATGCTTAGGCCTGAATCATTTATTGATAGTATGTCATACAAAGTTACATTTCCTCAAGAGAGTAAAAAGAATTAATACAATGGAACTATCAGAAAATGCTCTTGACATTAATATTAACAGTCATCACCCTTATCATTCTGTCTTATTTCTAACTTTTGGATATTTTTTCTGCCACATTTTTACACTTTAATACTTCCAATAAGTCCAATAAATGTGTTAGAAAAATAAAGTTATTTTTCTAAGAAAGTTATCAGGAAAATAAGAATACTGTTGAGGTCCTGAGATTCTTTAGAGGATTATGTAAATATTGGAGAAGAATCATATTCTAATGTCCTAAGATTAGCAGATTTAACTTTTCCTCACCTTCTATTGGTTGATTGGTTTGTTTGATTACTGTTTAGTGAGAGAAGTTGAGTACAAAATCTGAAAGGAATGTTAGCAAACATATATTTACTTTTGGTACAGTTAAGAAAACTGAAGTTCAATAAATTACAAATTGCCTAAGAGTTCATTGCAAGTTAGTGACTAAATTGTTATCTCCTAACAACCAGCAGTGGATTTTTTTTCTTCTATTAACTCATTTGTCAACTTGAATGCCATAAATAAGTACCCCAGAGTACTTATTTATTGCCAAGAAAAAAGGAAAAATGAAAGCGGTATCTTCCAGGGAACTAACAAAAAGTTGAGAATAATGGTAATCTTAAAACAAAATGGTCTCAGTATGCAAAGTTGACTTCTAAATTTCAATTGGCTGAACCCAGCACTTTCTAGAGAGTATTTTCTTGGCAGAAATTAATGATAATTTAAATAATACATCATCTATGATAAGCATTTTCAAATAATAAATGTCACTTTATTAGAAGTCAAAATGGGAACTTTTCCTGGGCATATGGGAAAGGCTAAAGATGACAATTTGAAGTTTCTTGCATTCTGTAGCAAGTAAAGATGGATGGCAAAAGCACAAAAATATAACTGAATACATTCTAATAGAAAAAATTGCAAAGTAAAAGTTATTATTTTTTGAAGAAAAACGTGAATTTTTATCTTAACTTTTTGTTTCCCAATTGTTAAACAAGACCTATAAGCCAAGCTACTCTTTAGCTTCAAAATGCTACAACTGTAGATATAAATTGTTGTATTTAATTAGAAATAAGATGACTTGGCCAGGTGTGGTGGCTCATGGTTTTAATCCCAGCACTTTGGGAGGCTGAGGCAGGCGGATTGCCGGAGCTCAGGAGTTCGAGACCAGCCTGGGCAACATTGTGAAACCGCATCTCTACTAAAAATACAAAAAATTAGCTGGGCGTGATGGTGGCATGCACCTGTAATCCCAGCTACTCAGGAGGCTAAAGCATGGGAATTGCTTAAACCCGGGAGGCAGTGGTTGCAGTGAGCTGAGATCATGCCACTGCACTCCGATTTGGGTGACAGAGTGAGACTATGTCTCAAAAAAAAAAAAAAGATAGGAAAAGAAAGAAACAAGATGGCTCACTTTTACCACATGATGCATTTACTCAGTTGCAAGCATAAATTGTACTGACAAAGTAAGTGTGCAAGAAATGTCACAATACCTTTTATAAATACAAATGAATCTGACTCTAAGCTCTCATTCCATTGGGTTGATGGGAAATTCAGTCTCAGTTTTTACTGGGATTCTCTTTCCTCCACTCCTCTCCTCCCCAGGTCTTGGAAAGGTCAACAGTATTTAATGTGGAGTGAGGTATTTCCTGTCATCATAGATTTGGTGATCCTATTATCTAAACTCACAGAGTCTCTTGAAGGGAACTTTTGCTGAGAACAAGGATTTTAGACAAGCATCCCTTTGGAGTCATTGCCAATTCTCATCGCTGAGAAGGCAGAGAACTTTGGTAGTGAAACTTCCAAGCCCCCCAAACAACCTCCTGTTTTTAATCTGTGGACTAATGTCTAACACGTCTACTTACCTCAGAGGCTTTCCTCTTTCATCCCTCTCTGGGATAATCTGTCATAATTTCCTTAATAAATCTAGATTTTCAGAAACAAACAGTGGTAACTGTTCCTTAGACAACTTTAGATTTTAAACCTGGATAACTTTTTAAAACAAGAGTGAAAGCAAATTACAGGCAGAATTAAGTACAATAACTCAATAAATTATTCTTCTATTGTAATTTTAAAAAATTATATATAATTCAGAATTTTATACAATATTGATGTCGCTATAGCAAATATAGATGTCATAGATTAGTTTTCAAAAATATATATCAATTAGTAAAACCCAAAGGACTTAGACATTAGGTTTTGTTACTGTTAAAATAACCTTCTACATTAGGGAAAACTTGAGTGTTAACTTTCTTTTGACTGCTACGTCTATGAATGGTTTTACTACATTTATTTTATTCATGAAGTGTGATTTTGTTTTGACCATTATAAAATGGTAGGAATGATTACGACTTTATAATATTGATTTATTCCTCTGGTTCTCATCATTTTCTTAGAAAATTAGAGTATTTCAGTGCTTAAGATGTGGAGAGAAAAATCCCAAATCATCCTAAATAGGGTCATTTTTACTCTATTTATTTTTATTAGAGTGACTTTCAAGGTTTATCCCAGAGAATCTATTAAAACATCTTATCACAACACATTCATTATCAAATAAGTTATTTGATTTTAGCTCTCCTCTTTCTAATTTCATGCAAATATAGCAGAGCAGACTCCTCTGGGTTTTTCAGTCCCTTTTCACATGTTTGTACTTATTTATTGCAGGAAGCCAAGATATATTTGACCTCAATTATCTTTGTCTTCTCCAAGCTTTCCCATAAAATCATCTGGTTTTACTGCTGTACCCACCTCCTTTCTTTTTGTACTCAGTGTTTACATAAATTCCTTTTCCAAACCAGTTTATATGACAGTTGCTAATTTGCTGCAACATGAAAATTGGAGAACAAAGAACTTAATGCCCAATGTTCAAGTTATTTAGAATTTCTGTATTTCAACACCAAGAAGGATGAACTAGTTCTCAGCCCAAGTGTTGCCAAATCAGATCATCAGCACCTCTGTATTATGATAAATATATTTCTAATATAGTCTTGGAAACATTTTAGCATTATTATAACTGGAGGACTGGGGGAAATTGTGTTTGTATGTGAAACTCTATAGTTGAAGAAATGAGATTCCTGTGTATCAAAAATAGTTTCTCTAAATAGCTGCTGCAATGTCCATTTTATAGTTTATGTTTAACAAACTACAGAGATGCTCCAGTTACAGTGAAATTAAGAAACTGATCTGCACCAATTCATATTTATACCTATGCTAACCTCTTCATTTTCTTAATCAGAATTAGCCCTTTTATTTTAACTGATTTTATTAGGTACCTTTGTTTACAGATTCACCTCTCACTTCTTCCTTTAAGGAGTTTTGCTTAATCAGTACTCCTGCCAAAAACTGCATCTGAAGTTTTTGGCTTTTTAACTTTGGCACATTCTTTCTAAATTTATCTCCTTCATTTTTATCTATTGAACTATTACTCATCCTATGTGTTTTAACTGAAGTTCTGTCTCCATGAGACATCTCTTCATTATCTCAGTTGGTTCTGTCCCCTCTGAATTCATATAGCATTTCGGTTCCTCTTCTACACACTTTGAATTTGAATTTTTTTTGAATATAAGTAATATCTGCCTGACTAGATTCTAAGAGTCCTGGTGAACAACAGAGTCTGTTGTGTGTTTTGGAATAGATACTACTCCAATTTCAGAAACACAGTAATCATTCAATATTTATTGGTTGAATGAGTGGTAAAGACTACATATAACTATCTCTTTGAAGGCTATTTCTCATCTAGCAGTAGCCCCCATCACATAATCAGAACAACAACAACAAAAAATTAGAGTGATTGAAGACTAACCATTGCCAAACAGGTTTCTACTTTTACTTGCTTCAGCTGCTTTTCTGCTTATCTGTATTCTCTTCACCCTGACTTCGTCTTTTTCATATCATTCCCACCTTATGCAAGAAGTATGTAAAATCAAGGGCAAGAAATCAATGTCTTAGTATTAGGATCAGTCAGGATTTTTCTACTTGCTAGTCTCCTACATCAAGCTACTTACATATCTGCATTCCTGACTCTTGCTTTTCCTGGCCTTTAATTGCTAGTACTGTCTTCCACCTCAATGGGCATTATTAATCTTCATCTCTCTCTTGACAACAGAGGGTAATTGACTCCCATGCTGTTTTGTAGTCTCCTTTCCTTCTCCAAGACTTTTTTTAAAGAAGATATCTTCCACCCAGCCTTATACTTACCCCTCCCTCCCCTGACAAGTCATGTATTGCTGTTTCTACTTCAAAATAAACCAATGGGTGAGGGTGAAAGTTGAGACAAGGATTGAGAAGGAAGGATCAGTTATAAAAATGGGAATTAAATGGTAAAACGTATTATATAGGTGATATCACTGAGACTCAAAGAGATTGATGCAGTAACTTGCCCAATGGCACTCAAGTGGCAGAACAGTGAGTTGAGCTCCCTGTACCCTTAGTAATTAGAGAAAAATTGTTGAACAAGTAGAAATGATTTTAACTCAAAAATATTAACTAAGTTGCTGGGTGTTTGGGTGAGGGAGAAGGGACAAAATGGAGGAAGGTGAACAAGATGGCACAGTCCCGATTGCTTCCGGGTTCTTCATCACCAACTTTCCCGCACCCGGGAAAGTGCAGGACAACCGAGCATGTGCCAGGTGACGTCAATCCAAAGAGATTGAAACTTACCCAGCCACGCCTACTGAGATGCCCCTATCACACCCTTATCCCGCCCACTGCCCTCCCCCTTCCAGGTGACTCCCCTGGCCCCATACCTGAGGACCAGAGAACCTCACCCCAGAGTGTGTGCGTATTTGCAATAAAAGGCTGCTGCTTTCTTATGTACTTTGGCCTGGCCTCATGTTTAATTATTTAGCTTTCCTAAATTAAATTAAGACACTTGGTTTTCCCAATTTTTATGGGAGTAGCTGAAATGATTGTCTTCAACTGAGATTATGGAAAGGGACACTGGGACTGGGTAAACATGTCACAATGGTAATGTCTATGTGTCATCTCAGAAATGTTTCCAGAACATACATTGTCCAGGGGAAAGAGAAGAGCCTTCACTGGTAAAGTTTAGGGGATCTTATGAGAGCTTGTGTGATATGCACAAATATGTTTTTTTTAATCTCAAAAATACTATTGTCTCTTCTGCAGAAGATTGGGTTTTATCTGAAGATCATAGGTCGTCAGTTTTGTGGGTGGTATAACTTCCAGGAAGTTTGTGTGTCTAATCATAGAAATGTGCCATTTAATCATCCTTTCTTTGTGCTTTGGCACAGCTATCAAATTTCAAGATGAACGGGGCATATTTTTGGAAGGGTCAAGGGGAAACTTTCCTGTAGTCATATATGGGCAAGTGGGCAGATGGTTTATTATAGGGATGTCATGATGGGTATTATTTGCTATGATATGTTATAGCAAAGGCTTTCAAGACAAACGGCCATTAACCAAATGTTAGAAAAGCTTGCTTTTCATGTTTGTTCCCTTTGATTTTCTTAGTGTTGATGGTGAATTTACAGCACTGAATTCACTGTTGCTAGCATATAATTTTCTTGTTCAATACTAAATTTCATTGGGTAAAAGATAGCCAAGTGAAAAGAATTCCATTTGCATGTGTAAAATGATTTACAGCCCAAAAGAGAGAATTATTTAAGAAATACTATTACTTTTACTATTTTCTGCAACGTGGCGAGTTAGGAAAGGCAGAACAAGCTACTTTATCTTATGTATTAAGAAACTGAAGCCTAGATTATTATGTGACCTGCCTAAGATAACAGATCATGTGAGACAACCAGGACAGGGACCATACTATCCGTGAAGACGTCTCAGCTCCTTCCCACTTCTTCTAGACTGTAAGCTCCATTAGGACAAAAATCTTATCTCTGACTTTTTCAATACAGTACCGTCAGATCTGATTTTTATGATCGTTTGTTGAATAAGTAAATTCTCCCCAACTACAATATAATTAACCATTCATAACCATTCACATTTCTTTCAAAGAAAATATTTTCCCTCCTTCTTCCCTCCCTCTTTTTCTCTCTCCTTCCCTCTCTCCATTCTTTTTTTTTTTTCTGTTTCCTCTCCCCTTTTGTATTTGTCTGTTTTCACACTGCTAATAAAGACATACCCGAAATTGGGCAATTTACAAAAGAAAGACATTTATTGGACTTACAGTTATACGTGGCTGGGGAGGCCTCACAATCATGGCAAAAGGTGAAAGGCATATCTCACATGGCAGCAGACAAGTGAAGAGCTTGTGCAGGGAAACTCCCATTTTTAAAAACCATCAGATCTATGAGGCTTATTCACTATCATGAGAACAGCATGGTAAAGACCTGCCACCATGATTTAATTACCTCCCATGAAGTCCCTCCCAGAAGGCGTGGGAATTCAACATGAGATTTGGGTGGGGACACAGCCAAATCTTATCATTCCACCCCTGGCCCCTCCAAAATCTCATGTCTTCACATTTAAAAACCAATCATGCCTCTTAGCAGTCTCCCAAAGTCTTAACTCATTTCAACATAAGCTCAAAAGTCTACAGCCCAAAGGCTCATTTGAGGCAAGTCAAGTCCCTTCCACCCATGAGCCTGTAAAATCACACCTGTAATCCCAGCACTTTGGGAGGCTGAGGTAGGTGGATCACTGGAGGTCAGGAATTCATGACCAGCCTGGCCAACATGGCAAAACCCCATCTCTACTAAAAATACAAAAAATAGTTGGGCATGGTGTCATGTGCCTGTAATCCCAGCTACTCAGGACACTGAGACAGGAGAATCACTTGAACCCAGGAAGTGGAGGTTGCAGTGAGCCAAGGTAATGCCACTGCACACCAGCCTGGATGACAGAATAAGACTCTATCTCCAAAAAAAAAAAAAAAAAAAAAAAAAAAAAAAAATCAAAAGCAAGTTAGTTACTTCCTACATACAATGGGGATACAGGTATTAGGTAAATACAGCCATTCAAAATGGGAGAAATTGGCCCAAACAAAGGGGAGCACAGCCCCCTACAAGTCCAAAATCCAGTGAGGCAGTCAAATCTTAAAGCTCCAAAGTGGTCTCCTTTGACTGAATGTCTCACATCCAGGTCATGCTGATGCAAAAGGTGGGTTCCCATGGTCTCAGGCAGCTCTGCCCAGGCTTTGCAGGGTATATCCTCCTTCCTGGCTGCTTTCACGGGCTGGTGTTGAGCTGGTGTTGAGTGTATGCAGCTCTTCCATGCACACAGTGCAAGCTGTCAGTGGATCTACCATTCTGAGTTCTGGAGGATGGTGGCCCTCTTCTCACAGCTCCACTAGGCAGTGCCCTAGTGAGGACTCTGTGTGTGGGCCCCCTCCCCACATTTCCCTTCTTCACTGTTCTCGCAGAGGTTCTCCATGAGTGCACTGCCTCCACAGCAAACTTCTTCCTAGATATCCAGGTGTTTCTACACATCCTCTGAAACCTAGACAGTGGTTTCTAAACCTCAGTTCTCAACTTCAATGCACCCACAGGCTCAACACCACATGGAAGCTGCCAAGTCTTGGGGCTTACACCCTCTGATGACATGGCCTAAGTTGTACCTTGACCCGTTTTAGTCACGGCTAGAGAAGCTGGGACACAGGGCACCAAGTCCCTAGACTGCACACAGCACAGGGACCCTGAGCCCAGCCCATGAATCCAATTTTTCCTCCTAGGTGTCCATGCCTGTGATGGGAGGGGCTGATGCAAAAGTCTCTGACATACCCTGGAGACATTTTCCCCATTGTCTTGGTGACTAACAATCAGCTCCTCGTTACTTATGCAAATTTCTGCAGCCAGCTTGAATTTCTCCTCAGAAAATGGGATTTTCTTTTCTATTGCATTGTCAGACTTCAATTTTTCTGAACTTTTATTCTCTGTTTCCCTTTTAAAACTGAATGCCTTCAATAGCACCCAGGTCACCTCTTGAATGCTTTGCTGCTTAGAAATTTCTTCTGCCAGATACCCTAAATCATCTTTTTTTTTTTGAGACGGAGTCTCACTCTGTCACCCAGGGTGGAGTGCAGTGGCGTGATCTTGGCTCACTGCAAGCTCCGCCTCCCAGGTTCACACTATTCTCCTGCCTCAGCCTCCTGAGTAGCTGGGACTACAGGTGCCCATCACCACATCCAGCTAATTTTTTGTGTCTTTAGTAGAGATGGGGTTTCACCATGTTAGCCAGGATGGTCTCGATCTCCTGACCTTGTGATCTGCCCGCCTTGGCCTCCCAAAGTGCTGGGATTACAGGCGTGAGCCACCATGCCCATCCAATCATCTCTCTTAAGTTCAAAGTTCCACATATCTCTAGGGCAGGGGTAAAATGCTGCCAGTCTCTTTGCTGAAACATAACAAGAGTCACTTTTGCTCCAGTTCCCAAGTTCCTCATTTCCATCTGAGAGTATCTCAGCCTGGACTTTAATGTCCATATCACTACCAACATTTTGGGCAAAGCCATTCAACAGGTCTCTAGGAAGTTCCAAACTTTCCCACATTTTCCTATCTCCTTCTGTTCCAACCCCTGCCTGTTACCCAGTTCCAAAGTTGCTTCCACATTTTCAGGTGTCTTTTCAGCAGCACCCACTCTACTGGTACCAATTTACTGTATTAGTCCATTTTCACACTGCTGATAAAGGCATATCCGAGGCTGGGCAATTTACAAAAGAAGGAGGTTTATTGAACTTCAGTTCCACATGGCTGGGGAGGCCTCACCATCATGGTGGAACGTGAAAGACATGTCTCACATGGCAGCAGACAAGAGAAGAGAGCTTGTACAGGGAAACTCCCATTCTTAAAACCATCAGATCTCATGAGACTTATTCACTATCATGAGGACAGAATCGGAAAGACCTGCCTCCATGATTTAATTACCTCTGACAGGGTCCCTCCCACAACAGGTGGGAATTCAAGATGAGATTTGGATGGGGACATCAGCAAGCCATATCACCTTTCTTTCTCTTTTTTTTTTTTTTTTTTTTAAGAACACAAGATCTCAATTATTTCTGAATGCCAAAATGCTAGGATAGTGCCACATATCAAACACACTTAAAGTTTATTGAATGAGGGAACAAAGAAATTGAGTCCCATGTCCACAATCCTTTACACTGGATGATACTATCTCTTGCAAACATCCAATTCCTAACTAGCTACATTTATTTAATAACTGTGTCTCCTTCTGTGAAACATGCTACAGCAAATCTCACAGCTCTTTATTCAGATACAACATATATCATGTTGAGGTGAATGTTACTCAATCAGCAACAAGGAAAAGATCATTGAGGAGGACTGTCCCTAATGCTGCCCAACAACTTTGGTTCTTTTTTTGGAGTTGCTGCAGCTTGGATTCACTATCCTGCAAATCATCTGAAGTAGCCCCTAAAGAGTTAAATAATCTGTTCATTCTCTGCCTGTAATACTTGCTAGAGAACTACTCAAAAGACAACATGAGCCATGACAAACAGTTGAAATCTTATTTAGGAAAGTAATTATGACTCATCTTATTGGTAATTGTTAAGTATTGAAACAATCTTCCTTTTGACATTTATTCTTCCTCTGAGTTCCTAAGGTAATTTATTGTCTGTAACACTCATCTGGTGCTTATTTGCTGCTTTAAAAGTTATTTAACTTTTCCTGCTTTTTCTCTTCACAATTGTGATTTAGTTAGAAGCAGAACAAGTATGCTACTCAATGAAGGAAATGAAGTAAGGTGAAAAAAAGAACGGATTTGGGGTCACATGTCGCATTTAATCTTATCTTCTTTCATTACCAGCTACTGGAATTTAGGCAAGTTTTTTTTTTTTTTTTTGAAATTGCAATAATAATAATCCTACAAGATTGTTGTGGGATTAAATGATGAATTGTAAAATGTACAAAAAGAAACTAACAAAGATGGAAGTGCATCTCTAAATATCAAGCTCCTGAGAGGGGTAAGAGTGTGTGTGTGTGTGAGTGTGTGTGTGTGTGTGTGTGTGTGTGTGTGTGTGAATTTCCCTAGGAGTGGCAATGGCCTTGGAATAGTGAGGAAGAGAAGTGTGCCCCTCCTGTGAATTAAATCAGAGAAACTGTGGTAGTCGTGTCTGGGTTGTCATGACACCTAGTCCATGTAGAAAAGGAATGGATCAATAAGTGGTACAAATTCATGGGGAGGTAAATATGTATCTTTCTACATGTATAGACGAGGGTCCAGCAATACCCTTCTTAGTGAAAAGACTGCTAAGGTCAGAGCAGCAACAGGTGAGCCCATGGAAACTCTGCTGGTGGTCACTGTGATAGGCTCCACCATGGGAGAGGAGGAGAAACTTTGAAGGAAATCTGAGAAGGAGGTGGTGACATGAAGAAGCAGTCTCTGAGACAAACAGAGTAGAGTGATTTTAGTAGAGCCTAAGGTTAACATAATGAAAAAAAATCCCTAAAAATAAAATAAACAAACATTTGAAGTCACCTACCTGTTAATTTAAGAAACTATTTAGCTGCAACCAACAGACAACATGACCAAGAATAACTTTGAATACTAAATATTTATTTTTTTGCATAGTCGCAATTCTAAAATGGACAGTCAAGGATTGGTGACAATGTTCAAAATACCATGACAGAACTAGCTATTTTCTATCTTTCCACCTAGACATTCTTTTTGACTTTTTTCCTTATGGTTTTAAATGGATGATGCACCTGCAAATTTCACATTAATATTCTGCAAGGTGGAAAGAAGAAAAGCCAAAGTAATTCTTTTTCTGAGGATTTACTATTTTATTCAAGAAGGAAAGCCCCTTCTAGAGACATTCACTTACTTGAAGAATTGTACAGGACTATCACATGACTACCCTGACTGTAAAAGCTAAATTAAATGTTTGTATTTCCAGGCTCTCTAAAAGAAGATAGCAAGAGAGAAACCGGTGGTTTTTAGTGGGCAAGTTACCATGTCTGGCACACAGCCCAAACATTAGCAATCTACATAGGACAATAGGACAAAGTACTTGGTGGGAAGTGATATGGGTCAAGATAGGTCTCTCTTCATTGTGCTGGTTTGGAACACAGAATTAAAAAAAAAAAAGAAAAAGTTCCATTACCACTGGGAATGGATTCCCCGCACTTGTCTATTGCTTTGCTGATTAATGACTCTATAGATGCTGTCTTCCTACTTACATGGTTACATATCAGCTATAAGGCATAAACATACTGATCATAATACTTGATGCAAAGTAAGTGTTCAAAACAAATCAGCTTTATTCATCTCTATTTTTTGTATCCCTGATCCCCTTTTCTACTCAGTGTACTTTTGATGGCTAAGAAAAGAGATACACTAAATTAACTTAAGGAAAAGTGAGGGTACTCGTCTTTTCTCTCTGCTCCTTTTTCTCTTTCTCTCTATTTGACTTTGGACAGCTTTCTCTATGCATGAAGTCTTCACAAGTTTGGACCAGTGTGGCAAAGCACCATAGACTGAATGGCATATACCAACACCAATTTATTTCTGACAGTTCTAGAAACTGAAAGTCTGAGCTCAGGGTGCTAGAATATTTGGGTTCTGGTAAGGGCCTGTTTTTGGTTGCAGACTGCCAAGTTCCAGTGTGTCCTCACACAGTGGAACATAGCACTTTCTGAGATATCTCTTAAGGGGTGCAAATCCCATTTATGATAGATTCACCGTCATGACATAATCACCTCCCCAAGGCCCCGCTTCCTGAAACTATCATATTGAGGGTTAGGATTTCAACATATGAATTTTGGGAAGGATACAAATATTCTGTCCAAAACATGTAGATAATATTGGTTTCCAGTCCGGTCCCCATTACACAGCTTTTTCTTTGACCAAATTAAAATTCTCTCAGTAAAATGAAGGTAATATATATTCTTTCTTCTTCACATGTGATAATTAATGTGTTATTTTTATAAGTGTAAAGATTCATCCAAATATCTGTCACATGTGCTAGCTGTCTACCACTATTCATTCTCCTTTTTCTCTTTAATAATAACTTGTAGTTTTAGCTGGGCATATTGTCAATGATGTAAAAGTCTACACATCTGCTTATCCATTTCAACCAATGCCCAGCCGTGGGACAAAGTTTTAGCCTATGAGTTACAAATTAATATATTGCGTGTGACTTTTGGGAAAATCTCCTTAAAGGAAGGAGGTGGCCATTTGAGACCTGGAATAACAAGATGGTACTTAGAGTTATGGCAGCCATCTTGGACTAAAAGGATAAGAGTTTACCTAAGGGATATGGGAGAGAAACCTGGCAAGGAGCAGGAAGGGCATCTGAGGAAACTGTGGAGCTGCTATACCAGTTCATATTCATAAAATTAAAAGGTATTGTTATTTAAGTCCAGCTGGAAATTCTCATTACTAATCAAATTGACAGCCTAATAAGTAGTACAGAAATTATAGGATGGTCAGCATCTCTACTCTAAAGCTAGAGAATTTTTGTCTGAGGCAGGAGCAGCTGGTACCATTGCATCTGATGTTGATAGTGATGAGTGGTGTATAATGACAGTGTAAGACAAGATGCTCCAGCACAGTGAAAATAAATACTCTAAATGTGAATCCCTTGGCACAAAAATAAGAACTTAAAAACCCAACCTTTATGGCTGTGTGAAAAGAAGGCAAAAATCCTGGCCTGTCATTAATGCTAGAGATGAACCATAAACTTAGGATTATATTGAACGTTAGATATTTTATTTTTAGGAATGTATATCTGGCATCATCACCATAATTTTTGAAGTAATGTATAATTTAGCAAAGATTGAATTCATATCTTTCTTATTCATTAAGACTTTCATGATTTAAATATGTATTTGGCATAAAACACTTTGATGTCCTAGAAATATTTTTATTTTTAAATTCTCTAAAGCTTTATATCTTAAAAAAAGGAAACTGGGACTTTTCTAGGAAAAAAATAAGTAAAAGTTTTAACATTTTGAAATATGATATTTAAATGAGTTTTAAATGCAGCAAAACATTATTTTATTTTTAATTGAACTGACATATTCTTCAACTACAGGCTTTTAAGTTTTTGCATCTTCATGTATCTAGGAACTTTCTTTATATTTACATACACACAAGGTAATTATTAAATGCATATTTAAAGACATAAGAAAAGGTTATATTTGTGAAAATACTTAAATCATTTTTCATAAACCCCTTCACTCCCGAGCACTTAGATTAAACTAGGAATATTTCAATCCTTCATAACTTAAAGGAAATGATTTGGGATGGAGGAGTCCATGACTGATACACTTTTTGAATCTGCCTTTACCCTCCTTGAGACTGCAACATAGCGCTAGTAATAATAACTGCAGAGTATTACTTATTAAAATAATTATAAATGTTTTACTGCCAATGTTCTAGAAAATGATTTGTTATTCAGAGATTTTATACAGATATAAAATAAAATTTATATGCATGAAAATATATAAAAATTTATAAGTAAATAAATATCATAAGTATGCAAATTTTAATATATTTATATATTTTATAAATTCAGTAAGTTATACATTTTTATATATTTATACATTTTATGAATTTATATCATATATATATTTAATGTGATACTGCCCCCCTATTCTCTCTTAACCAATGCATAGCTCTAATTCTATCTAAAGGAAATGAGTTGGGAGGGAGCAGCTCACGACTAATACTTTTTTGTATCAGAGGTTACAAAATGAGACACTTTATTCAGTTATTCAACACTAAATTATTATTATTGAATCTCAACTACTGACGAATAGGCTGGCATCACTTTATATGGTATAAACTGTGGATTTGTGACTAGATTTTAAAAAAATCTTGCTTTACTGTAAATTCCCTAACAACAGTCATTCTATTTTGTGTGCTACGGTATCCTCAGCAAGTAGAATATTACCTAGTTCACTGTGAGTGCTCAATAAATATTTGTTAAATAAATTAATAAGGCAATTGGATATTTTGAGTTGGAAATAAAAGAAATCCATGTCAAACTAAAATACAAAAGGGGTTGGAACAAAGAATTCAACCAAGTGAACAGAAGGAAGGCTGTGAGTGGGCCCTAGGCAGGGTTAATTCTAGGCTTCTATAGCACTGGAAGATGATTATAGTTAGCAATAATGTATTATACAGTTTCAAATAGTTAGAAGGAGAATATTGAATGTTCCCAACACAAAGAAATGGTAAATGTCTGAGATTATGAATATGTTAATGAGCATGACCTAATCAGTATACATTGTATGTGTGGAAACATCACTGTATACCCAATAAATATGTACACTAATTACATGTCAATTTAAAAAATAAACTGAAGCAAAGTGGCCTGAGCCTGTAGTTCTGGCTACTCTGGAGGCTAAGAGAGGAGGATCCTTTGAGGTCAGGATTTCAAGGCTGTAGTGTACTATGATCATGCCTATGAAGAGCCACAAATTTCTAGCCTGGGCAACATAGTGAAGACCTTGTCTCTATATAATAATAATAATTAATATATTATTATATTATTATTGTCTCACTAATATATATTATATTAGTACTTGTGAAAGTACTACTACTAATTATTATTAACAATCTGAGTGTTACAGATACTGACCAATCAGTATGGTTGCATGTCCAATCAGATTAGAGCTGAACCATAAACACTTGGTGCAGCCATTGTGAATATTAATTAGCCCAAGCTCCAGAAATGACTGGAAATACAGCTTTAGATGCTGTTGACAGTGTTTCCATCTCTTGCCATTTCTTTAACTTTGTTTTTCATTTTCCTCATACTGGAGTGGCTTAATCCTTATGGCTGCTGACAGCACAGGAAGCTTCCTTACAAAAACGATTGTTAGACTAATATTCTTACTTTCTTTTACCAAAAAATGCAAGCGAAGGAAGACAGTATTGTTGAGCAGATTAAATAATAATGCCCATTACTAGGTTTGCCATTAAAATTTTGGTAATGTATTTCCCTCCAATATAAAAACTCTTAAGAGAGAACACCTAAGAATCCAAATATTTGTTTTACACATAGCTTATTTTGGAAGAGGTAAATCACATGGCAATATCTACTTTTTTTTCCTCTGCATTTCCCAGCCTGCTTTGCAGTTAGATTAGAAACATGTAACTAGACTGGATCAGTGGATTATATATGGATGTGCCTGTGTGACTCAGGGCATCGTTAAAAACTAGTGCACATTCTTCATCTCTCTTGTACCTGGCCACAGAGATTTTGGAGTCCAAGTGTATAGTTTCAGTTTCGAGTAAGATGACCTGTTCTACATTAGTCAATATTAGACTGTAAAAAGGTAACAAAGTTCTACTTAAGCCCCTGAACTTTTTTTCTATTGTGACAACTAGCATTAATCACCCTGATAAATCTTTTTAAATGTCTTTTGCTAGATAAAATGAAGGCTTTGGATTTAGTGAATTTAGATTAAAATTGAAGTTATACCATTTACTGTGATGTAATCTTGGACCAGTCTTTTTGTTTCTTTGAACCTCAGTTTTCTTATCAGTAAGATGTGGATGCTAATGCTGCTTATCCTATAAGGTTGTTGTAGGCAGTAAATGAAATAATGTATACAAAACACTTATCTTGGTGCTTGGTATAATAATAGCTAGTATATCCATGGATCAGGCATGGCGAGGTAAATTCTGTATTTATATAGGCCTCAAAACAACCTTATTTTGTGGGTATTTTCATTATCGTCCTCATTTTAATTGAGGCACAGTAAGGTTGTATGACTTACCTTAGATCAGCTTATAAAAATTTGACCCTAGGCAGTTTGGTGTCATAGTTGACCGTGAAAATGACTGCCTCTTAGAGAGCATTTTAGAATTAAGTAATTTAACTGTTTTTACTCACAGTACTCTGACAACAAGTGTGTGGGTTTCTTTTTTTACACCAACAAATTATCCAACTCTTCAGATACTAACTGGGTGTCCCAGAATTCAATTCAATTCAAGGTTGACATTAACAACCTAGACTGGGCACAGACCCCACAGGTTAAGGGTTCAGTCCTACAAGACTGCTCCCACTTCAAACACCAGTCACAAGTCCCAGGTTTCTATCTATATTTCTGACCCAAATGCTGTAAATCAGGGATTCCAGTTACCCCCTTCTCATGTTCAGTAATCTGCTAGAATGGCTTGCAAAACACAAGGAAACACTTTACTCATATTTATCAGTTTATTATAAAGGATTCAACTCAAGAACAGCCAAATTAAAAAAAAAAAAAGCGTAAAGGAAGGCATGGGCTGGGAGTGGTACAGAACTTTTGTGCCTTCTCTGCATGCACCACTCACCCAGCACCTCAATGTTTTCATCAGCCTGGAAGCTCTGAGAACCTTGTCATTTACTGGTTTTAATGGAGGTTTCATTATGCAAGCATGATTGATTAAATCATGGCTCATGGTGATTAACTAAATCTCCAGTTTCTTGTCCCTTTCCAGAAGTCAGGAGGTAGTGCTGGAAGCCCCAATCCTCTAATCAGACCTTGGTCTTTCTGGCTACCAGCCTTCATGCCGAAGCTATCTAGGAGCCTCCAGCCACCAGTCATATCGCTAACATTCAAGACACTCATCACTTGAGAGATTCCAAGGGTTTTAGGAGCTGTGTGCCAGGAACTGGGGAAAAACCAACAACAAATATTTGTTTTTTATTAATATCACCATAATATTATTTTCTTAAATTTTGATATTAGTAGAAGTATAGTGAGGAAAATATTTTTGTAATAAACTCTGCTTTTGAATCTTGTTTCTAGCATGTACTAATTAAGTGACAGTTGAGTAAGTTAATCAAACTATTTAGCCTCAGCCTCTTCATTTGAAAATGCCTAACATCAGAATGGTACCTACCTTAGATGGCTATTTTGAGGAATCAGTGAGGTTATGCATGTTATATATATAAAGCATCAGGAACAATAAATGGTAAGAGTGGATATTGGATTCCTTCCTGTGGTTATTCTTTGATTTGTGCAGTAAGAACACAGAATGTGTTGGCACCTCCTGGAAGAATCAGTCGCATTAAGAAAAAATAGTGTATGTCTTTTTACTCATTAAATGTATACACATTAAAAGATTCCTTTATTATTCATTTCCACTAGAATTTCTCCTCCATTGATGTTGTTGCATGCCTGAAGAATCATTTAGTTACCTTAAATAGTCAACAGAGACACAAAATTTATTTTTTAAATAAGCCTGACATAATGCAAAGGAGGCAGCTTGCCCTGATGAACAAGTGGCTCTTAGTAAAGAGCCTCTCATCTTTCTTTCCTCTGTGTTCTTGTTCTCTTACACACAACTTTCTTTATAAGTTTTGATACTTTAGTGCAAAAGAATTACATAGAAATAAGGATCAAAACTCTAGAAGTGAGGTTCTAGATTATCTGGCTTAATGTCATTTAAAGATGAGAAATCAAAGGCCAAGTAACTTGTGAGTTGCCTAACAGAAGATAGTTAATTAGCATGGTGGTAAACACCTGGTCTCCCGTAGTCCCGTGTTCTCTTTGGAACCAAATTTTCTCCTGTATTGGTAGCTATTTAAAATGCTTTTTCAGGGTAAATATGCATATAAATAGTGGTACTTAGAGATATTTTAAAAATCAGAGATTTGTCTATTTATTTATTTGTTTATTTAGGTTCACAGGGGCCCACATGAATTCCTCTTAAACATTAGTTCAAAATACTATCAAAATGTATTAAATGTCTAAAAACAGGCCTTTTCTGAAAGCTGGACATACATGTAATATTAGGCTAAATAAATGATTACCTGTATCTCTGAGGCAGGCTGGAAAGATTTCCATTATGATATCCAGTCCCATATCTTTACCTTCTTAGTAGGTGTCTTTATCAAGTAGACGTCTTGGTTTTGATGACACCCAGAGTCAATAGGTCTAAATTAGAACTCTCTTTTCTTCCCTAACAGCTCCCCTTTGATCTGTCCTGTCTTCCTTATATCTGTCAACAATATCATCATTTCTCTAGCTACTCCAGCTGGAAACGTTCATTCTAACTTTCATGTCTTTCTCCTTCAGCCACATTTAATCAATCAATATATTCAACTACATTTCACAACCAATCCTGAATTTTTTATATTATGTTAGCAATATCCTTACTAGATTTACTGGCCTCAGTAATATTGACTTTCTTGAAAGCATCTGAAAATGGTCTTCCAGTTGAACTTTGTCCTCAGTAATAGTTACAAAACTATCAGTCGCCTCTTGCTTTTAAAAGAAATTCAGAACTTGAAAATAATATTCTAGAACATGGTCCCAAGTTCCCAACGTATCTTTCTAATTTTGCTTTTTTGTTTGTTTGTTACTGATCTTTTATTCCCAACAAATTGTTTTGCTGATTAGTCCTTGAAAGCTATGATACATTCCCAGCTCTGGACTCTCGTTCGTATTTGTTATTCCAGGAAGATATTCTTCATCCTTCTCTTCTGTCCTATCCTTGAGATTCAGCTTTTAAATTCTGCTTCTGCTTCGGCTTCTGCTGCTGCTGCTCTTGCTTTTTTTTTTTTTTTTAAATGAAGTCTCGCTCTTGTCCCCAGGCTGGAGTGCAATGGTGCAATCTTGGGATCCTGACTCACTGCAACCCCCGCCTCCCGGGTTCAAGCAATTCTCCTGCCTCAGCCTCCTACGTACCTGGGATTACAGGTACCTGCCACCATGCCCTGCTAATTTTTGTATTTTTAGTAGAGATAGGGTTTCACCATGTTGGCCAAGGCTAGTCTCGAACCCCTGACCTTAAGTGATCCACCCACCTTGGCCTCCCAAAATGCTGGGATTACAGGTATGAGCCACTGCACCTGGCCAAATCCTGCCTCTTCTACAAAACTTTCCCCAATGGCTCCAGGACACGTGAGCTGTCTTTCCTTTGAACTACTTTGGTATGGCTGCTGTGTTCTACATGTTTAGCACTTATGTACTTATTTTGATATTTTAAAAGTGTCTTGATTACTCATCAGACAACTAGCCAGTCAATTTCCCATGGGCCAGGTCTTTGAAACAGCTACTCTTTTAAGTGTAGGATCCTGTCTATAGTATGTGCTACAAAATATTTATTGACCTTTTTATAAAACAAAAACCCCACAAATCATAATTAATTAGTTAAACTAAAAGAATAAGAGGTTCTGCATGAAAAAATAGAAGACTTTAGAGAGGAAGACAATTGTAAGTCGAAAGTACCATTTTATTTCAACATGTATTGAGAATCTAGAATTTACTGGCCACTGTGCTGGTTACTGAGGACAGAGAGATAAATTAGACACAGTCCTTGATATAAATGAAAGAAGAGAAGAAGGAGAAAGCTTCGAAACATGAACCTGAGTTTGTTTGGGAGTGGAGATGGGTGGCAAAGTGAGGTCACGTGAGGGCTTTGGCAGAGAGGTAGAAGATATTTTCCTTTATAAGGTAATCATCCCAAGTTTGATTTGGTTTCAACGTGGAGTAAAATGATGGAGGGTGCTATATGCATCTTTATCCAGCTCTGGGCTGTGCCTGCAGTTGATGGCAGCAGGCCTAGTTTTCCATTGTTTATAATAACAAATGATTTTAAATGAATAAAAATCCCATAAGTTCTGTTGATAATCATAATAAGGATAACAAACAAACAAAATTATCATTAGGTTTTTTGTACTTGCCCATCTGCAACTGCAGCCATATTTCAGCATTTTATTGCTTAATTTAGAAATAGGTAACCTCAGCTGCCAAAAACAATTGAGAATGTCAAATGTAGGGGTACCAAATGTAGCATATGGGCTGTAGTTGTGCATCCCGGAGAATGACCTTCCTTGCTATGCTCCTTTCCACTGCCTGACAGTTCAAGGTCTGCAGCTTATGGCAGTGAATAATTTATCTGCAGTTAAAAAAGTTTATTCATTGTATGTATTTGTTGCTTTAATAAAGTTATAAAAATCATTCAGGTATAAAATTTCAAGAGGAAATGTATCACATTGATGGAGGCAAATATTGAATATCAATGTTGACTGATTAAGCAAATAATAATAGTAAGAATAACAACATACTGGTAATCGTGGTCATTCTGTCTTGCAATACAGACATAACTGCCATAATGAATACAGAATTAAAACTTCCATAATACAGACAACCAAATTTATGTAATTATAGGACTCTTCTAATACCTGTGAGAGAATTAAGATCTTTTTAAGCTCTAGTTTCCTTTCTACTTCAGCTGGGGTTATCGTCTTGGTTTTCTTTGCTGACTTTCCCCTTGTCTATACTTGTCCTTAATGTTGTTCCATCCAAGATTTGTTGTTAGTTCTCTGCTCCTCTTGCTGGGTAATCACATTCAGTATCTAGGCTTTAAATGCCACGTGTTTGCCAATGATATCCAAATTTATATTTCCAGCTCTGACTTTATCACTGAACTTCAGAGTTATATTTACAACTGCATCCCAGACATTTCCAGCAGAACCCAAGATTTCTTTTATCCAGAATCATTCTTCCCTCAAGTACCAATCTCCACCAAATGGCTTGAGCCACTTAAAAGATAGCTTGAATTTCTTTCGTTTGAACGTATTATTCACAAGTGCTGTAAGCAGCCTGAATCGGCTCATTTTCCTCCATCCCTACTGCTATAATTCAGTCACGCCACCACTGCCTCTCATCTGAGATCCTGCCATGGCGTTTTATCAGTTCTTTCTGTTTTCTTCCTGGCCTATCTACAGTTCATTCTTTACACAGTTGCCAACAGTAGGTTTTAAAAATGCTTATGAAATCGTATCATTTGCTTGCTTAGAGTTCTCAAATGGTTTTTGTTTATACTTAAATTATAAACTTCTTACCATGGCCCAGAAGTCCTTCTATGATGCAGACCCTACCTTCTGCTCCCTTCACCTTCCCTCCTTCCTATATCCCAATAAACTATGCTGCAGTCACACTGGCCTTCTTTCTGTTCCTGGGATATACCCAACCTATTCTTGCTTTATGGTCTTTATATTTACTCTCTGCCTGGAATCCCTTATCACTTGACTCCATTTTCATGACTGGCTTCTTCTAGGTATTCAGGGATCAGTATAGATGCCACCCTATCCATGAGGACTCTTCTGACCATCTACTCGTATGTGGTCCCATTCCTCTCAGTCTTTATCTTTATTCCATTTAATTCTCCTGATGGAATTTGATATCACTCTGTTTATTCATAACTGACATATTATTAATTTGTCTGTCTTTTCCCATCTAAAATAATTTTTTCATAGCCTCTTTTGCATTATAGCACATCTAGGAAATGGCAATACAATTTATTCTCATTATTTGTTATAATATATCCTATAAAGTCATTGTGGACACTGAATTAGCAAATACCGACCCATTGCTCATGGAGGAAATGCAGAGTCAGGATTTTACAAGCCTCTGGCCCAAAATTCTCGTCAGCTCATCAATGTATAACTTTGTTCTAGTCATGCCATTCTAGTTTCTGTTTAAAGACACTTTTAAAAATATGTATCGGTCATTCATTACCACTGAGCTCATAGCCAACAGCACTATAACTCATGTTTGAATAAAGTTTTTCTAATGCTGGTGTTTTTAAAGCTCTGTAAGGCATATCACAGCCATCTTGCAGTTAGGAACATTAGACACAACTTTGGTTGTGAGTAATACTAAACAGCAAACACACCAAAAAATGGACAAAATTGTGAAAGATGTGACACTAAATAGACTTCTTACTTATAGGACAGAAAGGACACTAGCTTATAGTATGAGAGCTGTAATAAGAACGCAGATTGTCATCTTGTTCAGTCTCAGCCTGGAAAGTACATGTCAGAGAACCCAAAATATAACCCCAAATGCACCTCTCTGTGCATGTGTGTGTGAACTCCTGTGAAAACATTGTGAATATTGGTTCTGGGGTTACAAATAAATTTTGACAAGTAGGTAAATTAGAAAATATGGAATTAGTGAATAATAAGAATTGACTGTGTTTGTAGCGCACACAGGGAGAAGTGGAGTAGTGGCTTGCATGCCTAATAAACACCAGATAGTGATGTCCAGTCTAGTACATAATTGGATATGTAACTCTAGATTTCAGTGCTCCAGAAAATTCAGACCCCATCTCAACCACCTAAAGAGCTGAGGGGATTGATATCTTGGTACAGCTCTAGTTCATTGATTTAACCCAAGTCAAAATGATAGACTTTCTCTAGAGTGTTATCCTCAGGAGACATTACCTTTACTATTGTTATCCTATTGCCTAGGACAAAGACTGGTACATCATGTTTATTGAATAAAATTGGGTTGAATTCTCATTCTTTGATGCTGAAACGAAAATAAGAAATATATACAGAAAGAACATTTTTGTGTACATATCTATGCACTTATTTGTATTGCACGTTTTGGAAGAACTGAGATAGCTTAAAATAAAATTATTGACATTATAAGTTAAAAGTCCTTAATACTAAATGATAGACAAAAGTGAAGTAACAAAAGAAATAGCCAGGAAGAGGAAATTTTACCTAGTGATCTGTCTATCTAATCTTCCTGTAATCTATCTATCAATATAGCAGACTGGTCAATATTAAATCAATTTATCTTATATTAACACCATGATGGCTCTCTTTCTTTTGAAGTTTAAGTGTAAGAAATGCTTCTCACTTTGGGAGGCCGAGGCAGGTGGATCACGAGGTCAGGAGATACAGACCATCCTGGCTAATACAGTGAAACTCCGTCTCTACTAAAAAAAAAAAAAAAAAAAAAAAAAATTAGCCCAGTGTGGTGGCAGATGCCTGTAGTCACAGCTACTCAGGAGGAGGCTGAGTCAAGAAAATGGCATGAACCATGGAGGCAGAGCTTGCAGTGAACCGAGATCGCAGCATTGCACTCCAGCCTGGGCAACAGAATGAGATTCCATCTCAAAAAAAAAAAAAAAAAAAAAAAAAAAAAAAAGCTTCTTTTTTAATAAATGTATTCATTTATTCTGTTCTATACAAATTCTTTCATTTATTTTTGATAAATTCAAATTTGATAAATTCAAATGTGAAGCATGTAGCTTCACATTACTTTGAAAAGAAGAAAAATACTGAGATTCCTGGTAGCCAGAGAAAAGAAGGAAATATGATAGAGTGAATAGTTTTCTTTTTTCTTTTTTTTTGGTAGAAGTAAATATCCTGTTTATAATGAAAGTGTTTTCTCTGAGTGAAATTTGCTTTTAGAATCTTTAAATAAGGAAACTTCAGCAAGTTATAAAAAATAGAGGGAAAATGCTAAAATGTATTGAATTTTATTAAGTGCCACATAATTTACTGAGTAACTTTTAATTTCTCCCATTCCTCTTTCAATTTTTACCATAAATCTGTGAAATATGCACTAGTATCATGTATTGGTAATGGAAGGGTAAAGGATTCTAGGTAGATCGTCACTAGCCTTTACTTACTATTGAAAAAATAGTGTTCAGTCTCAGATCTTTTCAGTTCTGTCAGAAGCCTGAGTGATATAGTCAAGGCATATAGCTTACTGGACTTTGTTAAACTATGGGGTTAAAGCTTTAAAATGATTTCTAGTATTTTTCCAAGGAAAACATTCTTCTATCTGTCCATGCCAGGCAGCAGCAGAAATAGTTTCATTGGTGCTAAGCCTGCATTAAGGAGACTAATGGCATTGGAAGTTATCTTCATAAGAAGGGTGAGACCTCGCCATTCAGAACTGGTGTCAGCTTGGGTGGGTGATTCTAAAATATCACTCCATTGAAAGCAGATGATTCATGGATGTCCTGAAAAGCATTTTGGAATCCTTTTCATCCAGCTGTCTTTTAAAGGCTGTTAAATTTTGCCATCATTGATATGCTGCTGAGGTGACCATGCTGAGGTGCATGCGTCCTAGGGTAAAATTGAAATTGAAGTTGACGTGACATGAGAAACTTGGTACTGATGTGCCAGGGAGTCTGCAAAAAAAAAAAAAAAAAAAAAAAGAAAAGAAAAAGGAATTATTTTCTGTTATCGGAATGTCAGAGACACAGAGCTTGGTTGATTGAATGGCTGTTCTCAGTAAAATAGAATTCTCTGTGTGTTTAGAACTCCTTCACTTCTTCATTTCCTATCTGAGAGAATTTCCAGGAGTCAGACATGAAACCCAATGACAGGAAACCCCAGGAGGCCTGAAATAAGATAGGATTTACAGCCGTGACAGATAGCTACTCTCTGTTTTGGAATGCAGTGAAAGTGTGGTGCAGCACAAAAGAGCATGGACTCTGGAGCATTGCAGTCTTGGGGTTGAATCTTAAATCTGTCAGCTTTGGGCAAGTTATCTGAGCCTCAGTTTTCTCATTTATAAAATGGAGATTGCAAAGACTTATGTGAGTTTGAAAAAATAGATTGTTTTTCTTGCTCTCACACTCCACTCAACACGATTCTGACACCAGATGTGGGAGAGAGGTCTCCATACATACCAAGCAGTTCTCCAGTGGACACCAGCTGGATTGCCCTATGGTTCAATTCAATTCTGACACCATCTACCTGGAGAGAGTATCAGATCTCACAGGTTAAAGATTCAATTTTACACGATTGCCTTCACTTCAGACATCAATTGTAAGCCCCAATTTGTGACCTGTGTTTTTGACTCACTGAGTAGAAATCAGGGTTCCAATGACTCCTTCCTTGGTTCAATTAATTTTTTGGAGTGGCTTACAGAACTCAGGGAAACACTTTACTTATGTTTATGCACTTAATATAAATTATACAATAAAGTATATAGATGAATGTCCCAATGAAAGAAACATATAGGACAAGGTATGTGAGAAGGCACATGGAGTTTCCATGCCCTATGCAAGTGCACCACCCTTCAAGTACCTCCATGTGCTCAGCAATCCAGAAGTTCCCTGAATCCTGTTCTGTTAGGTTTTTGTGGAGGCTTCATTAAGTAGGCATAATTGATTAAGTCACTGGTCATTGGTAATCAACTCAACATTTAGTCCCTTTTCACTCCACAAAGGCCGGGGGGTGAGACTGAAAGTTCCAAACTTCTCATCACGCAGTTGGTTCCCCTGACAACCAGCCCTCATCCTAAAGCTTGCCCAGGAGCACACCAAAAGTTCTCTCATTAGAACACAAGATGTTCCTATCACTCAGAAAACTCCAAGGGATTTAGGAGCTCTGTGTCAGATGCTCCTGCCACTCAGGAAATTACATAGGTCTTATGAACTCTGTGGCAGGAACTGAAGTCAAAGACCAAATATTAGAACAAAAATTCTCCTAGTGCCCCTATCTATAAGAGTTTTAAGAGCTCTGTATCTGGAACCAGGAGCAGAGACCAAATGCATATTTCTTCTTATATTACAGGAAGGGTCCAATGAAACAATATATCTTTAGTCTCCATCACATCACAGGCATTCAACCAATGCTGGTGAAATACCATCTTCCTTGTGAAAAAGTCGGGACTAATGACCAATGGGCACAGCTTTCCTCTCGAAAGGCTTGACATTTTTCTGTTACATGGCTGCTTACTGTACTCTGAACAACTGGTTCTCAAATGTGGTTACACATTTGAACTTCTCGGGCAATTTTAGAAACTGTCAATACCTGGGCCTCACCTCTAAGGAATTTGATTTAATGATTCTGAGGTATGGCCCAAACATAAGAAATTTTTAAAAGCTCACCAGATGATTCTGATATATAGCCCAGATTGATGAGCAGAGGTCTGAAAGATTGTAATAGAGGATGCTCTGCTTATCATGTATTCCTTTGTTATCAAAGTTGTGCATCCAAAGGGTCATGGTATTTTGACTTCTTTCTCAGTTACACTTCTACCAAAGCTCTTACTTAGGTCCTCTCTAGCCAAAAATCACTGGGTAGGGCAATTGGTCCAGTGTTTTTTGGAGGAATTTGCTAAGGTTCCAATAATTATGCTCTGTTTCACACTTAGTGCAGGTAGTAAGTCAGGGTTCAGGTAAAATGAAGAATTCATTAAGTCGTTTTAAATTATTACTTTTAAAATTTATTAAATTTTGTTAAATCTCTCAAACAGATTAACTGAAAGCAAAACAATGAAAAGTTATGAGATTACCATAAATATGTCAAAACTGATATTTGCCTAGGAAAATCATCAGGTAAATGGGAAAAGAAGTATGTACATTGAAGTATTAAGATGTGTGTGTGTGTGTGTGTGTGTGTGTGTGAAATAAAGTGGTCAAAAACAATATAGAGTTGATTATCCAGAGGCATATTAAAAAGTTACAGATTTTCCCTGAACACTATAAAAAGGTAGTGCATTTATGAAAAAAGTTGTTATGACTCAGTGAGTCATCAATACATTGGCAAGTGGCTCAAATTTGGAATTCATAGTGACCAATTGACTCCACCGGGTGCTTACACCAATGCAAAAATGCTATTATCCTTTGACTGACAGAAGGAGAGCTCACAAGTTCCTTTACTCTTTGGATTTGTTTGATTGATATTGAAAACCAGGGAGGGGCTCAAGTTGAGGGCCATAAAATGCCTAAAGATCATAAGGAAAATACAAGAGAAGACCTTTCAAGACAAGGCATTGAATTAAAGATGAATGTCACAATGGCCAGCTAGCTTTCCCCAATATCACCTTATAATATTTCTTCTATAATCATCAGAAAATTTGGTTAAAAGCAGGCTTGTAAATTGAAGGGCCATTGTGAAGTTACAGAAAGATATTTTCAGATTTTAATTTACATGTTAATTTTGGACCTAGGCTTAGTACACCCATGCTCTGACTACCATAATGTCATGAGATCTTTACCATCTCCTAAGATTTTGTGAGTCAGAATACTTTTTGTCATCTTTTAGGTTTACCCCACACCAAAAGGTTATCAAAGAGGTCTGGGGACCCCAAATATGTAATACAGTTATAATAAGAATATTCCACAAATCTATTTGAAGTACAAACACACACACATGCATGAATGAGACAGAATAGGTATAAGTATATAGAGACTGAAAGAGAAAAAGAATCACACGTACACACATGCGTGTGCGCGCGCGCGCACACACACACACCCCCCTCACAAGCTTTTGAAACCTTCATATACTTCTACAAATAGTTGTGGGATTTTTAAGCTTATAGCTAGAGCTATGATAACACCCTTGAAGACTGGGCATAGATGAACATTTGGGAATGATTTCTATGTGACTCAGATGATGGTAACAATGATGTTACTTGAAGCAATCGTTGAGCTAGAATTTCTTCTCTGGCCCTTCTCACTAGAACTTCTTCTCTGGCTCTGATCACTTATAGAAGATCGAGTAATTTCCCCCAACTTTTTAAGAAAATTTATTCCATTTTTAAAGTAACACTGTTAGAAAGTTATTCCTTTGTTCATTGCAACATTGTTTTAACAGATAAAATCAGGAAACAAACAAAATGACCAACAGCAAGAGAATATTGAAATAACCATGGTATATCCATTCAGTATGCATCTGTTAAACAGAATGAAGTAGATCTATCTTCACATAATAATAATGAATGCTCTCCAAAGTATATAGTTAAAGAAAAGTAGCAGGGACAGAATGATGAGTGTGGTTTCATCTACAATATGGGCATAAAAATTTTGGAGAGATACACAAAATATCTGTTCACTGCTTATCTCTGGGGGTTGAGAATGTGAATTTGAGAGGGATGCTGTTATTTTATATTACACCTTTTTCATTTTTTTTGAAGTCACATATATAAGTTACTTCCTTTAAAATGAATAAAACAGTAGGGAGTTATTTCTTAATGTTGAAAACAAACATTTACTCTGTGGGTTCAAGTATTAACAGCTAAGTGCCTAAAGAGGTTTAATTTCTAAATACAATTGTTAAATTTGCTTAGATGTAATGTCTACAAGAGCATAAATTATATATTTTTGGCCCACCAAGAATAAAGGGCAGAGCTTTGATCCTAATATATTTTAGCAATGCTGTTTTAATTCCTTGAAATTGCCATTGGCCCAGCAAGCATTTTTTTTTCTTCAACAGTGGCACAGGATTTTAAAAATTTGCCCAGCCTGATCTATAGTGAGAATCTAACCTTGGGTGTTTGCATATGGGAAATAAGGTGGGCTTCAAATATTCGCTTATTAATATTACATTTATTTTTGTGTATCTTGTCATGTCTCTGATTATAGTGTTCATATACTCTAACTGTCGTGAATACGAAAGGCAATGTCAATTGACATGCATTCCGACAAGCTATTTGCAGTCCTCCAATCTTGAAGTCAGTTGCATAATTACTTTAAAGATATGTCTGCTTTTAAAATGATCTAGTCGGTCAATTCATAAACTGAAAACTACCTTTAATTTTCACACAGTGCAAAAGGAGAAGCTTAATAAATGACTAATGCATACCCACAAGAAGGAACACAGAGTATGTCTACTTCAGAACATTTGACCTCTTTTTTCAGATAGGTAGCAGCAACATCTGTTTGTCATGGCATAACGCCATTGGCAAGTGATCTTTCCAGGTTAATTATTGGATGATGTGCAGCCTTTCAGTAATTTGACAGTGCTTCATTTTGAGAGTTTCAAGTAGGCAGATGTTTCCCTGAAGGAATCAGGAAAGTGCAGTGACAACTTCATTGTAGACTGACAAGAATTCAGATCTCTTCTTGTGATAGAATTGCTAGATGAGCTGAAATGTTAGCAGTTTAGTTCTTGAGTGAAATATTGGTAATTAATCATTTGATAGACATAGGAAGAAATAATATTAGAGAGTGTCATTAATCCTTCTGTTAATTAGAACATCAAAATATCCCCATCTTAAAATTTCCCCCAGAAGCATTCCAGATATAACACATTTAAAAGAAAACTTAAGAGAGAGATGAAAAATAAAATATACATCATTAGTTTAAGTACATATTTGAGAATGTACAAGATTTCTGCAGCAATCGATTTTAACTGTATTCCTGTTCAGTAATATTGTTATTACCATTAGCTGTTTGCCAGTAGCTCCAGGCATAATTTTCTTTTTTTACTGCTCACTGGACCCAAGCCTACCCAATTTAGTGTAGTTGGCTGTGGTGCCTCTTCCTTTCTTAAAACACAGGGCTTTCCAATTTCCAAGACTGTTTATGGTATGAGAGTAATTTGAAGCAGGTGTTTAAGCCTCACGCCTATGCTGTGCAACAGAAGGTTTATATATTTGTCATTATGTATTGAGACAGACCACAGGACTTGGAATGACCATCTGTCACCAAAGCATGCTGTGTGCTGAATGTAAGAGGAATAGGATTTTTCACTGCAAACCCCTTTAAAAGTAAAGGATTCACTCCCCCACCATCGGCATCCTTACTCATTATTGTTTTGGATGAAACCAAAAGAATTATTTTTGTTTCTGTGTTTGCAGACTTGCAATGGGAGAGCATTAGAATATGGCACAGCATTTCTGCTTGGTTTGGTTTACAAAATTGTAAGCCCCGAGTTTGAGAGAGTCTTTAGCCCATGTATTGTCCCCAGAGAAGTAATGTTTCAGCCTATATATTTCCTTCTTTGCTTCACAGCACGAAGCGGTCTGAGTTTTAAGTACTAGTTATCTTTGCAAGAATCTGGGCTCTTAAGTCATTGTTGCCAACTCACGTGCCCACAGGGACCAGGAAGATAATGTGAAGTAGTGAATCTGGCAGAATAGCAATTGTGGCAAGTTGGAGAGACCACTGCCCATCAGGAGGGAGCAAGTGATAGATCTGCTGACTGTTGTGCAGATATGCAGGCCCAGCAACACAGATCTATCAATCTTTCAGAATAAACTTGAAATCTGGATTTTTACATGTTATTGACTAATGTTTAAGTATCGGTATTGCATTAAAAAAATTCAAACAATTATGTAGGTCAAACAAATACATATGTAGTCTGATGTCTGCCAGTTTAGAAAACATTGCTTGACTAATAACCTCCAGGTTCAAATAAAAATCTTTCAGAATTAATAAGATATTTTTCCCAGGAGGTATCCACACATGACTTATTACAGCAAGAGTTTTCCAACTAGATGCAATCTTATCAATGGCTTGTTAATCATAATGCTAGTGATGCTAAAGATGTATAGCTTTCTCTTGTTACTTAGTTGTAGACTCTGAGGTCAAGTTCACATTTACTCTTTCATAGATTTCCACATTGTAGCAAAACATGGACTTGAAAAAAAAATAAGATGGGCTGGAAGTAATCCTGGAACTACAAGGTGGGAGCGGTGCTCAGGAATTTGGGAGATTACTGAAGAATCTATTATTTTAAGAGTGATCAGGTAAAACCTCATTCATTTTTTTCTCACTGAATATTTATAAGTGTCTACTATGTGTTAGGTACTGTTCTGTTTATTTTTTAACAAAGGCCGGGTATGGTGGCTCACACCTGTAATCCCAGCACTTTGGGAGGCCGAGGCGGGTGGATCACCTGAACTCAGGAGTTTGAGACCAGCCTGGCCAACACAGTAAAACCCTGTCTTAGGAAAACTACAAAAATTAGCCAGGTGTGGTGGCGGATGCCTATATTCCAGCTACTGGAGAGGATGAGGCATGAGAACCTCTTGAATCCGTTAGGCGGAGGTTGCAGTGAACAGAGATCACACCACTGCACTCCAGCCTGGGTGACAGAGCTAGACTCCCATCTCAAAAACAAAACAAAACAAAAAAAATATTTAGTGAGTGCCAATTATGTACCAAGCATCATTCTAGGAAGTGAGGACATAGCCATGAGGGGGAAAAAAACCAGATAATAATCTTTGAACTCATGAGATTGTGGATGACGGTTAATATAATAAATAAAATATATAGTATGTTCTATGTTGATAAGGATTATGGAAAAATTGAAGCAGAGGATATAGGGAGTTAAGAAGAGAAAAGAAGTTAGAAGTAAGGAATGGTGCCACATTCGGGTTTGAGTAACTGGGCTGGTAGAACTACCTTTGCTGTGATAGAAAAAGGTTGAAGGAGGAATAGGTTTGGAGAGACAAATCAGGAACTCAGGTTTGGATATATTATGTGTCGGATGCCTCTTAGACATTCAGTGGAGACATCAAGTAAGCAGCTGGATTTCAACAGATATGTCCAAGCTGGAGCTTTAAGCTTGGGAGTGACCAGATGATATATGAAGCCATGAGACTGCAGGGGAATGATCGTAGAAAGCAGGGGAACTCCAAGAGCTGAGCCTGGTTGGTATTTACAATAATTTAGTGATCAATGAATGAGAAAAACCAACAAACAAGACTAAGAAAGGATGAATGGCTGAAGTGGGAGAAAAGTTAGTTTGGAGAATTAGTTTGGAATCCTGGAAGGTATAAAAATTGTCTTGGCAGCACTTTATAAAATTCAGTCTCTGACATTCTACCCCATAACACTGTCTTTCTACCTTTCACTTCCTCTCTCACTCTGTTTCTTTCATGCGCACACACACACACACACACGCACCTGCACACATATGTGCATACACACACATATGTACAAACACATTTTGATTCGGCTGATCTAGATGGGGGCTAGAAATCAGGTAACTGATGTAGGTGTTCATCAACAACGCTTTATCAAACATTGAATTGGCGAATGATAATGAGTGTCCGATGGCCTGCCCAGATGGTTCAGGGTCAGGAAACACAGTATAGGAAACTGAAGGAGAATGAGGGATGAGAAGCTCAGGAGAATGGGACTTATCAGGCAGTAGATTATTAAAGCTAGGGCACAATCAATAGCATGACTGACTTGAGGGAATTGATTTCATTGGGCTCTTTATTTATCCCAGGTATTGAGGGGCAACTCATCCTACAGGTATGGGGGTAGTGGTGGTGAGTATCTGCATATGCCAAGGTAGAGCATACGGGACTAGGAGTCATGCAGATCATGCTACAAAATTTGTCCCCCAAATCAATAGAAAACCAATCTCAAATCAATGGAACAACAATCAAACTGTACTCTACTAGCTTGACAGTCTGCTGAAACTGGCTTATACATCTGTTGAATTGTATGAAGGAGAGGATGAAATCTTTTTCATCCATGCTACCCAGCTCTTAGCACAGGGCCTGACGCTGCAGGCTGAGTCAGCATTTGTTAAGTTCATGAAGGTAGTCACAGACAAATAGACATGGACATTCAATTCATTTTTGAGAAGAGCTCACTCTCAAATACTTCACTGCTAATATTTTGTGTATGTTTTATAAATTCTTTGTCTTTTTTGTAAGGTGAGTAGATATGGTTGATTTTTACATTTTAGAAGAACACTGTAATTTGATTTTTAACTATGATTTTTACAGTTATCAATTACTCTTCACAAAGATTGTTTGTTATTGAGGCAATGTCAACCCCGACAGCAAATCCTTGACAGTTCTTTGATTGTAATGGTATTCTCCATCCACATCAGTGTCACCCTGTGCTGGCAACCCGCTTAGCCTGAGGCAGGGAAAACTTCTTTAGAGCGAAAAAGCATTGTTAATGAGATTGATGTTCATTTGGACACCAGGGAACTGTGTTCGTAGTTCCCCTTCCACACAATCTGTTCATATTGGATATTTTTTGGTTCTAAACAGAAACTTTTTTTCTCAGCTTCAGGCCGTATACATGATTTGCAGTTCTGATCCTTTTCTGAGTGTCTTGTAGAATAATAACATACTTTACTGCTAAGAGTATCTAATTTTAGTTCATGGAACAACTCTGTGATGTATTTCTGTTTCTCAAAAGAGCTACACCCCATGCTCTTCAGAAGGTTTCTCTTTATAGGTTTGACATACTCTTCCTAATTGCTAAATGAAGAATCTTGTTTGATACACTAGGTTCTATATTCTGAGGTTTTACGTTTTTCTGTATAATGTCATACTGCCTTGACTATAATTTAAATATTGCCCTTCTACTAAATATGGGTCTTTTTTTAACTATACTTTTGTCTTCAGCATTCCTGAAGTTTCCACATGTTATAGAGAAGCAATCATTATTGTAACCATAAGTCATTTAGTAATAACTTAGGAAAATTAGTGTTCACTCAAATGATGTTCATCTCTGGACATCGTTCCAACATCTTTGAGGTCAATCTCTTTTCACAATTTAGGAAAATAAAAAGCAAATGATTAAAAGTAAAACTGCGATATTTATAAGAGTTACAGGATAAAACACACAAAAATGGTACTAGCAAATTACTTAAAACAAAGCCATTGACAAGTGAGAATCCAAAAGTTAAACCAGATAACAATAAGGAACACAAAAATTGACAAGGATGAAAATAAAATAATTATTTTAAAAATGAATGATTTGTGCAGAAAGCTCTGTTATGCTATGAATATTTTTAAAAGTAGCCTTGCCCATTGGTACATTCCTAATTCATTTTAAGAATCCAGTATAGATTCAATAACAACATAAATTTTATTAAACACAAGATAAAAATGAACAGTATTTGGGCCTTCATTTTGTTCAATATGAAATCTGCATTAAAAATAGTTATGAAGTTTTGGCTTTTCATTTTTTATGGATTCATTTTAAGTGTTCTTTCTCAGTTCTAATTATCCTTAAGAAACAAAGGCTTCCCATATATGTTAAACTTATTTCACTATTTGGCTACTCATCAGGGTATATTACTCTCCTCTTTCCCTCACTTCCCACTCTTCCTATCAAACAGATGAAATAAATTTTAATATTGTATTTTGTTTAATACAGTATATCCAAAATACCCATAATTTCAACATGTAAGTTATGTAAAAATTATTACTGAAATATTTACTTTTTATATTAAATCTTTGAGGTATAGTGTAATTTACACTTACAACACATTTTAAGTTCTCAATAGCTACATGTAGATAACAGTCACAATATTAGACAGCAGTACTTTATAAAGATAACTCTGGTAGCAGTATGGACAAAAGAACTCTCTGGAAAGGGGTAGGTGGTAAGGAGCAAGGGAAATGATTACTGCCTTTGCAAGAGTCCAGTCAAGAAAAGATGAGCTATTGAACAAAATAAAGGCAAGGAGGTGAGAATAGTAAGCAGGAGACAGAATTGACAGATGTTTAGGAGGCAGTAATATGCAGTGGAGAAGAGCATAAGCTCTGGAGCCACATGTGTTGCTTAGAATCTTGATTCTGCCTCTTTACAGCTATGTCTCCTTGCAAGTTGCTCAGGTTATGTATTCCTCATTGGGTCAAATATAAAATTACAATAATAATACCAGTATGCCTGGAGAGTAGGGAAGTTGTAATTAAATGAGTTAAAAAATATAATACTCTTAGAACATGAACTGGTACCTTTTAGCATTCAATTAATGTTAGTTATCATGATTTAAATTAATAAGATTTGGTGATCAACTGGATATGGCCAGTGGGAGTGATTAGACTCAAGAACTACTCCAAAGCCTAGACTACTGTTCTTATTATAGTCCAAGGAATGGTTTTATAATAGTTCTTTACAGAAATTCTAATTTAATGCTCCATGTCCTTGCTTAACAAATGGATCCTGATGACCAGCACACCAATTCCTTTCTCCTTCCAGGACCATTGTATCTGCTAGTCCTTCTGCTGAAAAGGCCGACTGCCCAGCCTCTTCTCAGGTCTCAGTTCAAACAAGGAATGCTTCAAAGAAGACTTCCTTGATCATCCTACTCTCTATCTCAGTTACCTCCACAGCGCTTACTAAACTCCATATTTACTGTGTCCTGTTATTTATTATCCCTCTAACCCCCTGGTTATAAACTCTATTATAGCTGTCTGCCTTGTTTATCACTGTGTCCTCACTACCTAGGAACAATCCCTGGAATAAAACTGATGATAAAAAAATAAAGTGTTCAATGAATGAATAAATGTTTGATTTTCTATGCTTTTGGAGAGTAATTTGTGACTCCATTTCTGAGATTATTTTTTATCTTGATCTAACTTAAGGCATTTTTTCCCATTAGAGTTTTTCTAGGGGGAATAAGTTGCCTAGTTGCTCTAAATGGTTTTTGTTTCAGTGTAAGTAGAGTTGGCCTCGCCAGGCTTATTCTAGGTCTAATGGCTTTGAAGTAAATTAGTGACCTAAGGACTAGTTAAGAAATTTGTTGTTTTGTCTCTAACCTAGTTTTTCACCTGTAAGCTTTTGTTTTGTTTTGTTTTGTTTTGTTTTGCTTTGTATCATGTCTGAAGTGCTCTTTTTAAAAACTGCTGCTTTCTCTTGTAATGTCCTACATTTGAGAGAGTTGACAATTTCTTGTTATGTTGTCATTCATGATCACAGAAACTAGATAAATCCCAAGGAGCTTGAGATGATTATGGAAGCCTATTAGAATGATTACTCCTATTGTTAAAACTTAGGTTAGAAGATGAACATTTTTGTTTCTTTTCCTTATCAACATAGGAATGCTTATGATTTTCTTATTCATTTACTCTTATTTTTACTATTAAGCTTATTCTTTAGTTTGTCTTAACTCTAGCTATAAACTTTTTCTAGCTCTTAAATATAAGTTTCAAGTTTAAGGTATAATTTTAATTAATTCATTAAATCAGCAAAAATTCCCAATTGAGAAACATTATACCAGATATTTACTAGATGTGACACATGAATAAGAAATCATAGCAAATGATGAGTACTTTAAGAGTGATGTGTTCAACTTTACTAGGAGAATTCAGTAGAAGAAGTAATTTCTTTCCAAAAAGGATGGGCAATGAAGGAAGTAATGATGGAAGGTTTTACAGAGGAAGTGGCTATATTAGACACTGGGGGACTAGTCAAACTCACCAGACAGAGATAGTTTGGATTGCAGAAGACATGAGAGATGGCTCTGTTGGAACTCAGGAAACAATACCCCAAATGAAAGCCTCAGAAGCAGCCTCAGAAGCAGAGTTTCTCTCTGACCTTCTCCTGACCTTCTGTCTCTCAGCCTCATTCTCCCCTAAGGCTAGCCATAGAAACTAGAATCTCTTTTTTCCAATGTGAGTCATAGAAACCACTTTCCCTCAAAGCCAGCCATAAAACTAAAAATAATACTTGAATTTTCCCTCACCTTTCTGTGTAAATCTGGCCTACCTTATTTAATTGTAGGTCATAAAACTCCTATTCCAGAGAGGGTTTCGCCCCATACCTAGAAGGAAAGAATGCTGCACAGAGAGGTCAAGAAAAGTCTAAAGAGACAGGCCTTTCTGGACTGCCCCCCGACCCCAGTCAATCTATTACTACTATATCAATACCCTTTTTGTCCAATCACATTTTTACATGGCTGTCTCTTCTTCACTAAACCTAAGCATAACATCTGATGGCTTCCCTTATGTCTGTTAGTTTTCTTTCTAAAGGTTCCCGTGTCAAGTAAAACCATGATTAAACAAATCTGATATGCTTTTTTCTTGTTAACCTGTCTTTTGTTATCAGAATATTGGCCCTAACCCACACGATGTGGGTGAGAGGAATTGTCACCTTTCTGCCCCTACAGCTCAAAGGAGTAAATAGAAGACTTGAGGTAGGAATATCATGTTAAATTAAATCAATGGAAACAGTCCTATTGGCTATGTGGAGTAGAGGATAAGGACCAATATGAGGCACCTCTGGAAGGAGAGGTTGGAAGCTGGTTGTGAGGTATGAAAATAGCATATCCTCAGACATTATTTATTGGGCCATTGAAAGCCAATATACTCTGGGCTGATCCACTCAGTTATTTATGGTGTTGCTCTATTTGCCTGACATGTCCTTATGATTCCATTTTGCTTTGAGGATCTCAGAAGTATAAATAACTCTTAACAATGATCGGGAAAAAGATAAAAAGGAAAGACAGAGGCTATATCAAGCTTGTACAGGAATTTACATCTAACCTTGTCACCAATTTGGTTATTTGGTTTATATATAAAATGGATATTTGGGTTTGACCAAGAGGATAAATTTGACAGGAAAAAATGTACAGTCTTGTATTTAGTTCATAAAAAGTTGCACAGTGCAGGATAGGTTTGACAGTAGACTACGGAAAAAGGAATTTGTTTGACAATAAATTAGATAAGGAGTAATGTCACGGCTGAAAAACAATAAAAAATGTAGTTTAACCTACTGAAAAGCGGGTACATTAACTGAAATCAGTACTACATTCTTAAGTGATTTGATGGACAAAAAGGTTAAAATTAATTTTAGAAAAACTTGACAGTTAAACATATTTACATATAATTTTAGTGATGTGTTTAGTTAAGAATATGGAACCCCTCAATGCCCAATCTATAGTAAACTAGCCTGTTTGGTTCACTCATACCTGCTGAAAAAGAGAAAAAACAAAACAAAACAAAACCCCAAATACTATTCAGATATGAAAAGTTTTTAAACTTTGAATTCTGACTGATTTCAGGTGTGTAATTTTAAGTACGGCAACCCCTGAGTCTATTTCTTCTAGGGATGCCCTACAGTTGAAAGAGTTGATTAGCTTTTGTTGTGCTGTTATTCATGATCACAGAAACTAGAAATATAAATCCTAATGAGGTAGAAATGGGTATTGAAGCCTATTTGTAAAAGATCTTTTCTATCTCCCTCAGAGGATTGTTGCGATAACTCATGAAAACATTTTAGACACTGTGACATTCCAAAATATACAAGGTTTTCTGATTCATAAAGAGGCCATTTGTGTCTCTTCCTTTGCCTCTCCTATCTTTGGAGAGTCAATAAGGTTACCAAGGTTATATTCCTGCATACTGAGTGGGGCTTTTGTGAATGTCCCTCCCTTCCCTATCAAGTTTGCTCAAAAAGAAACAAATACTGAGTGGTTCCCAAAATGGGATCTGGGGATTACCTTCATAAGACACAACCAGAATAGTTGTAACAAAACAGAGATCCTTTCAGACTTGCTGAAACGAAATTATTGGAGGCAGGACCAAGGGATCTATATTTTCAACAAAAGATCCAGTGATTATTAGCTGGGGGAGATTTTGTCCCCAGGCCCTGAGGACATTTGATAATGTCTGCAGACATTTATGGTGGTCACAACTGGGACAGGACAGGTGTTGGGAGGCGGGGATGTGCTACTGGTATGCTGTGGGTAAAGGCCAGAAATATTGCTAAACTTCCTATACTGCAAAGGACAGCACCCCTCCCACCTCCTCAAGACAAGCAATAACCCAGCCCAAACTGTCAGTGGTGGTGAGGTTGAAAAACCATGTCACGCACAGGAGAGTTTAAAAGCTGCTTTCCTAGCATGTGTCATCTGTCTTTGGCATTTACCCTGTTATTTTAAAATTTATTCATATATTCATTTTCAACACATTTAAAAATGCTCGTTACTATAAAGGTAGAAAAATACAGAACTTTAAATAAAATATTGGAATTGGGATTAGTTACTTTGGGCTCATTTCTGGGTCTCTTTTTAAAAAATTTCCTCAAATTTAGAGTTAATTTTTCCACTGGAAAAATAGGAATCAAGATGAGATTTCCATCTCGCTGCCGCTTCTTTTCACACATTAAAAAACAGTCTTAACTTGAACTGGCTAAGAGGTTAATCTGACTTTAAGAAGAGTCAATTTTATAGAATATTTTTAAAAATATAATTTAGTTTTATTGTGTTCAAGGCAATAGAGATATTTTGCTGATGAAATTCAGGAAGGAAGGGATGAACTATATATTTTTAAGAACTTGTTTTTACACACAGATAACAATCACTTGTAATTAGCAGTTCACTGAATGCAAACACTGCTGTTAAAGTGGTGATTGAAACAGCAGTCATCCTTTACTCTTCAGCAGAAGAATTTTTTTCCTTTGCACTATTGATTTGCTGACAAATCTATTTTATATTATAGTGGCATAAGGGTAAAATCTGCCTGGCACTTCTAAAATACCATAAATTCTTACAGCCCTTAAAAATAAAACACAACATCACTTTGCTTTCATTAAGCAAAAGGATTAGTATAACAATCACCTTTGTTACATGTTTAAACCTGAATTCAAATTTAACTTCATAAGTCATCTTCAGCAGATGTTCTCTCTCATAATCATTTCTATGGTGACTTTCAGTTCTGGAAAACCTTGAATCTCTAATGAAAATTTTTCAAAGTAATAAGATGGAAAAGAAGCACTAAAATATGCTTGGAGATAGAAATTGAAATCGTTTTGGCTAAATGTATCAGGTTAGAAGTTGCCCTAGTTACTGATTGCTGCTATTAGATATTCCCCTTACACAAGGAAAGCCAATTATTGATTTTTTCACATTTGAATTTCTTTTAAAGTACTTCATTGTCTCTATTGTGGATCTTTATCTCAGCCATGAAAATTTAGGGTAATAGGAATGACCCGCTATTCTGATATCTGCCTAGTGTCTTGCTTAATTTACTTACCCCTGTGAACCTAGAAACTATTAGAATATACTGTTCATGGAATGCATAAAATTAACATGTCCCATTGTGCTTTGACATTGTTGTAGTGACAATATATTTCAGCCACTGTTGATGATGAATTAATTTACCTTAAACAATGCATTTCAAAATTTTGGTTCCTGTCATCTTGATTTCATTTATATATGAATATCTATACATTCTTATGACAACAAACATATGCATAGGTCACTAGTTAAATAATAGAGGCAAACTTTCAGCAATACAGAAAAAATAAATTAATGCATTGTACTTATCTTTGTCATTGTATTGAAGCCTTTAACAAGTTTAAGAACTATCCTATACATTAATTTTGAGAGTTTCTAATTTGATGGGGACTGGACCTTGGAAGTAGATGCCAAACAAATAAACAAGCACACATATGGAAATGTAATTAATTTTTTTTTTTTTAAATCTACAGTGTTCCTTTTCAACTAGGGTGCTGCAATTCAATGCAGCTCTAATGCTAACCACCCAGAGCTAGTGTCAGACTCTACTGTCTAAAGGGCATAGTCCCCGGTAGGACTACCCTTATGCTAGATGACAGTCAAAAATTCTAGGGGTCTCCAGAACTTGCATTTCTGACCAAGTGGCCACCAATTAGGGAATTCCCACAACCCCCTGCAAGCTTGATAATTCACAAAAATGACTCACAAAATTCAGGAAAGTGCTACATGTATGATTACAATATAGTGAGATCGAGAAGGGTATCAAATATTGAGCTTCCATGCCCTCAGTTAGGCATGCAGTTGGGGTGCTCTACCCTCCTGATGCATTGTGTGTTCACTGACCAGGAAGCTCCACTGAGCTTCAGTGTCCAGAGTTTTTATTGGGATCTCAGTACATAGACATGATTGATTAAATCATTAGCCACAAGATTGAATTCAACCTCCAGGTTAAGGAGGTTGAAAGTTCCAACCCTCTAATCACATAATTGGTCTTTCTGTTGACCAGCTCCTATCCTGAAGCTATCTAGGTGCCCAGATAAGTCACTTCATTAGCATAACAGATGCTACTATCACTCAGAAAATTCCAAGGGTATTTGAAACTCCTTGCCAGAAACCTAATGCAAATATCAGACTAATTACCTATTATACCACACACAAGTATCATAAATAAATAGTATTATAAATAAAGAAAGAAAATATTAATTCAGTGCCTGCTATGTTTTAGCTGCTATTGAGCAGTAAACAAATTAAACCAAACAAAAATTTACCTATAAGAGTTTTCTATCTAGTGGATGGTTAGGGTTGGGTGGGGACATACACAATAATTAAATAGGGAAATTTTACAGCATAGGAAGAGCTGTGGAGTATTAACAGTAGGGGAGACTAGAGAGTGTCTGGGTTGTGGAGCTGCCATTTTAAATTGTGTGATCTATTTGAGAAGCTGCCTTCTGTGTTCTGGAGGTAACAAGTGAATGAGCTATGGGGGTATCTGAGAGAAGACTGTATTAAGCAGGTCTTTGCACTGTGCAAAGACTTTGAGACAGGAGCATACTCAAATTTTGAAATAACAGCAAGAAACCAGATGTGCCAGATAGCTTTTTAAATGTTGACTGAATTTGTATAAAGGTTATGGTAAATACTTAGGATAAAATCAATATGATATAAAATGCTGTGAAAATGCCAATGCTAACAACAGAAGAAAAACTTTTTTTTAGAGTGTAAAGCCACCTAGGTTAAATCAGTGACAACTGAGGAATAATAAAGTTAAAAGTTTATCTTGGAGGCCACTGGCTTTTGAAATTTTTTAGGCTTTGTGTCATCCATCTTTTCTTAGCCATGGTAGTGACTTCTAATATAGTTTTATATATGGAACTGTCTAGATTTAAAAGCTTTGACAAGTAAGTTCTTGTAAAATACATTATTATTATTATCACAAATCTTTGTAAAATAAGTTATCATTATTATTATTACAAATCTCATTTACTTTTATAAATCAGAATTTGTTTTTCTAAAACTCTGGGCTAGAAAATGAGAAAACTAAGATTAGATCAGAAATTCTGATCATATATAAATAAAACCTGCATGAAAATTTCCTGGTCCAACATTTGTAAAGCTTAAGATATTCCCATAATGTTAAAATATGCTACTCTTTTGGGCTTATTTTTTAGATAATAATAATTCTACTGGCTATTCTTTGACTCTTTTTAGTTGGTGAAAATAAATGGATATTCCTCAAACGTGTGTATTATTATTTTCAGGTTTTATCTAGTTCTGCATGTGATATATGAGTTTAAAGCATTTGGAGTAAGCAAAGTATTGAGGAAACTCACCACGTCAGGAAATTTCCCCTCCCACATATGTTACCCTTTGCATAGAATTAAAACTTATTCATATTCTGTTCCAAGTTTTCGTGCAATGTGTTTTTCTCCATTGCTGCAAATAAGCATGTTGACAAACAAGTACCCTCCTATAATATACATTGACTTTACTGTCACACATGATCACTATTATTACTAATATTTTAACATGATGAACCAAAGTTACATATTAGATGCATGTTTAAAGCAGTCATTTTTAGAGGCTACATTTCAACAACTAGAATCAGAAAGTTTTGGTCCTTTGCTTTTGAAATGACTTTTCATGAAGGCAGCATATGCACATTCTTTAAAGACATTCTAGAAAGTCATGTCTTCATTTCTGGAGAATTAAAATTAAAATTATCGGACATTCCTTTATAGTCAGAATGAGTTTTATCAGCATGACATAAGAGGTACACTTCACAAAGATATTTACACTAATAAATCTAATCTTGATGAATTTTAAAAGTGGTTATTTCTTCTATGGGACAGTAGTTCTAGTAATGACAATGAATTCTTTGATGACAATTCATATTTTTAAACAGCATGTATATAATTATGTACTTAGCAGAAATATTTTTTGTTTTAGAAGGTGTTTAATTTCAATCAGTTGATTATGTTGATCATTAGTTTGAAGAGTGCCACTTTTTACTCATTTTTCTTAAAGGTATATGTCTAGGTATCTATTTGATACCTATTGATACATATTTGTATCTATATTGATACATATAGAAATACATGTATTTGATACATATTGGGGTCATTAAGACTCAATGGGTAAGAGAATTTCATTTAAATAGGTGTTTTTATTTTATTTTATTTAGAAAAAGTTTGCTTCCATATAATTTTTACTGAGGCACAGATTTGTTTTATTCCTACTATTTGCCGGGTAGTATAACAGCTAGTACCTGGGAGAGAAAATGATCAAGGTGCATTGAGTTCATTGGAGAAGCTTCCATTAAATCTAGGAAATAACACAAGGGCACACTTGACTATACTGTGGTGTCAACAAGTGTCATTCCCCACACAAATATACTGCTGTAGGCATCGGAGAAGGAAGAGAGAATATCTAATTGATAACACTGAGAAAGGCTTGATATTGGCCTTGATAAATAGAGTATATTTTTATGAGATTTACAAGTCTATGAAGAAGTATAAGGGAATAGGTGAGTTCACAGAATATAACAGTCATTTGGATAATTATGATAAGGTTGATGAGATGACAGCTTAAGATATTAGGGATATATCAGAGGTTAAGATTGGTAAGATAATTTGGGTCAGTGTTGTGTAAGGCCCTGCTTACCAAACATGGAATAGATTAGGCATTGTAGAAAACTGAATTTTTGATAGCATTAGAGTTGTGCTTTGAAAAGATACATATGATAACAGGATACATTGGAACAAGGAGAGACTGGAGGCAAAGAGAGAGTTAGGTAGAGTTTTGAGAGTTAATACATTTCTGGACAAAGGCAGTAGCTACCACAATGAAAATTTTCAGAGCTGGATTAATCAGTGTTAAACTGGACATGAAAGGCCACAAGGAACAAATACATAGATTTAGAGAAAGCAATGGATAGATGTATCTTGATGTGATGATGTGATATTTTTATCAATCTTGAGAGTAGGTCTGCATATTGATTACTTTTAAGAAAGGCTTGAGGATCCCCCTCAGGTTTTGGTTCAGGCTTGTAAGGAGCTTGGAAGTTACCATTCCACCCTTCAACAAGTAAAAAGCCAAAGAAACAAAGAAACAGACACTACTTAGATCGCTCAGGGAAGTAAGGCCCCAGGGCAAATTGCCCCCGGAACTGAAGAGAGACAGGCTGATACAAAGAATTATAACTTACCAGAGCAGAAAACTCATATGCAAAACGTCTGTAAGAACCAGTTTTGTGGTAGGAAAACCTGACTTGTAATTATAGAGTTGTTAAAAAGCCCAGAATAAACCATTTGAGAGTTAAAAACTTCAGGAAGGTCCATTCATCGGGAGGCTTCCACACTTTTATGTTTTATTACCAGGAAGTTCTACCAGGTTCTCATAGGAGAACAGTTCCTTAATGCTTTTGGCAAGGAGATAGGAAAAATAAAATAATTTGAATATATGTTAGAATATTCTGTTTTTCTTAATAAGGCCTGCCTTCAGAAGAAACTATTTTATCAGAGCTTAACCAACTAGGATCTTACCAGAGCTTAACCTATCTGGGGAAAGGGAAATACCCAACTTCAATTATTTTCTTGCCATCCTGTCCAACCTAAGTGGATTCCAAGGGGAGAACTAAGAAGCGCTGGTGAAATTCATAGTCCAGGGGCACAGGCTTACCAAAAACCTGAGACCTAATCACAGGACTATAGAAAATTTCCTCTCCCCTGTACTCCTTACCACCCCATTATTAAAGGTTTGTTTTACTGTAGTAGAAATGAGTATAACTGATATCCTAAAAATAGCAGGGAAAATGGAATCATATAAAATTCTCAACTGAAAACACAAAAGGCAAAAAAAAAAAAAAGTGTGAAAGATGAAAATAGAAACAAAGAACAAAGACTGCAACTAGGAAACAGTTACAACTATGGCAGATATCAACCTAACTATATTCATAATCACTTTCAACATCGACAGTCTACATACATCAATTAAAAGACAGAGGTTATCATAGTTGATCAAAAAGCAAGACCTAACTATATACAGTCTATGAGAAACCTAATTTGAATACAAATACACATACAGATTAAAAGTAAAGGGATGGAGAAAGGTATATTATGAGCTATGGAATGAAAGTTTTTTCCCCCAAATTAATATGGTAAAATCTTAAACTTCAATGTAATGGTATTAATAGGTAGGGCTATTTAGGGGTAAATACAAGGGGGAGCCCTCATAAATGCAATTAGTATTCTTGTTTTTTTTTTTTTTTTTTTTTGAGATGGAGTCTCGGTCTGTTGCCCAGTCTGGAGTGCCATAGAAAGAGCTCTCTAGTCTTTTTCTTCTGTCATATAGTAAGAAGACTGTAGTTTGCAACACAGATGGGGGGCCCTTACCAGCACCAGACCATTCTGACACCTTGATTTCAGATTTCTAGCCTTCAGGACAGTGATAATTCAATTTGTATGAATTATAAGCTACCTAGTATATGGTACTTTGTTATAGTACCTCAAACTGACTAAGATATAAATTAGTACTGAAAATTAGGAGTGTTGCTGTAAAAAATACCCAAAAGTGTGGAAGTGATTTAGAAAGTGGGTAATTAATAGAGATTGGAAGAGTTATGAAGTATGTGCTAGAGAAAGTCTATGTCATGGACTTTTAAAGGTGATTCTGCTGAGAGTTCAGAAGGAAAAAAGGAGAGTTGTACAGGAAGTCTCTGCCTTCTAAGAGAATACCTAAGTATCCATGAACAGAATGTTGATAGAAATATAAATTTCTAACAGCCATTCTGATGAGATCTGAGACAGAAATGAGGAGCATGTAATTGAACAATGGAGAAAACGTGATTCTTGCTATATAGTGGCAAATAATTTGGCTGACTTGTATTCATGTTGCAGCATTTTGTGGAAAGTAGAAACTGCACTGGTGTTGGATATGGAGCTGAGATTTCTCAGCAAAGTGTAGAAAGAGTTGCTTGTTTTTTCCTGACTCCTTATGGTAAAATACAAAAGGAGAGAAATAAATTGCAGATAAAACTATTAATGAAAAAGGATCAAATCTTAAAGATTTGGAAAATTCTCAGCCTATTTGTACTGTAAAAAAATAAACAAGGATGTTTGGAATAGTAAAGGTGTGGCCAAGTGGCCATTTGATGAGGAGATTAGCATGGATGTGAATCATTGACTTAATCAACCATTTCAACAAAAATCAGAAATAGAGAGGGGAACTATTTTCCAGGAGAAACTAAAAGAAACAGAGAAGATAGGACAAACTTAAAGAAGACTATTGATATTCTTAGACTCTGCAAGACTAGATCATAGAACTATTCATCTGCAAATACACGTTCCAAGACAAGGGAAGAAGGGCCTTGAAAGAGATTCAGAGATTATCAGGGTTACCACTCCCACTATAGCTTCAGAATGCACAGACCCAAATGGCAGGGTTGCCTCCACTTCAGTTGTGGAGTATGGGACCAATACTCAGCTCAGCCGAGGGGGTGGTGCTGCCTGGAAGAATCCTAAGGGTGTAACCCCTGTACCAAACGGAAAACTGCAGAATAAGCAGGTCCTCTGAAGACAGCCACAGTATGGCAGTTTCCTGCTGGCTGTAGGGGTGATGTAGCAAGAATGAAAGGAAGTAAAGTACATTTGGAAGAGCGCCAAGTAGGTAAATTGAGAGATCCAAGGGCTCCATCCAACTCTTGACTTGGGCTTTTATACATTGGCATAGTTCTGGGGTTTTGCGGCTCTCCTACCTTGATTTTTCCTTGGGGCGGGTTGTTGGCAGCACTTGGGAGGGGTCACATGCACAGTGTATTTACTAAAGTTGTGTGTATGCTCATTTGAGGCATTTTTCCCTTTCTAGTCAAGTGTTCCTAAAGGAATGTCATATACCAGTTAAACTGCCATTTTGCCTCTTAGTTTGCATGCTTGAGCCCACTCACCCAACACCTGAGATCTTAGTGGACTACCGCTAATCACCAGTTTCAGGTGTTTTCTATCTACTGGGAGACGGACTTTCCTGGCACCAGCTGCAACCAATTATTATTTTAGAGAGCCAGTTTAACAACAACCTGACCTTCACCTGATGGTTGCCTAACGTTCCTGGGAAGGCAAGCCTCTCCACCCTGCTCATGTCTGCCTAGCTACCTACTGTAATAGGACCTCTTTTCCAGTGGACCTAGCAGACAGCGTATGGAGCCAAAGAGGATATTCTCAAGCCTTCAGATATCAGGTAGTTGCCTTGGCTTGCTTTGGACTCATCATGCCTTCCTGCTTTCCTAATCCTCCCTTTTGGAATAGAAATATCTGTCCTATGCCTATTCCAACAGTGTGTTTTGGAAGCATATAACTTGTTTGGTTTCATAGGCTTGCAGATGGAGGGAAGTATTGCCTCAGTATAAATCATATCTTGAGTCTCATCCATATCTAATTTAGAAGATATTTAGAGGAGACATTGGAATTAGACTTTGAAATTGATTCTAGAAAAATTCCAGACTTTTTGGGTTGATGGGACGGAAAGAATGTATTTTACAAGCTTGAATGACATAAATTTGGGAGTTCCATGGGTGGAATGTTATGTATTGAATGTTTAAGTGCTCTCAAAATTTATATGATAAAATCCTAACCCTCAATGTGGTATTAGGAGATGGGGTTTTTGGAGATAATTAAATTATGAGAGAAGAGTCCCATGAATGGATAAGACCTTAGAAAGCTTTCTAGTCCTCTTTCCATCATGTGAGGATGCAACAAGAGACTGCAATCTGCATCCTGGAAGAGAGCCCTCCTTCTGATACCCAGATCTTGGACTTCAAGCCTCCGGAACTGTAAGAGATAAGTTTTTGTTGTTTATAAACCACTCAATCTATGGTACTTTGTTAGAGCAACCTGAACTAACTAAGACACCATGTTAACACTAATTAAAAGAAAGAAGGAGTAGTTATACAGATGTCCTTTGGTATCCAAGGGGGATTGGTTTCAGGACCCAGTGCAGATACCAGCATCCACGGACTCCCAAGTACCCTGTATAAAATGGTATAGCATTTGCATATAACCTACACAATCCTGTACTTTTTAAATCATCTCTAGATTACTCACAATACCTAGTAAAATATAAATACTATATAAATAGTTATACTATATTATTTTTATTGCTGTATTGCTATTTTTTATTCCTTTTTGGGGAGATATATATATTTTATTTACCATGAGTTATTGGGGTACAGGTGGTATTTGATTACATGAATAAGTTCTTTAGTGGTGATTTTTGAGATCCTAGTGCATCCATCAACCAAGCAGTATACAGTGAAACATATATGTTGTCTTTTATCTCTCACCACACCCCTACTCTTCCCCCCAAGTCCCCAAGGTCCATTGTATCATTCTTATGCCTTTTGTCCTCATAGCTTAGCTCCCACATATCAGTGAGAACATACAATGTTCAGTTTTCGATTCCTGAGTTACTTCATATAGAATAGTAGTCTCCAATCTCATCCAGGTCATTGCAAATACTGTTAATTCATTCCTAAAAAGGAATGGCCAATATATACACATATATATGTATATATATGATGGAATATATATATATTCATATATATACACACACACACAAGTATATATATGATGAAATATATGTGTATATATAAAATGGTGTCACATTTGCATATAACCTACACAATCCTCCTGCATATTTTAAATCATCTCTACATTAGTTATAATACCTAATAAAATATAAATACTGCATAAATAGTTTTATATATAAATAGATCTGTCTATCTATCTGTCTATCTATCATCTATCTATCTATCTATCTATCTATCTATCTATCTATCTATCTATCTATCTTTATCCACTCATTGATTGATGGGCATTTGGGTTGGTTCCAGGATTTTGCAACTGTGAATTGTGCTGCTATAAACATGCATGTGCAAGTATCTTTTTTTCAATAATGGCTTCTTTTCCTCTGGGTAAATACCCTGTAGTGGGATTGCTAGATCAAATGGTAGTCCTACTTTTGGTTCTTTAAGGAATCTCCACAATGGCTTACTAGTTTAAATTCCCACCAGCAGTGTAAAAGTGTTGCCTGATCGCTGCATCCATACCAATATATTTTGTTTTTTGATTGTTTGATTATGGCCATTCTTTCAGGAGTGACGTGGTATCACATTGTGGTTCTGATTTGCATTTCCCTGATCATTAATGATGTTGAGCATTTTATTATATATTTGTTGGCCATTTGTATGTCTTCCTTTGAGAATTGTCTATGCATGTCCTTAGCCCACTTTTTGATGGGATTGTTTGTTTTTTTTCTTACTGATTTGTTGGATTTAGTTGTAGTTTCTGGATATTAGTGGTTTGTCAGATGTATAAATTGTGATGATTTTCTCTCACTCTGTGGGTTATCTGTCTACTCTGCTGACTATTCCTTTTGCCACACAAAAGCTCCTTAGTTTAATTAGGTCCCAGCTATTTATCTCGGTTTGTATTGCATTTGCTTTTGGGTTTTTGGTCATGCAATCCTTGCCTAAGCCAATGTCTAGAAGGGTTTTTCCAATGTTATCTTCTAGAATGTTTATAGTTTCAGGTCTTAGGTTTAAGTCCTTAATCCTTCTTGGGTTGATTTTCTATAAGGTGAGAGATGAGAATTCAGTTTCATTCTGCTACATGTGGCTAGCCAGTTATCCCAGCAGCATTTGTTGAACAGGGTGTCCTTTCCCCACTTTATGTTTCTGTTTGCTTTGTCAAAGATCAGTTGTGTCTGTAAGTATTTGGGTTTATTCCTGGGTTCTCTGTTCTGTTCCATTGGTCTATGTGCCTATTTTTATACCAGTACCATGCTATTTTGGTGATTATGGCTTCACAGCATAGTTTGAAATTAGGTAGTGTGATGCCTCCAGAATTGTTCTTTTTGCTTAGTCTTGCTTTGGCTATGCAGTCTCTTTTTTGGTTCCATGTGAATTTTAGAATTTTTTTTTTTCTAATTCTGTGAACAACAATGGTGGTAAACTGCTATTGACTTCATTCACTGGAGAGCTTGCCCAGAGACTTCCAGGAACAGGTAACTGCCTCTGACACCCCTTACTCCACACCCAGCACCACCTCCCAACCTTTCGCATCTCCTTCCAACGTGTCCTGGCCATAAAGTACTCCCAATGTGCCCCCAAACCAGGATTTTATTCCACTCCAACTATCATCTGTGTACCCTCTATTTCTCTCAATCCTGTATTCACATCATTTGGCAGCTTTTGTAAAAGGGGTTGAGTTCTTGATTTGATTCTCTATGTGGTCATTGTTGGTGTATAGAACACCTACTGATTTGTGAACATTAATCTTGTATCCAGAAACTTTGCTGAATTCTTTTATCAGTTCTAGGATCTTTCTGGAGGAGTCCTTAGGATTTTCAAGTCAAATGATCATATAGTCAACAAACAGGGACAGTTTGACTTCCTCTTTACTGATTTAGATGCCTTTTATTTCCTTCTCTAGTCTGATTGCTCTGCCTAGGACTTCCAGTAGTCTGTTGAAGAGGAGTAGTGAGATTGGGCATCATTACGTTCTTCCTATCCTTAGAGAGAATGCTTTCAACTTTTCCCCATTCAGTGTTATGTTGGCTGTGGGTTTGTCATAGATGGCTTTTATTACATTAAGCTATGTCCATTGTATGCCGATTTTGCTGAGTTTTAATCATAAAGTGATGCTGGACTTTGTCGAATGCTTTTTCTGCATCTGTTGAGATGATCTTGTGATTTTTGTTTTTAGTTCTGTTTATGTGGTGTATCACATTTATTGACTTGCATATGTTAAACCATCCCTGCATCCCTGGTATGAAACCCACTTGATCATGGTGCATTATCTTTTTACTATGTTGTTAGATTGGGTTAGCTAGTATTTTGTTAAGGACTTTAGCATCTATGTTCATCAAGGATATCGGTCTCTAGTTTTGTTTTTTGGCTGCGTCCTTTCCTGGTTTGGGTATTAGGGTGATGCTGGCTTCATAAAATAAGTTGGCGGGGGGTGTTCCTTCTTTCTCTGTCTTACGAATAGTGTCAAAATGATTGGTACTAATTCTTATTTGAATGTCTGGTAGAATTCTGCTGTGAATTTGTCTGGTCTTCAGGTTTTTTTTTTTTTTTTTTTTTTTTAATTTTTAAATTATTTTTTCAATCTCACTGCTTGTTATTGGTCTGTTCAGATAT
>NW_012098266.1:162876-191262 GCF_000951045.1 Mandrillus leucophaeus
TTTTTTTTGGTAATTTTTAAATTATCATTTCAATCTCACTGCTTGTTATTGGTCTGTTCAGATATCTAATTCTTCCTGATTTAGCACCTGCATCAAAAAGTCTGAAAGAGCAGGAGGAGGGTTGTATTTTTCCAGGAATTTGTCCATCTCTTCTAAGTTTTCTGGTTTATGTGCCTAAAGGTGTTCATAGTAGCCTTGTGTGATCTTTTGTATTTCAGTGCTGTCAGTTGTAAAATCTCCTGTTTCATTTCTCAGTGAGGTTATATGGATTTTCTCTCTTCTTTTCTTGGTTAGTCTTGCTAATGGTCTATCAATTTTATTTACCTTTTCAAAGAATCAGATTTTTGCTTCATTTACCTTTTGTATTTTGTTTGTTTGTTTCAATTTCATATAGTTCTGCTCTGATTTTGGTTGTTTCCTTTCTTCTGCTGGGTTTGGATTTGGTTTGTTCTTATTTCTAGTTCCTTGAGGTGTGACTCTAGATTGTCTGTGCTCTTTCAGACATTTTGATTTAGGTGTTTAGGGCTATGAACTTTCCTCTTAACACCACCTTAACTGGATCCCAGAGGTTTTGATAGGTTGTGTAATTATTGTCATTCAGTTCGAATCATTTTAAATTTCCATCTTGATTTTGTTTTTGACCTAATGCTCATTTAGGGGCAGGTTATTTAATTTCCATGTATTTGCATGGTTTTGAAGTTTCCTCTAGGAAAAGATTTCCAGTTGTATTCCACTGTGGTCTGAGAGAGTGCTTGATATTTCACTTTTCTTGAATTTATTGAGGCTCATTTTATGACCTATCATATGGCCTATCTTGGAGAAAGTTCCATGTGCCATTGAATAGAATGTGTATTTTGTGTTTGTTGGATGAAATGTTCTGTATATATCTGTTAAGTCCATTTTTTCCAGGGTATAGTTTAAATCCATTGTTTCTTTGTTGACTTTCTGTCTTGACAACCTGTCTAGTGCTGTTAGTGGAGTATTAAAGTCCCCCACTATTACAGTGTTGCTGTCTATCTCATTTCTTTGGTCTATTAGTAATTGTTTTTATAAATTTGGGAGCTCTAGTGTTAGATGCATATATGTTTAGGATTGCCATATGTTCCTGTTAGGCCAGGCCTTTTATCATTATATAATGTTCCTCTTTGTCTCTTTTAACCACTGTTGCTTTAAAGTTTGTTTTGTCTGATATAAGAATAGCTATCTCTGCTCCATTTGCATGAAATGCCTTTTTTCACCCCACCCCTTTACTTTAAGTTTACGTGAATCCCTATGTGTTAGGTGTGTCTCCTGAACACAGCAGGTGGTTGGTGAGTTCTTATCCATTCTGTGGTTCTGTATCTTTTAAGTGGAGCATTTACCCCATTTATAATCAATGTTAGTATTGAAATGTGAGGTACCGTTGTATTTATCATGCTCTTTGTTTCCTGTGTACTTTGTTTTTCTTTGTTTTTTAACTTGTATTTTTGTTTTATAGGTCCTCTGTGATTTGTGCTTTAAAGAGATTCTGTTTCAATGTGTTTCCAGGATTTAAGATTTAGAGTTCCTTTTGGCAGTTCTTGTAGTGGTGGCTTGGTAAAGGCGAATTCTCTTAGCATTTGTTTGTCTGAAAACGACTGTTTCTTTCCTTCATAAATGATGCTTAGTTTTGTCGGATACAAAATTCTTGTTTTGTTTTTTTTTTTGGAGGGCCCCAACCCCCCTTCTAGTTTGTAGGGTTTCTGCTGAGAAACCTGCTGTTAATCTGATAGGTTTTCCTTTGTAGGTTATCTGTTGCTTCTGTCTCATACCTCTTAAGATTCTTTCCTTCGTCTTAACTCTGGATAACCTGATGACAATATGCCTAGGTGAAGATCTTTTTGCGATAAATTTCCCAGGTGTTCTTTGCGCTGTTTGTATTTGCATGTCTAGGTCTCTAGCAAGGCTGGGGAAGTTTTCCTCGATTATTCCCCCAAATATGTTTTCCATGTGTTTAGAATTGTCTTCTTCCTTAGGAATGCCAATTATTCTTAGGTTTGGTTGTTTAACATAATCCCAGACTTCTTGGTGACTTTGCTCCTATTTTATTATTCTGTTTTCTTTGTCTTTGTTGGATTGGATTAATTCAAAGACCTTGTCTTTAAGCCCTGAATTTCTTTCTTATACTTGTTCAATTCTATTGCTGAGACTTTCCAGAGCATTTCTAAAAGTGTGCCCAAGGTTTCCTGAATTTTTTATTGTTTTTTCTTTAAGCTATCTATTTCATTGAATATTTCTCCCTTTACTTCTTGTATCTTTTTTTTTTTTTTTTATTTCCTTGCATTGGGCTTCACCTTTCTCTGGTCCCTCACTGATTAGCTTAATAACTAACCTCCTAATTTCTTTTTCAGGTAGATCAGGGATTTCTTCTTGGTTTGGATCCATTGTTGGTGAACTAGTGTGACTTTTAGGGGGTGTCAATGAGCCTTGTTTTGTCATATTACCAGAGTTGGTTTTCTGGTTCCTTCTCATTTAGGTAGGCTCTGTCAGAGGGAACGTCTAGGGCTGAAGGCTGTTGTTCAAATGTTTTGTCCCAGGAGATGTTCCCTTGATGTAGTACTCTTGTAACACCTAAGGTTCTTAGCCTAGCCAAGCCAAAGAATTGGTGCGGTGGCTGACCACAGCGAGTGATAGAGACCCGGACTGACAGAGAGTGAGCAGTAGGTTTTATTGAGGAGAGCAAGAGTACAAAGCTTCCACAGCGTGGAAGAGGTCTCAAACGGGTTGCCACTGCTAGTTTGGGTATTCACTTTTCAAACTTTTTAAGATGGGAGATACGTGAGGCGGAAAGTGCGTCACAGGAGTGAGAAACAAAGACAGTAAATTATTTTGTGACATGTCTTAGATTTTGAGGAAACTCGGAATTGCAACTTAGGTTTTATCTACTTTATGACCTTGCAGTGGCATGGCAAAGAAGACAGGATCTTACAGGACTTTACAAAATATGTTTACAAGGAATTGGAATTGGGAGTATAGATAAGGTCTGCTGGTCACAGAAAAAAGGGCAGTTAACATTCCTTTTACTTTAGTTTCAGGGGAGGGGGAAGGGAGAGAGGACGTGGGGAAACTAACAGCAAAATGTTCGCTGTTTATGGCTTTCTTGGGGAAGAAAACACATGCACAAATCCTGGTGTTAGGAATATTTTAAGCATATATCTTCAGTATTATTCAATATTATTCATCTAGGACCAAAGTAAGTCCTGATGCAGGAAATGAGTGAGTTTCACAGCTTTCTGAGTCCCTACTTGACCCTGGAAGCCCAAGTGGCACCTCCTCTCAGTACCCCCTCTAAACAGGACACTCGAACTGCTGTTGGGAACTGGGCAGTGGTTGTTCTGGCTACTTCATGCTGGTTAGGGGTGAAGAAGGGGCCTTGCAGTTGTGGTGTCCTCCAGAAGGGAATTTTCTAGGCTAGTCAAGGGACCAGTGGGTCGATCCAAGGGTCCTCGGTAGAAGCCATGAGTTGAGCTCATTTGAGGTTCCATTTGTAAGACAGTTTGTAGCTTGATGGCCTCGATCCTGGAGGAAACAAATTTGACAAGGAGGTTAAAAATGCAAGGCCCAAAGGTGAGTAATAGTAGGATGGCTCTCACAGGGCCTAGAAATGGGAGGAGCAGCAAAAAGATGCAGATGCTCAGAAGGGGCTACCTGATCCCCAAGAGTTTCTGAGAGAATGCCAGTTGACTCTTTCGAGTGAGGCACACTGACATGGGGGGTGCGTGGTAGTTGGAGAAAGGGATATGAGTATGAAGAGGGTGGCAGGAAGCCTAAGAGGAGTCACGACGTGTTGTAAGTGGAACGGTCGTAGGAAAGAGGAGGGAAAAAGGAGTAAATTGCTGTTAGAAGAAAGGACCATAGAAGAAAGGTTGATGTAGTTAAGATTTTTGTCCCGGCTGGAGCTACAGTATATAATCCTACTGCAAGTAGTATAGTTAGTATACTGCTTAATAATGTAATGAAACAGTAGAAGGATTCCATTAAAGAGAGCAAGGAGAGATGTCAAAGATCATGTCGGTTTTTTACTTATCCTCCTTTAGGTAGGGAGAAGTTTCTCTTCAGGATTAACTGCAGGAGTCTTTCTGGTCTGAGGTGTTTCCTTCTGAAATAGGAGAAGCAGGTCCTTTAGTGGCTGACAGGTGTATCGAGGTTGGTCTGACTGGTCTTGTGACTCCTAAATTGATGATCATGTAAGTTCCTCAAGGGTTGTCCAAGGTTTAACTCGAGTATGGTGAATCCAGGATTCCACTCCTGCCACTTTAACTGTAGTGAGAGTAGAGAGGATTACTGAGTATGGTCCCTCCCATAAGAGAGCCATAGATGGAGAGGTAGAGGGGAGAGATTTGACTTATACTAGATCTCCTGATTGAAACAAGTCTATTTCTTTTTCCCTGTCACACCTTTCAGGTAAAATTTTAAAGTTTTGTTGATATTTTGCCAGGTAAGTTATATCTTTGACTAAATTGGCCGTTTCCTGATCGAGCAGGAAGTCACTTGTGAGAAAAGGCCGTCCATACGGCATTTCATATGGATTGAATCCTGTTCTGTAAGGGGATTTTCCAATTCTTAATAAGGCCATGGGCAAGAGAGTGGGCCATGGGAGATGAGTTTTTTGCATTAGCTTTCTCAAATGCCTCTTGAGTGTTTCATTTGTCTTTTCGACCTTCCCTAAGGATTGTGGCCTTCAGGCACAGTGAAGGTGATATTGTATTCCTAGTGCCTTGGAAATTCCTTGAATTATTGTAGCTTTAAAAGCTGAACCATTGTCACTCTGTAAGTTTTGGGGAAGTCCAAATCTAGGAATTATTTCATGAACTAAGACTTTAACCACTTCTGGGGTCTTCTCCGTTTTACAAGGGAATGTTTACACCCAATTTGTAAAAGTATCAACACAGAACAATAAGCACTGAAATCCTCTTGACTTTGGCATATGGGTAAAATCTAACTGCCAGTCCTCTCCGGGACAATGTCCTGTTGTTTGTCCTCCTGCAGAGGCCTTACGGTGGGCCAAGGGGTTATTCTTTTGGCACACTTCACAGGCTTTGACTACTTGCCGGATGGTTTTGAGGAGATTTGGTCCTGTAAATAGAGAAGTGGCCATCTTATGGGTAATTTCAATACCCATATGAAAAGTTTGGTGGAGGGTTTTAAGTATTTTCCATTGGCTGGCTTCAGGTATGAGCACCTTTACTTCCTCTGTTGTTAGCCACCCCGAGGGGAGAAAACTGTGTCCTCGTGAAAGTCCCCATTCTGTTTCAGTTGGGGAATACTGGTGCTTAACCTCCTGGAGAGGGTTGCTCAATATCAGGGGTCCGTTCAGGGGCATTTCTGAAGGAAAGTCCCGCCTGGCAGCAATTTTGGCCTCAGTGTCTGCTCATCAGTTTCTTTCTGCTTCTTCTCCTTCACCTTTCTCACGGCCTTGGCAGTGTAAGACTGCCACCTCCTTAGGTTTATTCACTCCATGCAATAACTCCATGATTTCTCTGTGGTACTTAATGGGTGTTCCTCCAGAGGTTAGGAGCTCCCTTTCTTTCCATATTGCAGCATGTGCATGTAGGACTAGATAAGCATATTTGCTATCTGTGTACACATTTATTCTTTTCCCTTCTCCCAGCTGTAAGGCTCAGGTAAGCACCACCAGTTCTGCTTACTGAGCACTGATCCCTGGGGGAAGAAGCTTACTTTAAAGTACTGCTGCATCACTAACTATGGCATAGCCTGCCTTTCATACCCCATTTTCTACAAATGAACTTCTGTCGGAGTACAGATTAGGGTTAGGGTTAGCTAAGGGGACTTCTAAGAGATCTTCTCGGGTGGTATAACTCTGAGCAATAATTTGTTGGCAGTCATACAGAACAGGTTCCTCATCCTCTGGGAGAAAAGTGGCAGGATTGAGAGCTGCACATGTGAATATCTGAAATACTGGTCCCTCAAGGAGTAGTGCCTGGTATTTGAGTAGGCGATTATCTGAGAACCACAAACTATCTTTAGCATTTAATACGCCGCTTACTTCATGAGTTGTCCAGACAGTGAGATCCTTCCCTTATATTATTTTAATAGCCTCTGACACTAAGATGGCTACTGCTGCAACCACCTGTAAACAGTGAGGCCAACCCTTGGCTACTACATCAATTTCTTTACTTAGGTATGCCACTGGTTGTGGGGCTTTTCCACGAGTCTGAGTTAGAACTCCAAGAGCTGTTCCTTCTCTCTTGGTGACATATAAAGAGAAATTTTGTCCTGGGGGGAGGTTCAGGGCTGGAGCTTGTACTAGGGCCTGCTTTAAAGTTTTGAAGGCTGTTTCTCCCTCCAGTTCCACTCTACTAGATGGGTATTCACCTTCTGAGTGTTCTTTATCAGGGTATAGAGTGGTCTAGCCACAGTGATTCCTAGGAATCCCCACAACTGTCTCAATGTCTCAGGGTGAGTATAGGACAGTATAGGCTGAATGTGCTCTTTGCTAAGGGCCCTAGTTCCTTTGGCTAGGACTAGGCCTAGATATTTAACTTGTTGTAGACAGAGCTAGGCCTTTGTCCTAGACACTTTGTACCCTCAATTAGCTAGAAAGTTTAAGAGATCTAGAGTAGCCTGCTGACATGAGGCTTCTGAACTCGTAGGTAGAAGTATGTCATCCACATATTGGAGGACTAGAGTACCTGGACTTGAGAATTGGCCTAGGTCTTGGGCGAATGCCTGACCAAACAGATGTGGGCTATCTCTAAATCCTTGGGGCAAGACCATCCACATAAGCTGGGACATGTGGTCTGTAGGATTGTCAAAGGCAAAGAGGAACTGGGAGTCAGAGTGCAGGGGAATGCAGAAGAAGGCATCTTTGAGGTCCAGAACAGTGAACCATTCTGCTTCCTCTGGTGTCTGAGAGAGCAGTGTATAAGGGTTGGGTACAGCAGGATATAAAGGAATTACTACCTCATTGATGATTCTGAAGTCTTGCACTAGTCTCCACTGACTATTTGGTTTTTGTATTCCTAGGATTGGGGTGTTTCAAGGACAGCTACATTTTCTTACTAAGCCTTGAGCTTTTAAATGTCTAACAATATGCTATAATCCTTTGTGAGCTTCAGGCCTTAAGGGATATTGCCTTTGATAAGGAAAGTGGTGGAGTCTTTTAGCCTGATTTGAACAGGATGGGCATTTTTTGCCCTTCTGAATTGTCCTTCCAAGGCCCAGACCTCAGAGTTGATTCCTTCTTCAAGTAGTAGACAACAAATGGGTAATTTGTTCCCCATATTCATGTATATAATAGCTTCGGCTTTGACTAATATGACCCACCCTAATAAGGGTGTGGGACTTTCGGGCATAACAAAAAAGGCATGTGAAAAAAGCAAAGTCTCCCAACTGCAGCTGAAGAGGCGAGAGAAGTACCTAGTTACAGGCTGTCCTAAGATTCTTCGGACAGTAACAGACTTTGAGGACAGTCATCCAGGGCAGGAAATTAAAACTGAGAAGGCTGCACCAATGTTCAGAAGGAAGTCCACTTCTTGGCCCTCAATGGTCAAATTTACCTGGGGCTCTGTGAGGGTGATGGCATGAGCTGGTGCTTGCCCGGGCACCCTCAGTCCTGTTGCTGAATCATCTTTTTGGGTGCTTCTGGCCCAGAGGGCCTTTGTCCTCTGGGGCAGTGTGACTTCCAGTGATTGCCTTGGCATATTGGACATGGGTGAGGGGGCGGTTTGTTTCTTGTTGGACAATCTTTTGTAAAGTATCCTTGCAAACTGATTGGCCTGCTCCTCTTTTGGTTCCCTCTGAGCCATCAAAGCCTGCCTGTCTAAGGGCCATGACTGCAGCCTTTCTCTTACCTCACTTTTTCCTTTCGGTCTGTTCCTTTTGGTCCCACCAAGGTTACCAGGTTTCATAATGTCTCCAAATTTTGTTCTGGGCCTAAAGTAGACTTTTGGAGTTTTCTCCTAATGTCAGCTGGTGATTGGGTGATAAATTTATCCTTTAGAATAAATTGGCCTTCCAGGGAATCCAGAGTTAGGGAGGTGTGCTTTCTTAGAGCCTCCCACAGCCTTTCTAGAAAGGCTGAGGGATTTTCCTCTTTTCCCTGTGTAATTGTGGATAGCATTGAGTAGTTCATAAGCTTCTTCCTAGTTCTCCTTAACCATTCCAAGATACAACTCAGGAAGTGCCTGTGGCTCCAATCTTCATGATCTGAGTCGGTATCCCAATGGGGGTCTACACTGGGGATTGCCTGTTGCCCTTTGGGGAATTTTTCCCTTTCCTCTGGGGTCATTCAATTGTTTACCTGGCTGAGATACCATAAATCTCCAAAATTCTGGGCTGCCACTAAAGCTGCCTCCTTTTCAGTAGGACTTAAGGTCTGATCAAGGAGCAACATGATGCCCTTCATGCTAGATCAAAGGACTGCCCTAACCCTTGTAAAATATCTATATAGTTATTGGGATCATGCAAGAATTTCCCTAAATCTGTCTTAATTTGTTTCAAATCTGAGAGTGAGAAAGAGACATGTACACGGGTGGGCCCAAATTTCCCTCCTACTGCTTGTAAGGGACATATTTTGGGTATGTGGTTTGCAGTTTGTGTTTTGTTTTTGGGGTGCCTCTAACACTTTGGTGGGGCCTGATGATGGGAGGAGAGTGGGGCTGAGGGAAGAGGCCCTGAGTGTGGAGGCAATTATGGGTCTCTGTCATTTGGGCAAAGCTTGCAGGCTTGGCACAGGGCAGTATTGTCATGAAGGGCAAAGAAAGCCTGTACATAAGGGACTTCATTTCATTTACCTTCCTGTTTACAGAAAAGATCTAGTTGTAGAATGGTGTTATAATTAATACTTCCCTCGGAGGGCCAAGCTTCTTCATTTTGTAAGGAGTACTATGGCTAGGCATTAGTACAGAAGAAAATCAGCTGCTTCTTTTTTAAGGTCTCGGTTCAAATTTGTCTCAGTTATTCAGGATACATCTTACGGGAGTGTCCAGTTTTGAAGGTGTGGTGCCCATCTGAAATTTTAAACACAGGGGTGAGTGCACCCCGGTTAGTCTTAGGGACCATATTCCCTTAGGGCATCCCCCAAGGGTCAAGTTTAATTGTGCTTGAGGCTCATGGTCGCCCTTGAGTCTCCCATTTACCAGATTTAACCATGCTTACCTGTGGAATAGAAACTGTCCTTGCCTCCTGCCATGCGCCCATTGGCCACTAGATGGGGCACGAGTATGGTTGGATTTACTGTGGTCCTTTTGCCAGTGCATCCTACCTGTTCCAAGGTGGCAAGGCCTGGGTCAGGGGCACCAATGATGCTTGCATGCTAAGGCCCAATTTATGTGGGCCTAGCCATAAAACTGTCCTTCAAGGAGAAATCTCTGAATTAGTGACAGGAGGCTTAGTAAGCTTAAAGGGTGTGGTGGATGTCCTCTAGGCCAGGGCCGAGAGAACAGCTGCTGTACTTTAGCCTTCTGTCCCCACTTGCCATCAAAGGAGTAAGCCCCTCTCTCAAAGTGGTACCAGTATCCTGTGTCCTAACTGACTATATTTTCTTCCATCCAATACCAATTATTGAATGGTTGAAACAACAATTCAACAACTCTAAGACCCATGCCTATGCACCACAGATTGTACTTGAGAGGCCCCAAGGAAGAGGAAAGTCTATCTGGGAGCAATGGAGGAAATGTCCTAAGGCTTCTACTATTTACATGAAAATTAGAGACCTGTTTAAATTGTCTTGATGTGAGGGACCATACACTATGCTGGGGAACTGGCCCTTCAAAATAGCCATCAAATGGTGACACTTGCCTAAACCCTGGAGGTCACCATGAACAGGGATCTTCTGGGCACCACCCCAAGAATTTAAGACTTCTAAATAGGGAATCTTGACCCTGCCTAGCAGGAATAATCTTGCTTATGAGATGAGGAAAGAGGTCTAACTGGCGGACATTAGGACCCAGGAGGCAGGACTCAGGAGACGTGCTGTCTCACGCTCAGTAACCTGTGCAGTGGGAGCCTCTGGTGGGGCCATGGTCTCAACCAGGATATCTGGGAGACCAGGACGTCTGCTGAGCACTCCTGGGTGTATTTCGGGACCATCATGGAAAGCAAAAGAGTTAGAACTGGTTCCAGGCAAACCAATGCTCCCAACTCCAAAGGGTCAGAGGTTGTTAGAGAGCCCTTTCCCAGACAGCCTGACACCCATGTCTTAGTCCAGTGGCCATGCTAATCCCCTTTAAGTGGCAGACAGGTGCCCAGTGTTTAGCCTCTGAATTCTAAGGAAGGACAGGACAGAATAGCAAAAGAAAGAGGTCCATAGTACTCACCAAGTGGTGATCGCTATGCATTTCCCAGAGTCTCCTGGCTGGCTCCTCAAAATGTAACACCTAAGGTTCTCAACCTAGCCACACAAAGAATTGGTGTGGCAGCTGACCATGGCGACTGATGGAGACCCAAACCGAGAGAGAGTGAGCAGTAGGTTTTATTGAGCAGAGCAAGAGTACAAAGCTTCCACAGCATGGAAGGGGTCCTGAATGGGTTGCCACTGCTAGTTTGGGTATTCACCTTTCAAATTTTTTAAGATGGGAGATACATGAGGTGGAAAGTGTGTCACAGGAGTGAGAAACAAAGACAGTAAATTATTTTGTGACATGTCTTAGATTTTGAGGAAACTCGGAATTGCAACTTAGGTTTTGTCTACTTTATGACCTTGCAGCAGCATGGCAAAGGAGACAGGATCTTACAGGACTTTACAAAGTTTGTTTACAAGGAATTGGAATTGGGAGTATAGAAAAGGTCTGCTGGTCACAGAAAAACGTGCAGTTAACATTCCTTTTACTTTAGTTTCAGGGGAGGGGGAAAGGAGAGAGGGAGAGAGGACATGGGGAAACTAACAGCAAAATGTTCACTGTTTATGACTTTCTTGGGGAAGAAAACACATGCACAAATCCTGGTGTTAGGAATATTTTAAGCATATATCTTCAATATTATTCATCTAGGACTAAATTAAATCCTGATGCAGGAAATAAGTGAGTTTCACAGCTTTCTGAGCCCCTAGTTGACCCAGGAAGCCCAACTGGCGCCTCCTCTCACTCCCCCGCTTTTCCTGTGGATGTGGCTTCCTGTGAGCTGAACTGCAGTGATTTTTGTCTCTCTTCCGGATCTATCCATCCAGTGGCTCTACCTGGCTCTGGGTTGGTACTGGGGGTTTCTGTACCGAGTCCTGTGATGTGAATTGTCTATGGGTCTCTCAGTTGTGGATACTAGCGCCTGTTTTGTGGAGGTGGCAGAGGGTGCAATGAACTCCATGAGGGTTCGTGGCTTTGGTGGTTTAATACTGTATTTTTATGGTGGTTGCTCTCTTGCCAGCAGGTGGCGCTTTGCAGAAAACATCAGCTGTAGTAGTAAGGGAAGGAACTGGTGGTGGTGAGGGCCCTAGAACTCCCAAGATTATATGTCCTTTGTCTTCCGCTACCAGGGTGGATAGGGAAGGACCATCACGTGGGGGCAGGAACTAGGCATGTCTGAACTCTGACTCTCCTTGGGCGGGTATTGCTGATGCTGCTATGGGGATAGGGTGAGATTCCCAGGTCAGTGGAGTTGTGTACATAGGATTATGGCTGCCGCTGATGAGTCATGCAGGTTGTCAGGGAAGTCAGGGAAAACTAACAGTCACAGGCCTCACCCAGCTCCCAGGCAAACTGAAGGGCTGGTCTCCCTCCCACCCTTCCCCCACCACAACAGCCCCAAGTCTGTTTCCAGGTAGAGGGTGAGTCAGGTTTGAAAACTTGCAGGAGGCTTCCTGCCTCCCAGCTACAAAAAAAAAGGGCTTTAGTTCTTCCCCACCTGCGAAGTATGCAAGCCGGATTTGCACCCTTGCCCATGTTCTGGCCAGGAGGCTTCTCTCTCTGCTCGAATTATTACAAAGCTCAGCTGAGGAAGTTCTTCTCCCTGGGGAGTTTTACCCCCTGGTCCTCTGGCCACCCTCCTGATGGATCCCTGTGGTTCCAGGCAGGAATGGGGTGCTTGGGGATTCAGTGAGCTCCCAGGGCATCCCTGCTGCCTCCTCCGCTCCTGTATTTTCCTCAGCGTGGCTCTGTACCTGGACTCAGCTCCAGGTAAAGTCAGGAACTGCGCCCATAGACCTTCAGCTTCTCCAGTGGGGGTGTGTGTTCAGGAGAGGAGAGTCTCCCTTTCCCACTTCTGCAGTTGGAGCCCTCACAGTATTTGGAGTGTCTTCCGGCTCCTGCAGGAGCAGTCCGCTTCCTTCTGAGGGTCTGTGGGTCCTCTCAGGGTTGCTGGTTTGTTCTTGCAGTCAATCTGGAGTTAAAATTCACAAGCAAGCCTCCACATGCTGCTCTGTCCAGAGCTGCAATCTAGTCCTGCCTCCCATCCACCACGATCCCTCCAATCACATTCCCTTTTGGAGGATATTTTTGACCCATGGTTGGTTGAATTCGAGGATTCAGAGCACACGGATACAGAGGGCTGACTATACTAATCCAAGAGAGAACAGACATCAGAGCAAAGGATATTATCAGGCATAAAGAGGAGCATTACATAATGACAAAGTGGTAAATGCTCCAAGAAGATATATAACAATCCTTAATGTGTATGCACCTAACAACAGAGCACCCAGACATGTGAAACAAAAACTTATAGTACTGCAAGGAGAAATAGATACATCTACCTTTATACTTGGAGACTTTAATTCTTCTCTATCAGAAATGGACAGATTCAGTGGGTAGAAAATCTGTAAAAACAGTTGAACTCAATGGCACCATCAATTAACTGCATCTAATTGACATCCGTAGACTACTTCATCTAACAACAGCAGATTAAACATTCTTCTCAAGGTTACACAGACCTTGATCAAGGGAGATCATATACCAGGCTATGAAACACACTTTAACCAAGATGTCCTTCAGTAGGTGAGTGGATAAATAGACTGGTACCTCCAGACAATGGAATATTATTCCACACTAAAAGGATGAGCTATTAAGCCCTGAAAAGACATGAAAGAACATTAAATGCATATTACTAAGTGAAAGAAGCCAGTGTGAAAAGGCTGCATACTGTTTGATTCCAACTCTATATCATTCTGGAAAAGGCAACACTATGGAGACAGTAAATAAATTAGTGGTTGCCAGGGGTTAGGGTATATGGCAGGATGAATAGGCAGAGCACGGTGGAAATTTAGGGCAACGAAATTTCCATATTCTTCTGCACCATATTACAATGGTTGATACGTCATTATATATTTGTCAAAATCCATAGAATATACAATACGAAGAGTGTACCCTAATTTAAACTGTGGACTTTAAATAGTAATGATGTGGCAATGTATGTTCATCAATTGGAACAAATGTATCACTTTGGTGAGAGATGTTGATAATGGGGGAGGCTATGCATATTGGGAGTTAGGGGTATATGGGAAATCTCTGTACCTTCTGATTAATTTTGCTATGAACCTAAAAGTTGTATTAAACATAAAGTTTATAAATTTAAAAAGGACTCGACAATGAAAATGTATACTTTCCTGAGTGGATGTGCAGCTTTGCAGGTTTTTTTGTTTCATTTGTAACTGTGGGAGATATTCTCAACACCTGAGACTTGTCTAGAAGTGATCACAGACACAAGATGGTCTGAGCCCTGAGATCAACAAGGGAGTATATCCACAGTTACTTGAAAAGAAGTTTGTTTTTTGTGATGGTTTTGTGTCCAGTTGGTGCTGTCACTGGCTGAGAATCTAATGTGTGAAAAATCAAACTTAAAATCTGAATTTCTTCCTTTTTCTTTCATTTCTCATAGTATCAGTAGGAAGGATAGTGAACAGAATTTTTTTGACAGCTTGCTCTAACTATCAATAGTGAATAAGCACATTTTATTTTGTGGGAGGAGAAAAAAAAGAGCATAGATGTTGCCGGCCTTTAAAGCTTTACAATTTCCTCTTCTCAGATAGCTGGCTTTACTGTTTTGAAACAATTAACTATGCAGTGAGATGTTTGTGAGACTTTTCCTGCAGTTCAGGAAGTTTAGCAAAAGCTCACATTTGAGAAAAAATGTCTCTTATACTCTGAACTCTAAAGAAAAGTACAACTGATATACAGTATTAAAATCCAGACTCCATCCTAAAGGGCTTTACATGTGACCCAAACCAAAGGTGTGTTACTCACCTCACACATGGACACCCACTCCCTGTCCCCTAAACAAATATTTTCCAGTCTATATAAAAAGAAGATGGGAAGTGGTAGAGCAAAGAGAAGCCAGCCACGAGGGGAGTAGAATTCTCAATGTGAGAGGTTGTTCTTCTTCTGACTGCAATAGAGGTATGATAGAATGGATGAGGGTTTACAATACACAGGTATAGACTTGTGAGTGTATGGAGAGGCTTACAGGAAATAAAGCTCTATTTTCATTCTCTGGATGAAAACATATTGAGTGAAAAGATATGTAGACCAAACCTGATATTGCTCCTGGTTTTGTGAGAAGCTAACATGGATCCCTTGACATTAAATTAAAGGGCATTTGTGAACATACGTACTTGTTTCTTCATATTTATTTCAGAAGGCAGAAAAATTGAAGGGACTTTCTAGCAGGGCTTGAAAAGACTGTGGCATATTTTGCAGGAGTTAGGGATAACCTTTTCCTTCCCAGTTCTCCATAATCCTCAGAAACCAGAGAAGAGAACCTCTACATATCCAAGGCTCTCAGGTGTGGGAGTGTGGGAGATAGAGAAGGAACAGGAGCTCTTGGGCTCCCCAGTCAGGTGCCATGACCACTAATAGTCCTTTTCATCTGGAGAAGGCATTTGGGGACTAGTCCCCTGGCAGGAGATCAAGGGAGTCCACCTGCCCCTCTCTGAGAGATACTCAGCAACAGAGGAGGCCAGAGTGAAGCTGGACATGGTCCTGTGAAAAGCATACACTGCACTTCTGCAGACTGAATAAACCAGATGAAATAGATCAAATCACTCACCACATACACACAGGTAATAATATTTCTGGGTTCCCTGCTCCCACTTATTTCACCCAACATAGGAACTGAAATTAGAGGAAGACCCTGAAATTAGAGGAAAAAGCAAAATTCTATCCACACCACTCCAACCAGACAACACCACAGCTGTAGCTTGTAGTGGATGAGAAAATAATTTTTTTGTTAATAGAGTTGGGGTCTTGCTATGTTGTCCAGGCTGGTCTTGAACTCCTAAGTTCAAGCAATCCTCCTGCCTTAGCCTCCCAAAATGCAGAGATTGCAGGCACGAGCCACTATGCCTGGCCAAGAGGAATAGGTAAATGGATATGAAGTTAAAATGTTAATTTGTTAAAATAAAATGTTAAATGTTAATTTTAACTTCATATCCATTTACCTATTCCTCTTGGCCAGGCATTGTGGCTGGACAGGGCCAAGTTTTAGTAACTGAAACTGATCAGAACATTATAAAATCTTTCTAGGTTGTAAAAGAATGGGAAAGAGGATATGTCTGAACTACAGTGGGTGCTGAGGCACCAAGAAATATACTAGTTTTCTATTGTTATGCTACAGATTATCACACATTTAGCAGCTTAAAATGACCTATGTTTATGATCTCAGTTTCAAGAGGCCAGGAATCTGGAACTCAAGGTCTTATTCCAAGTTTAGTCAGGTTGTTGTTAGAATTCAGTTCCTTACAGTTATGGAACTCAGGTCCTCAACTCTCGGAGGCAGGCCCTCTCCATAGGTAGTTTACAACTCAACTGTTGGCTTCTTCAAGGCCAACAGGAAAGCCCTTCTGCTGCTGGAGAAAGGGCTAAGACCCTCTTTCAAAGAGCACAGCCGATTAGGTCAGGCCCACTTAGGATCAAGTCTTTTTTAATAACTCAAAGTCAACTGATAAGGAAACTTACATGCACCTACAAAAGTCCCTTCACCTTTGCAATCTATCCAACCTAATCATGGAAGTGGCGTCCATCATAGTTACAGGTCCTGGCCACACTCAAAAGGAGGACGATACATTTAAGTGGTGATATGCCTCAGTGAGTAAGAATTTTGGGACCATCTTAGTATTCTGTCTACCACAGGAATGTTGGTACCCGTGAAGATTAAGACAGTGTATGCCTCACCTAAATTCAAATTCTATTTTCTTATAATCAGGCCAAACAAAATACTGCTTAGGTATATAGGCTATGAGGTTGTAATTCCTAAATTATTTCCTGTTTATAATCTATTGCACTGTGACCCCTAAACCTATTACAGCTAAGTAAAAACTAACAGATTACTGGTCAAAATGAATTTGCTGTTTGTTCACATTGAAAGAGTCCGCATGACAATAAGAATTATTTTGATGAAATTTACAGGCCAAAGCTCGACTGAAAGGCTTTTATTTTTTTTTCAGTAATTTTGCAACCCTTGTCTTATTTAATATGCAGCGTACTTATCTCTGGTGAGTTAATGTCTTTCAAAAATTTTAGCTCTATTCCTGAATAATAATGGAGAGATTTTATTAATTGCAATTCTTATAACATTTTCAAGCACCATTTTGTTACTCAGTGGATATCAATTATTTTGAAAAAGATATATTTTAGCATGTAAAGGAAGAGTTTATTTCCAGGAGCAACAAAATAAAACCTGAGTCTGGGAATTGAAGTTGTGTGTTCAATGAAGTTACTTATTTTCTTCTGAAACAAAAATTTACATTTATCGTTACAATTTTTTCTGGAGAGAAAAGGGTTAGCCACAGTTACTTATCATAACCTATTTCTGCTGAGCTTTTCCTTAATTAAAATAATGTGTTTGTGACTAGCAACAGTTATTAAAAGCACATAATATAAATATCTTCTCATATTTATTGTTCCTTTTTGTTGTTTAGAAGGAGCACTAGATTATTACCACATAATTTCTTCTCCGATAATTCTTGTAATAAGGGAATAAACTTCAGGAAGAGGTTTTAAAAAATATGGCTGAAAAGCGCTAGTGAGAGGAATCTACAGACCTAAACAGCTTTTCTATTTCTTCGGATTTTATGTTTTTAATAATAGATTGAATAGTTAGTTGCCTGCTTGACAAGTTTATTGTCCTTATCCAGTTGCCAAGCGAGAAACATTTCCAAACTGACAGCAGGTATTAAAAATACCTACAAGTGATTCAAGCCATTAAGAACTCATAAAACTTGAGATGGGGTGTTCACTGGGCTTTGCTCTGTTGGCCAGGCTTTTCCTTAGGGAGGCAGCCCTCCAGCTTGTGAAAGGAGATGACAGACATTTCAAGGTGAAAGCATCAGCTTTTAACTGAAATTCTTAGGGTTCTACCCAAACAAAAGAGAGTATTTTCCTCATATCTGAATATTTAAAGCTGATTCATCAACTAATCTGGATTAAGAACAAAGGGCATCTGTGTTTCTCTGATACTGTCTAAAGTACTAATAAAAAGCAGTTGTGGTGTAACTTACCAAACCCATACTTTTCTTTTCTATTTTGTTAGTGTCTGTAAAAGGAAGATATCATTTCAGATTTCTTTGTAATATAGATGCTTAGCAGTTTTTCTATCATTGTTGAGCGCTGAGTTCATTTGAAAGGCTCTGGTTCAATTTGCTGAGAATTCAGGGATTATGAACTCAAATTCCCTATAGGGTCCAGGAAGATAACATAAATATGCAAATTAAGGAGGGGACTGAAGCAGTCAGGAGTATGGGATCCCTTGTGAACAGGACAGGACACATCTCACCTAAATGCATATTCAATTTTATTGTTAACACACAAACCAAACAAAATACTTGTGAGATCTACAGACCACAAGTTTGAAACTCCTAATCTAGCCTTTGAAAGGAAACTCTGATATCCCCAAGAAAATCATATATTGGACCCCTCACTAAAATGGCCAATTCACTGTCTGTAAGACAATCAGACAATGGGATGAAGAAAATGAATTTAAACAGAACTTCTTTAAAAACTTAAAAGACTTAAGTATCTGCTGTGTAAAATTACTTCTTTTACTTTAAAACATATTAAGATGCATGACTGAAGTATTGCTTGCCTGTAAGTCTTAGCTAAGGGCAAACATTTTATTGGTGCTCCAATACCCTATTATTAGATTTATTTCAGAACATTCTCTTAACTTTGCATCTAGTAGTACTATATAAAAATATTTTATATAAAGTAAAAAATAACAGTAATTACATTTTTGAAAACATCCACATCCACAAGAGCAAAGGGAATGATAGGGGGCAGGTAACAGTGGGTGAGTGCTGGCAGGACATCAGCACATTTTTTTAAGATGAGAAGTTCATAGTTGGGTGAGAAGTACCTGAAAGTGGAAGAGGCTGAAACCTAAAAACATATGGGGGCAGGCGGGGGGTGGGGGTGGGGGAGTGGTGCTAATAATTGTCAGTTAATTCATCTGCCAAACCCTAGAATAATTCGGAAATTCAAGGAACCAGGTCATTGGAAAGATGGAAATAAATGATGTAATAACAACTAGGGGTTGAGGGAATATTTGGAAGGGCCGAAAGAACTATTAGAATCCCTGGATATCTATTTTATTCCACACAGTGAAGTTATTAGTCCAGCCCGGCCCTCAAAAAAACTGTCTGATGTATATTTTGGAGCAATTGCATTCTGTACTCTAAGAAGCCAGATATATTGGAAGGAGAGATTGAGGTAGTGTGCTGAGAACAGGTGTTTGATTTCAAATGTACTGGCAGCCAGACAAATCCCCAGGCAGGAGACTGGAAGTTAGGAGAAACTAAATCTCAAAGAAGAGATGTGCAGAGAGTGATATTTTGGGGTACCTGACCAATCACATGGCAATGAAGAAGTTTCAATAGTTAGTGTATCATTAAAAAAATGAAAATAAATATATATGTAATTATTAAATATTTCAAGTAAAGAAAGCAACATACACCCATGAGTATACTACCAAAATTTTAAAAGATGCTAATATTTTCCATATTAGCTTCAAAGTTTTCTCTTTAAGAAAAATAAATTAGATACTGCTAAAGTAGCATCCTGATCCTTTCATTCCCAATTCATCCCATTCACTTTGAGGTGAACATGTTCCTCTATCAATCCCATGCCAGCTTATCTATTTTTACTATATATATGTATTCATAAACATATATATTATTATTTAATGTGTTTAAACATGTTTAATACATTAAATTATTAATGTGTTTCTTTGGTTAACTTCAATTCTTCAATTAATCATAATTTATATACATACCCACATACTATATATGGAGAAAGCCCTATTTAACTCTATGTTCTTGAACAAAGCTCCCCAAAGATTTTTCTCTTCTTTTTTTTTTTTTAACCAAGGTTATGTTAGCCTCACCAAATTTGTTTAATTAACATTTATTTTTCTATTCTTTGCAGCAAATTGTAAAAGATACTGGTTTTAGGTTCCTTAATTTTTTCTATTACCTTCTTATAAAACTATCTGGGTCTGGTGGTTTGTGCATGTCTGTTTATGTACATTTAAGATTTTAACTACAAATTTGATTTTTTTGGTAGTGATTGGAAGTTTATTGACATATTCTATTTCTCCTTTTGTCAATGTTGGTGAGTTATACTTTCTAAAAAAGTATCTGTTTTTCCAAGTTTTCAAATTCAGTATCATAAAATATGCATACAATTTCCGTTGCTAAAATCTATATTATATCTTCATATGTACATGTTGTTTGTGTGTGCCTTCACACTTTTTTCTTTGATCAACTTTATTAGAAGTTTACCTGTTAGTTTATTAGTCTATGTTTTCAATTTCATTTATTATCTTAATTTTATTATTTCTTCTTTTGCTTTATTTGGCTTAAACTTTTAAAACTTTGAATCCTTTTGATTTGCTAATATGTACATTTAAGTTTATAAATTTTTTTAGTTGCAATCCACAAGTTTTTGTATTTATGATTACTGTCATGCAGATTTAAATCTTATCTAATTTCAACTTTGATTTCTGATACAATTCAGTTGTTTAGTTTTCTAGTGGTAGAGTCAACACATTTATAGTTATCACAGTACATTCTGTATATGTGTAAGAAAACCTAGAATCACAAATGAGCAAACTAATTTTAGAAAACAGTCTAAATGATCTAAATGAAAAATCATATTTTGTTAAGTAACATGTAAGTGCACCCTCTTTAGCTATATTTGTTGAGTCACTGGCTTTGTGGATAATCTTTTTAAAGTCACCATTTGCTTTTGAAGGAGATACTAGTATTTCTCTAGTAGATTATGTCTTCTGGTTTTCACTTGGCCGGTGATATCTCTCTGACTCCCAGGATAGATGGCAAATGTAGACAAACATTTTAGGCAATTTATACATTTATAATCAACTTTCTTAAGAAATGGACATTTGGTACTTAAGTTTTCAATAAACATATACATGTATTTTGGTTCGTTGCTTCCAAAATAGTTTATTGAGAAATAATAATGAGTTAGCAAACCTGAAGTAAGTACTTACAGATTAACAACAAACAATAAAAGACAAAATTAGTGTAACCAGAATGTTCACACTACTCAATGTGATGTGAAACATTGGTCAATGTTTATATCATGTACCCATTTTAAACATTTAACCTACAGTTTTCTATCTTGCTCATTTGCCCAACTGACTGGTAGCTTTGTGCATCTCACAGGCTTTGACACCAGCCACAGTACGACTTACTGGATATTAAGCAGTTGATGGAGTAGCAGCAGATAATACTTCTCCTTCCACCATTCCAGAACTGAAAAAGGTCATTATCTTTAGTTTCTTGCCTCTCAGAGCACTTGTTTTGTCAGTTTGCACCTGACATGCTGTTCTGATAGAAACAGTTAGTTTCAGATGTCTGTAAAGGGTACAGAAACCAGAGATGGGCTTTTCAAGGCCCTCATTCAGACTTAACCATGCAATGGGAATTCAGTTCATACAACACATGCCTTATACTCATAACCAGATGAAATCATGTTAGAAACTACAAGTACAAAGGGGGGGTCCACCAATCTTTGGAAATCTGTTTATCAAACTAGCAAGGTTTCAAAATATTAATAATTTGACTTCTGTGTTGTAGAATAAAATCATCCTGAATTTTATAACAATCGGTGGCAGGGGATGCTCAACCAGACTATCTAATTTGGTTCTCATTGGCAGTAAGGTATTTTATATTAATGAAGTAAGTAAGAGTTAACAAGTAGAAATGTTACAGGCACTTCTAGACGCTTGCATCTCACAACTTCCTTCCAGGTTACTGTTTTCTCTTTTTAAAGTGTGTTATTTGGTAGTTCTTTCAAAGTGGGTCTAAGGTAACATTTTTAGACTTCATATTTAAAAAATATTTTTTCATTATTTGATAGTATTTCACTGAGCATAGAATTATGTAGTCTATTTCTATTTTTCCTCAATTTGTTTAAGCTTCCAATCTCTATTATTCTGGTCCTACTACTTTGATATTTTATCAGTTTCATGTTTCTAGTCATTTGTTTATTCATCTTTATTTAGCTTATTATTATTATTTAGGTTATTCATTGTTTCTTTTAAAATATCAGTAAGCTTTTTTTTTATTTCTAAGGTCTCAAATGGGCCTTTTAAAATATTTAAATCTATGATTTAACAATTGTCTGTTCATATCTTAAACTTCCCATTTTATTTTGTAGATACTACTTACATCTTTATGAGGATTTTCAAAGACATGTACTTTAAAGGTCTTTGCAGATTTATTTTATCTCTATTTTCTTAGATGGTGCAATCCCTTATTTTTGGATGTTGAGTACCCACTTTCATGGTGCAGGTGCTTCTCATAAACTTCATTATTATATTTTATGAACTTAACTTCCAAAAATATTTCTTTTTTGAGTGCCTTGGATTGGGACAATTTCTTTGTGAGGCAATCTTTTTTTTTTTTCTTCTCTTTTTCTTTTCTTCTCTCAATTTTTCACACCCTATCTGATCAGTTCTCTCCTTGTCTTCTTCCCTGACATTCATTCTCTCTCTCTTTCTCTCTCTCTCATAACAGGGAACATACTACTTTGCTTAGATTACAGATAGATATTTTTTCCTTTCAAGCATAGCTAGATATTTAAAGGTATTTAAAATATTTTAATTTTTTTTATCATTTCTGGGTTTATACAAAAAGAGGAAGCTTTCAAAAAATATTATCTTGACCCAGAAACTGGGCCACTTTACCATTACACTAAAACTAACTACATTAATCCAAATGTCAAGAAGATAAGGTGCAGATATTTGAAAAGTCTTACTGTGTGTAAAGTTCAACTCCAAAGTGCCATTGAAATCTCCTGAAGTTTGGGGTACATCAGAAAATGTACAGATTTATATTTTAGCCTGAGACATGCATGTGTATGAAGCAATTGGTGGTATATGTGATGTAGTGTACACAGATAGTAATATGAAAAGAACCAGTAAAACATTTCCTGTTTTCTTCTTAGTCAGGGACAAGCTGTTAGATTCTGCCTTTTGTAAACTCTTTGAAAAATAAGAGTGTTTCATGTAGGATTGGGGGGTTGAAAATGTAATTATGGATTCAAAGCAGAGGAAAAATGTATTCTATTTATAATGGTGTGATGAGCAAAAGGATTAATGGCAAAGATTTTTTCCCTTTAATATTCTTCTAAAAATGTAGATGTGATAATATAATGTGCACAAATAGAGTAAATCTTCTCGATGATTATAACAGTTTGAAGATTTCCAGAAGGTAGAATTCTAACTTTTAACATATGACTTGGATTATCTAATTGAAATTTAGCAAGAATTAGCATAACATATAAGCATTATTATAATACTAAGAGGATGAAACACAGGACAAAAGTGGCAAAATATTTTGAGACTAAGCATGAGGTCAGTGTTTGGTCTGACAAACTCATGCAATCCTTTAAAAATAACTGTGTGAATACACTGGGGAAATTTTGTCTAAATAAAGTCTGCTAGTTATTCTACATCACTAAATTCACTTCGAAATATTAACCATGCATGATTATTAAAAGTCTGGGCTTAGCTGCCTACTTTAACTCTGAAGCATCATTCATAGTTAGGTTTGAAATATAACTCTACTGTGTAAGTCTCAAAGTGCACCCATCCTTAGAATATTGCAGGAAATAGAGGTTAGTACAGTCTTAAACTTCCCACCAGCATTTTTCTGTTTTAGGAATCAGAACTTTAATTTGCATTACTGCAGTGACTTAAGACTCTCCAACTTGGCTGGACTTCTTGTCTTCTTGAGCACATTTTAACAGTGTCAATCGAAAATTATGTAAGTAGAGATGTAACTGCTATTGCAGAATTGCAGATTTCCCTCACTTAATAGTTTCTACCTGAAATCTCAAAAGGGTTTCTTTTGCAAACTGATAGAGTAAATCAGAACATGTTTCTGTTGTGCTATTTCTAACTTTGGACTGTTGCATTTCTAATGATGAATGAACTAATTATGAGAACTCAGGATTTGAGTATGAGGGAAAAAGTATTTAAGATTCTCACAATGACCACTTTTGAGGGGACTCTAATTTCTGGTTTTGTCCTTCTCACCCTTTATATATATTTCTACTTTTCCTAGTTCCATCATAACACACACATACCCTAATTGTCCAAAATATTGATAATGAGAAATATATCTGCCTTCAAGACCCGGCATATTTACTACCTATAAACCAATCTTCCTGGGAAGCAAAATCTAATTAAAAGCTGACAGGCAAGTGTAGCATCATGCAAAGGCAATGATTTGAATATATTTAATAACTGATGTTATGAATCTGGTGGATTCATTTCTGTCAACTATGGGGCAAAATCTGACATAGGGACCGGATATGATGTTCATGCATCATGGTACCTTCTTACCTAAAGATAGATTCTGGATGCACTTATTATTTGTGTATTTATCTGTTTATTGTGTTCATAGAGGTCCTTAGATTTCTTGAAGCTCAATATAGCCATCAGATTATATATTATAGCCTTGTTCCTTAATAAATTGATCTTTATAACAAATTCAATTCATAACATATAGCTAATTACTAAGAAAAATATATCTTGCCTCTTAATTTGTATGTTACATACTTAGGGTAAAAAATAAATTCTCTGTCAGAAAGTGTGTGACATTGCACCATTTTCATCAAATTCAATATATCCTTAGATGCAGCTCCCAAAAGACTTGCAAAACAGTGAATGTCAGATTAGTTTACAACAAGGTTAGAGTGACCTCAACTAGATCAATGCGATAGTACACCCCACATTCATAACAGAACTTTATTTGTTTGAATTCACCCTCCACAAAATACAGATATTATAAAGGTAATTTAAAGTTTTTTTTGTCTACATAAAATTAAAGCTGGTCCTAAATCCTCACACAGCAGTGTCGTTAAGACATGCTATGTGACTTAGTATTGTCTCCTACATTTCCATTGGCTTGTAAGAGCATCTCAGGGTTTACGTGCCCCCATATGGCAATAGTCATGTTAATTATTATTTTAACCACTAGTGCCACAGGTGAACGTGAATCTTCTAAAATTTGTGGGGCATTGATGTGTTCAGATCTGGTTGCAGTAGCTTTGGGTTGCTGGGCCATACAACAAGCCTGATCGGAAGGGAAAACTGCTATTGACCTGGCTTATGGAGTTCAGTTTCTAAGTCATCCAGCAACTCTCTCCCCATCTGGGCTGCTGCATGCATCTAAGACACATGCTTGACTTTTGTATACCCTCCCTGTTTCCCAGATCTTCAGGAAGCCCAGTCTCTATTCAGGTCATTACACTCCCTTCTAACCATCTAAACAATAGACATTTCCCAGTCTCTTTCTAGAGATGCCTGTTTTAATTTCTTTATGTGCTCAACCTTCTTATCAAAGAAATCAGTGAGTTTTTTCTTCAGTTGTATTGATGAATGTGAAGGCAACTTAAATTTTTCCTAAAAGGGATTAATAATAACCTTAGACCTTGAACACAAAACTCAGCGAAGCTTCTAAGACGAAGGTAAAAGAGAATATTTGTTGTTCTTTTTCTCCTACACCAGCAAGACCAATGCAGAAATTAATCCTTATATCCTGCCACAGAATAGCTGGTTCACACATATAGATAATAAAAGGTCACATTCTTTGAGAGCTCACCGTGGGTGGGACTGTTTTTAGTGCTTTATATCTATTGACTTCACATATACTTACATTATGTGTGTTAACTCATGTAATCCTCACAAGATTCCAGTGAGGTAGATAATGTTATTACCATTTTATGAATAAGTAAATTGAGGGAGGGAGTAGTTAACCTACTTAGCCAGATCCTATGCTAGTAACAGATAGAGCTGAAATTTGAACCTTAGCAATCTGATGCCAGTTCTATGGATGTTACCCACCATATTAAATTGTCTCCCCAAAGATCTCTAGTGAAGGCTGATTGGATTTTAAAAGGTCAGGTATTCTTCATTCATTATTTTCTTTATTTTCCAAAAGAATCATCTTTTTTCCTTCATTTGAATTTGACTTTTTAAAGAATGAGTATTTACTGAGCGTTTTCTGTGAGCCTGGTACTAACTATGCAATTTTACCAGTATTATTTATTTTGACCCTCCTAGCCCTGTCTTGTAGATGATATTACTTTCGATTTACAGATAAGAAGCTGAGATGAAGACTCATTATTATTTTTCATCTAGTCCTAAACCCTCAAGTAAAAATTTCTCTCCTTTAATTATATAAAGACAGCATTCTGCTGTCTTGTATTCTGCAGCACCAAGCTCCAGTAGCATTTTGCTGTTTTCTTTGCATTATCATGTTTTCATAGATTTCACTATACCCATCCTCAAAGTATGATTTTGATAATTATTAAAACCGTTGGTGGAAGATAATTAAAATGCTTCAAAACTACAATTTAATTCTTCTTTAAAAACAAATTATTTTTAGCTTTGAAAGGTAAGGTGTTAAAAAGAAAAAAATTAAAAAAATAGAATTCCTATTGTTTTTTAGTGTATTTGATAAACACATAAGTCTATATTATGCTGTTTAAGCTAAAAAGAATTCATGTTTTTAATAAGGATCTGGTTACATAATATGGTACTAATGACTGATGTTGTCATCTGCCATTCAAACTTTCCGGGGTTATGCTCTTACTCAGGATGTGGGGTACTTAAGGTGATGTGGACTGTCTTAGTATGAATCCACCTTATAAGAAGATCCTTAGGCTTAATTTCTCTCCAAAGTGAATATTTTCATGAATCTACATTTATCTGTTTTTTCACTGACTCTTAGATAATGTAAAGAACAGAAACAACATAAGAAAAATACCTAGTATGTGTCACACATTGGATTCTGTGATCCCTGTTTTCCTATTATGCCTCTGGTTCCTGTTTCATAAATCACTCTTGCTGAAATCTCCTCTACCCCAAATCTGAGTTCTGAATTTCCTCAGGGTTATAGTTGGCCCTCTTTTCTTTTCATTCTATTTTCTCTCCATGGGTTCTCTCATTTATTCGTATAAGTTCAATTTCTGTCTGTCTGAGGATGGTTTCCAAGTTCCTATCTCTAGCTTCTACCTTTCCTCTGAATACACAATCTTATTTCTCAACCTATATTATATCTATATTTGGGTAACTTTCAGGTATCTCAAACTCAACATCCTCAAAACTGAATGAATACCTTTCTCTCAGTATTTTCTTACTTAGCATATTGTAGCACGGTCCATCTAAGTGTTCATGCCAAGAGCATTCTTAGCACTTCTGTTACCCGCACGTCCACAGAACCACTAAATATAGTGAATTCCAACTTATGATTAACTTTTTTAGCTCTTATTTTCTATCCATCTCCACTGGTACATCTGTAGTTCAATGCAATCTCATCTTTCTCTGGCACTCTGCAATTGTCCTCTAAATGCTTCACACATACACACACACGTGCGCGCACACACACACATACACACACTTTTACCTCCTTCTGATTCATTATTCATACAGCAGTCAGAATGATCTTTCAAAGACAAACCTAATGTTGTTACTCTTTTGATTAAAACTCTGTCTTTCTGTTGCTCTTACAATGAAGTTAAGAAAACAACCCTTACAGTGGTCCACAAAAGTCTATGTAATATGATCCCTATTCACATCCTCAGCAATTATGTCATTTTCTTGTATTCCTTATGCTTCAACCATGGTGTCTTTATCCCACCCCCTTATTAGTTTAAATTAATGTAACTCTTCCTACATGAGATCTCCAGGGAGTAGAAGATAGAATAAAGCAATGCTATATAGGTGACTTTCAAGAAATTTAGTGATCATTCTGGTGTACATTTTTTTATAAAAAACAAATAACATGCATTTAATTTGTAAAATTACTTATGTTATTTACAGAGAAGACAAATTGGGTCATGACTAAATTTAATAAAGTGTGGCCTTTGTTTTTTTTCATAATGAGTACATGTAAGTCCCACTAATATATATAATTCTGTCAATTGTATACACAATTGCATTTCATTATTAAAATTGAGTGCTCCTTCTATCTTATCCTAATACAGTTTGATTTGTGATCACTAGTAGTGTTTTGCATTTTCTAGAATTCCTTATCAGCACAGTCTTTCTTCAAACTGTGGTTCAGTGTGTCTTGTATACTTTTTTCCTCCTTGAGCTTTTCTTTTTCACTTTGATGTGTTGTCGATGTTCTAGGTGAGCATTACCTTGCAGTTTTTCTACCAGATCAAGTATAATAGCTACCTGGAGGTTTAAGTTAGGAAGAAGAATATGGGGAAAAAAACTTGTAGACAGAGACTGGAAAATATCTCCCCCTCCAAACTGAATCTCATTTCCACACATCTGTTGATTGACTGTGCTTCTGCTACTCATGGCTTTTAGTGAGAGAAGTTGCTTGAAGGTTAGACAGATATACTAAGCCAGTTGACACATTCTGATAAGTTAAGGGTAATGAATTAAACACTCAAAGGAAGAGCAACCGCCATTGCCCTGTCTCTGTCCTATTACAAAGTTTAGTCTCTATGAGAAGTTAATCAACTTAAGAAAAGTTGGCCATTTTCACGATATTGATTCTTCCTATCCATGAGCATGGAATGTTCTACCATTTGTTTGTGTCCTCTTTTATTTCATTGAGCAGTGGTTTGTAATTCATCTGGAAGAGGTCCTTCACATTGCTTGTAGGTTGGATTCCTAGGTATTTTATTCTCTTTGAAGCAATTGTGAATGGGAGTTCACTCATGATTTGGCTCTCTGGTTGTCTGTTATTGGTGTATAGGAATGCTTTTGATTTCCACACATTGATTTTGTATCCTGAGACTTTGCTGAAGTTTCTTATCAGCTTAAGGAAATTGTGGGCCCAGATGATTGATTTTCTAAATGTACAATCATGTCTACTGCAGACAGGGACAATTTGACTTCCTCTTTTCCTAATTGATTACTTTTTATTTCTTTCTCCTGCCTGATTGCCCTGGCCAGAACTTCCAACACTGTGTTGAATAGGAGTGGTGAGAGAGGGCATCC
>NW_012098266.1:191767-192477 GCF_000951045.1 Mandrillus leucophaeus
GATGATGCTGGCCTCATAAAATGAGTTAGGGAGGATTCCCTCTTTTTCTATTGATTGGAATAGTTTCAGAAGGAATGGTACCAGCTCCTCTTTGTCCCTCTGGTAGAATTCGACTGTGAATCTGTCTGATCCTGGACTTTTTTTGGTTGGTAGGCTCTTAATTATTGCCTCAATTTCAGAGCTTGTTATTGGTCTATTCAGGGATTCAACTTCTTCCTGGTTTAGTCTTGGGAGTGTATATGTTTTCAGGAATTTATCCATTTATTCTAGATTTTCTAGTTTATTTGCGTAGAGGTGTTTATAGTATTCTCTGATGGTAGTTTGTATCTCTGTGGGATCAGTGGTGATATCCCCTTTATCATTTTTTATTGCCTCTATTTGATTTTCTTCTTTTTCTTCCTTATTAGTCTTCCTAGTGGTCTATCAATTTCGTTGATCTTTTCAAAAAACCAGCTCCTGGATTCACTGATTTTTTGGAAGGGTTTTCTGTGTCTCTATCTCCTTCAGTTCTGCTCTGATGCTGGGAAAACTGGCTAGCCATATGTAGAAAGCTGAAACTGAATCCCTTCCTTACACGTTATACAAAAATTAATTCAAGATGGATTAAAGACTTAAATGTCAGACCTAAAACTATAAAAACCCTAGAAGAAAACCTAGGCAATACCATTCAGGACATAGGCATGGGTAAGGACTTCATGTCTAAAACACCA
>NW_012098266.1:192632-199121 GCF_000951045.1 Mandrillus leucophaeus
CAATCTACCCATGTGACAAAGGGCTAATATCCAGAATCTACAAAGAACTTAAACAAATTTACAAGAAAAAAATCAAACAACCCCATCAAAAAGTGGACAAAGTATATGAACAGACACTTCTCAAAAGAAGACATGTATGCAGCCAACAAACACATGAAAAAATGCTCATCATCACTGGCCATCAGAGAAATGCAAATCAAAACCACGACGAGATACCATCTCATACCAGTTAGAATGGTGATCATTAAAAAGTCAGGAAACAGGTGCTGGAGAGGATGGGGAAAAATAGGAACACTTTTACACTGTTGATGGGAGTGTGAACTAGTTCAACCATTGTGGGAAACAGTGTGGCAGTTCCTCAAGGATTTAGAACTAGAAATACCATTTAACCCAGCCATTTCATTACTGGGTATATACCCAAAGGATTGTAAATCATGCTGCTATACAGACACATGCACATGTATGTTTATTGCAGCATTATTCACAATAGCAAAGACTTGGAACCAACCCAAATGTCCATCAATAATAGACTGGATTAAGAAAATGTGGCACATATACACCATGGAGTACTATGCAGCCATACAAAAGGATGAGTTCATGTCCTTTGTAGGGACATGGATGAAGCTGGAAACCATCATTCTCAGCAAACTATCGCAAGGACAGAAAACAAAACACAGCATGTTCTCACTCATAGGTGGGAATTGAACAATGAGAACACTTGGTCACAGAGTGGGGGACACCACACAACAGGGCCTGTCCTGGGGTGGAGGGAGGGGAGAGGGATAACATTAGGAGATATACCTAATGTAAATGACGAGTTAATGGGTGCAGCATACCAACATGGTACATGTATACCTATGTAACAAACCTGCACATTGTTCACATGTACCCTAGAACTTAAAGTATAATAAAATAAATCAATTAATTAATTAAAAAAAAGAAAAGTTGGGGTTGCACAATGTAGTGGCCACATGACTAGGGAGTTCAGTTTCCTCATATATATTAAGGTAATATTAATACTCACTTCATGGTACTGTGATAATAGTACAATGGAATGAAAAATATTGTGTTTGGCACATAGCATATGCTCATGTGATTAGCTCTTTTCTCCCTACCTCCTAACTTTATCATCCAGAAATGTCTTTTCAGAAGCTTTTCTTTGCCCAAAACTTGGAGAGTGATGGGTTTTGTTAATTGGGAACTTCATTTCCCTCAATAGCTCAATAAAATTTATTGGGATTTTCTTTGTCCATTCATTGCATGAAAATTGTTCTTTCTTTAAGACCTATCTTGGCATTGATATGCATCCATTGTAAGGGCCTGGGGTTAATATGGAGCTAAAAAAGCACATATTACATAGCAAAACTGCCTAAAATCAGGATTAGACATTTTCCCCGAGTCCTACTTACTGAAATAGTGGCTCTTAAACAACTCTTCTGAAATTTGTACCTGCTGCATCTAAGTTCTTCCCTATTTGTTGCTTCCTGTCTCCCTCTTTTCCCCTTTTTCTTTCCCTATTCAATAAATATTTGTGTGCCTCCAAAATGTATATGTTAGAATCCTAACCCCCAATGTGATGGTATTAGGAGGTAAGGCATGGGGAGGTAATCAGGTCATGAGAGTGGAGCCCTCATGAATAGAATTTGTGTTCTTATTTATATATGAGACAGCTTGCTTTCCTCCCTCTCTGCTCTCTGCCATGTGAGGATACAGCATAAAGAGACATAGACTTAAAAGGACGCTATTTATGTTACCTTCCTCAACAACTCGTAGGACACTGACAACCAAACTTACCCATCCCCAACTACGAAGAGAGTCCTCACCAGAACTTGACTCATTCTGACACTGTGATCTTGGACTTCCATCTTCCAAAACTATGAAGAATAAATTTCTGTTGTTTACAAGCCATCCAGTCTACAGTACTTTGTTATAGCAGCCCAAATGGACCAAGGTGCCTTTCTCTCTCTTCTTTGTCAATAGCTCTTTTCCTGCCCTCAGTACCTTTTCTTTCCTTCTGTGTGCATTTTTAAATTCTTTTTATGTAAATAGACTTAAAGCTTGGCTATTTCCTGATTCCTTCTCTCCATTTACTCATCCCTTATCTAAACTAAGAAAGAGCCAAGTGATCCTTAAAAGGAATTTTTTTAGCAGGTAGAAAGAGAGGAAACCTGAGAGGACTTCTATCTTTCCATCATAGTATTTGCTTTACTAGGTCCCTAAAAACGCCTACCAGCTATATAATGATCTAGGTTAAAATTCCTAAATGTACACTTCAAAATATCAATCTCTTGATTTTCCCCTTCCCACATATAAATGCATTTTTTTTTTTTTTGGACGGAGTCTTACTCTGTCGCCCAGGCTGGAATGCAGTGGCACAATCTCGGCTCACTGCAACCTCCAGCTCCTGGATTCAAGTGATCCTCATGCCTTCAGCCCCTCAAGTAGCGAGGATTACAGGCACGCAGCACCACACTGACTAATTTTGTATTTTTAGTAGAGTCTGGCTTTCACCATGGTGGCCAGACTGGTCTTGAACTCCTGACCTCACGCAATCCACCTGCCTTGGCCTCCCAAAATGTTGGGATTACAAGCGTGAGCCACCATGCCCAGCCATATAAATGCATTCTTTATATTCACTGGTGCCTGCCCTTTCCTGCAAGCATAAAGCCTTTGCATCATATATTATATAATTTACTGTATCCTTTTAAATACATCATCTTCCCCATTTTATTTTCAAAACTCTCTTAATAGTCATTTTCTTTATTAAACACTGTCAGTGAATTTTACCTGACTTTCCTTTTTATTTCTGCTTCTGTACAGCAGGACATTTTGAACATCATTTTATGCAATTAATAGATTGCAAATGATATGTGCTCTACTGAGTAATATAGTCAGATTCTATTTTTAAAAGCACAAAGTTATTTGTTATCAAATATAATTTCACTCAATATTTTTGTTAATGTGTATTAATTATAAGTATTAGCTGCCTCTGTCTAATTTACCTATTGTGTAGGTCTCAATTTTTATATCACACATCTAAGTTGATTTTACCTGAGTATAATTTTTATGCTATAATCTCATTTTAGAGACACTTTTTTTGAAGACATAGACTTAGGAATGCATTATTTTGTTACCTTTCTCAGTAACTCGTAGGACACTGACAACCAAAATACCCACCCCAACGCAGTTTACTGTCTACTTAACATGACTTTATTTTTCCATTTTCTTCAGTAGCATAACCTTACCATTCCGGGACACTTTTGCTAAGGGAAACTTCCTGAAAGACTGGTCAATTCTTCAAAAGAGAAACACCCTCCTGATTAAGTTCTAAAATTCCCCAAGCTTTGGTCTCAAAATTCTCACCCTGCTGTTTTCAGCAATTCTAAACTGTGATTTATGACCTTACATGATTCTAATCAATCCCCCACATTGAAAGATCCAGCTTAAACCAAACTTCAAATTCTCAATAAATTCTGACCTTGCCTTTTTCCCTCTGAGACACTAAGAAAACTTTGCCATGTTGGTACTCTTCTTTACCAGGGTGAGCGAAAAACTCAGAATTATCTTGACAGTGGTTGTGTTGGTGAAATCTGAAGACCCAGTATTCTACAGCACTTTACACATAGGGAATGCTACATACATTAAGTTAACAAACAAAAACACTCAGTATTTCCTAGACAATAAACCTTTATAAGTCTGGTAATTCTAATATATTAACGTATTTGGACTCTGCAAGTTGGAAATTAGAACATAGACATCCTGGTTTAAGCTGACACAGACCTATTTAATGTTAGTGTTTAAATGTTAAGTAACAGTGACTGTTAAGTGACAGAAAGCTTGTATTTCACTTTGTGATTGGGGTGCACTTTGATACTTGTTTTATGAAACACTTTATAAGTTACAGTCAGAGGTTAACAGTAATCACATTTTTTTCCTCCTCTGGCTTTAATAAATGCCTTTAGGGCATTTCATTCTGTTAAATCAAGCAGTAGACAAAAATGTAATGCTCTGCTAACCTCTAAAGTACGTGAAAAATTTAGTTAATAAAATATGTATGAAGAACACAGTGTTACAATGATAATGTTACTTCCTGTCTAGGTTATTCTGCCAAAGGAATTGGTGCATTAAGGTCTCTAGTCCTTGATTTCTTTTGACTGGAGTTACTCTTAGTTCATTTCATATCAGTTACTTAAATGACTTGTCTATTAGCGTACATTTATAAATATATATAATAGTTATTTAGACCCAGTTGTCAAGGCTTTAAATGAGCAGTATTAGGAGCTATTACGTATAATATTCCTCTGTAGAAAGGTAATATGAATCCAAGCATATGGAAACATCAAAGTTGTGTGTGTATGAACAAAAAATAAGTCATTGTTTTGAACTAATACCATCATGGTAAATGTGAATTCATATGGGATAGTTTCTTATATACACATTCCTTGTTAAGACCATCAGTGTCTTTTAGGCAAATTTGTGCCATATATTCTTCATAATGTATCCTTAAGTGAAAAACATGAAACCATAGCTTCTGTTTCTTCACTACTTACTTGTTACAATATCTCCACAGCATACAGTTACACAACTAGATGGTGTCTTTAGAATTGTAAATATGCTAACCCATTTGAAAACATAGCAAAACTTAATTGATATGGGTGTCACTAATTTAGAATAAATGAAAAATAAGATAGGAACATGGATAATATTTTTATAATTTCTTCCTTCATAATAGGTATGTATAATTTTAAAAGCCTTTTAAAAAGTAAGTAAACAAAATTTTAAATTTGCTCTGAAACAGTAAAGACAAGAGTAATAGTAATAGCTGGATCAGAAGAAAAAAAAGTCTTCCTGACTGTGTAGTAAAGAAGAACCCTTACCTGAAGAAAGGTCTTTCTCCTTCAGTTCCTGATAGATGACCTCGAGGTCCTTGGAATGTCCTGCCAGGTAAGAGTATCTTGGATCTCCCATTGCCTGTTACAGCAGCCTGAGCTGCCCCACATCTTCTGTGCAGAGATCCTGGTGCCAGGAGGCCCCCTCTCCTTCATGCCCAGGTGGGTCTTCAGGCATTTGGAGCACCTGCTCACCTGGATCAACAGTCTGAGCCACTCCACCATTCCTGGATATAGATCATACATCTGGATGCTTGGTGGCCACCCACTGGATTTTCTCTTGGCACTGGTACCTGTGCTTGTTATTGGGGACCTGCAGGTGGACTTGCCTGGTCCAGCCCTGTCCATCTTGGCCCACACCCACCTTGGGGCTGAGCAGGGGGCTCAGACCACTGTGCATTCCATGAATCAGCCCATTGACTAAGGCAACAGAGTGCTTCCCCCAGAAAGCAAGGAACAATTATATACCTAGCCATAGCCTACTTTTACCTATAAACACCATATACTGGCTTGTAGGTCAAACTGCACAGCCTAATATAAAACCTGTAGACAAAAGTGCACTGGGCTATAGAAACAAAGCCAAAAGACCCTATTCAGCATTCTCTACAGTCACCTACCCTAGGGAGTGGAGAGAGAAGGAAAGGGAAAGGAAAAAAAAAATTATAGGGATGGAAATAAAAAGAAAAAAATCCCACTCACATAAAATATTTTAAAAATTGCAAGTGCCAACATCTCTAGATGAAAAGAAACCAGTGCAAGAATTCTGACACCATAAAAGCCTGAATGTAGTGACACCACAAAGGATCACAATAGCTCTTCAGCATTGGTTCCTAACCAAAATGGAAACTCAAGAAGGTCAAGCCAAGAATTCAAAGCATGGGTTATAAGGATACTCAATGAGATACAAGACCAGGTTGAAAATCAACACATAGAAAATTCTAAAGCAATCCGGGAAATGAAGGGAGAGATGAACATCTTTAAAAAATTAATGAGAGTCTCTGGAATTGAAAAACTCACTATGGAATTTCAAAATACAATTCAAAACTTTATCAACAAACTGCATCAAGCAGAAGGAAGAATTTCAGAGCATGAAGACCAGTCTTTTAAACTAACAAGTCAGATACAAATGCAATAAAAGTAATTTTAAAAAATGAACAAATTGTTGAGAAACATGGGATTATGTAAAGCAACCAAATACATAAATTATTGGTATTCCTGAGAGAAAAAGTGAACAACCTGGAAAACATATTTGAGATAACAATTCAATAAAATTTCCCTAATTTTGCTAGAGAGTTAGACATCCAGATACAAGAAATCCAGAGAATATGTGTAAGACACTATATAAAGTGAACGTCACAAAGGCATAAAGTCACCAGTCTGTGCTATGTCAACACCAAAGAAAAAAATATTAAAGACAGCTAAAGAAAAAGGTCACATCACATCACGTATAAAAGGAACTTCATCTGGCTAATAGCAGACATCTCATCAGAAACCTTACAAGCCAGAATAAGGGGTCTATTTTCAGCATTCTTAAAGAAAATAAACTACAACCAAGAATTTCATATCCTGCCAAACTAAGACTCATAAGCAAAGGAGAAAA
>NW_012098266.1:199661-201790 GCF_000951045.1 Mandrillus leucophaeus
GTTATGCCCAGACCGTTTTTTCCTCAAAGAAGACCACCAGAGTCCAGAGTCAAAGCCAAGCGGCAAGGATCTTTACTGCAAGTTCGAACTTGGTCCCTCCATTCCACAGCATACAAGAGGGCCCCGAACAATGCGAGTGCTTGCTTTTTATAGCCCGATGTAAACAGGATATGTAAAGTTATAGGGGAACAAGGTAATTCTCTCGGTTACAGCACATTTAGCATTTTTTATTGGTTCCCGCTGTGTCCTTATCGGGGATTTCCTAGGTGGTGTTTTTCTGAAGTTTGAGAGAAATATGGAGGAATGTGTTTGTGCTGGGCTCAGGAAGTTGGGAGATATATGGGGGATGTGCCTCATTCCTTTCAATATCGAATAAAACAGACTTTAAACCAACAACAGTAAAAAAGGACAAAGAAGGGCATTACATAATGATAAAGGGTTCAATTCAACCAGAAGACTTAACTATCCTAAATATTTGTGCACCCAGCATTGGAGCACACAGATTCATAAAACAAGTACTTATAGGCCTAAGAAAAGACTTAAAAACCACACCATAACAGTTGGGGGCTTTGACACCCTACTGATAGTTTTCTGACTTGATTATTTGTCTGATGCTAACAAAGAAATTCTGTATTAAATTTCACACTTGATTAATTGGAAGAAATAGACATCTACAGAATACCCCATCCCTCATCCACAGAATATACAGTCTTCTCATCTGCACACAGAACACACTAAAATATTGAACACATGCTTGGTTATAAAGTAAGTCTCAAATTCAAAAAATCAAAATCATTCAAACCATAGTCTTGGACTACAGTAAAATGAAAGTAGAAATTAATCCCAAGGAGACCTCTGAAAACCCTACAATTACATAGAAATTAAACAACTTGCTTCTGAATGACTATTGGGTAAACAACAAAATTAAGTCAGTAATGAAAAATATTATATGAAATAAATAGAAGCAAAGATACAACATACAAAAATATCTGGTATGCAGTGAAAGCACTGTTAAGAGAAAGTTAATAGTGCTAAATATCTACCTCAAGAAGTCAGAAAGAACTGAAGTTAACAATCTAACATGATACCTAGAAGAACTAGAAAAACAAGAGTCAACTAACTCCAAAGCTCGAAGAAGAAACCGAATGACTAAAACCAGAGCATAACTGAACAAAATTAAGACCCCAAAATCTATACAAAGAGTCAACAAAACCAAAAATTGACTTTTAAAAGGATAAACAAGATCAACAGAACACTAGCTAGATTCACAAGAAAGACAGAAGATTCAAATAAGCATGTTTACAAATACCCAAGGTGTCATTACAGTGGATCCCACAGAAATATAAAAGATTAGCAGAGACTGTCGTGAACACCTTTATGAACATAAATTAGAAAATGTAGAGGAAGTGGATAAATTCCTGGAAACAAACAAAATCCCAAGATTGAATTGGGAAGAAACTGAACCTCTGACAGAGCAATATCAAATTCCAAAATTAAATTAGTAATAGAAAACCTACCAACCAAGGTGGATTCACAGTTGAATTCCACCAGATATACAAAGAAGCGCTGGCAACAAAAAAATCAATGAGGAGTCCCTAAGTCAGTCTACAAAGCAAGCATCATCTAGATACTAAAATCTGTCAGAGACACAATGAAAAAATAAAATCACAGGCCAATATCCCTGATGAACACAGACACGAAAATCCTCAACAAAATACTAGAAAACCAAATTCAGTAGCACATTAAAAGCCAATTCACCATGATCAAGTAGTCTTTAGTCTTGGGGTGCAAGGTTGGTTCAACATACAAAAATCAGTAAATGTTATTCACTGCATAAACAAAATTCACAATAAAAGCCATATGATTATCTCAATAGATGCAGAAAAAAACTTTTGATAAAACCCAATGCCCCATTTATGATAAACAAACAAACAAACAAAAAAACCTCAAGAAACTAGGAATTGAAAGAACATACCTCAAACTAATAAAAGGTATCTATGACAAACTTACAGCCAACATCATACTGAATGGGCAGAAACTAGAAGAATTCTCCTTGAGAACTGGAACCAGATAAGGATGCCCACTCTCGATACTCCTATTCAACATAATACTGGAAGTGCTAGCCAGAG
>NW_012098266.1:205320-205923 GCF_000951045.1 Mandrillus leucophaeus
ATATATTCTTCTATACATATTCTTCTATATATATATATTCTTTTATATATATGTGTATATATAATGTGTATGTATGTGTGTGTATATATATATTTTACCAACAGTCAGGTGCTAAGGGAATTCATTACCACTAGACCAACATTACAAGAGATCCTTGAGAGAGTTTTAAACATGGACATGAAAGAATGATATCTACTACTGCAAAGACACATTTAAGTACCTTACTCACAGACTCTATAAAGAAACTATACACTACAAACTACAAAGAAATCAGCTAACAACTTCATGGTAGGATCAAAACCTTACATATCAATAGTAACTGTCAATGTAAATGTTCTAAATGCCCCCACTTAAAAGGCACCGAGTGGCAAGTAGGATAAGAGAAGAAGACCCATCTGTCTGTTGTCTTCAAGAGAGTAATCTTATATGTAAAGATATCCATAGGCTCAAAGTAAAGGGTTGAAGAAGGCTATACCATGCAAACCGAAAACAAAACAAAACAAAAAGCAATTGTTGCCATTCTTATATTGTTATGCCCAGACCGTTTTTTCCTCAAAGAAGACCACCAGAGTCCAGAGTCAAAGCCAAGCGGCAAGGATCTTT
>NW_012098266.1:207943-209782 GCF_000951045.1 Mandrillus leucophaeus
TATACCTAGAAAACCCTAAAAATTCTACCAAAAGTCTCCCTGAACTTATAAATGACTTCAGGAAAGTTACAGGATACAAAATCAATGTACAAAAACCAGTAGAATTTATACACAGAAATAATGTTCAAACTGAGAGTCAAACCAAGAATGTAGTCACATTTATAATAGACACACAAAACATGAAATACCTAGGAATATATCTAGCAAAGGAGGTGAAAGATCTCTAGAAAGAGAAGTATACAACACTGCTACTGAAAGAAACTATAGATACCACAAACAAATGAAAAAATATTTTATGCTCATGGACTGAAAGCATCGATATTATTAAAACAACCATACTGCCCAAAGCAATCTACAGATTCAATGCTACTTCTATCAAATTACCAATGCCATTTTTCACCGAACTGGAAAAAAGTATTCTAAAATTGGTATGGATCCAAAAAAGAGCCCAAATAGCCAAAGCAATACTAAGCAAAAAGAACAAAACCAGAGACATCACATTATGCAACTTCAAACTATATTGTAAGGCTACAGCAATCAAAGAGCATGGTACTGCTTCAGAAACAGACACACAGACCAACGGAACAGAAGAGAGAACCCAGAAATATAGCCACTCACCTACAGCCATCTGATCTTTGACAAAGTTGATAAAAATAAGGAATGGGAAAAGGACTACCTATTCAATCAATGGTACTAAAATAGCTGGCTAGCCACATGCAGAAGAATGGACCTGGACCCCTACCTTTTGGCATATACAAAAATTAACTCAAGATGGGTTACATATTTAAATGTAAGACCTCACACTATAAAAATTTTAGAATAGAACCTATAAATACCATTCTGGATTTTGGCCTTGGGAAAGAATTTATGATTAAGTCCTCAAAAGCAATTGTAACAAAATCAAAAATTGACAGGTGGAACCTAATTAAATTAAAGAGCTTCTGCATGACAAAAGCTCCTATCAACAGAGTACACAGACAACCTACACAATAGAACATATTAACAAACTATGAACATGACAAAGTGCTGAGACCAGCTCGGTTGGGGAGACCCTAACCCAGTGGTGTTAGAGAAATTAAAGACACATACACAGAAATATAGAGGTGTGAAATGGGAAATCAGGGGTCTCACAGCCTTCAGAGCTGAGAGCCCTGAACAGAGATTTACCCACGTATTTATTAACAGCAGACCAGTCATTAGCATTGTTTCTATAGACATTAAATTAGCTAAAAGGTAACCCTTAAGGAAAACGAAGGAATGGGCCGAATTAAAGGAATAGGTTGGGCTAGTTAACTGCAGTAGGAGCATGTCCTTAAGGCACAGATCAGTCATGCTATTGTTTGTGGCTTAAGAATGCCTTTAAGGCCCTTAAGCAGTTTTCTGCCCTGGGCTGGCCAGGTGTTCCTTGCCCTCATTCCTGTAAACTCACAACCTTCCAGCTTGGGCGTTAGGGCCATTATGAACATGTTATAGTGCTGCAGAGATTTTGTTTATGGCCAGTTTTGGGGCCAGTTTTATGTCCAGATTTTGGGGGGGGCCTGCTCCCAACAACAAAGGTCTAACATCTAGAATCTATAAGAAACTTAAGGTCAGGCGTGGTGGCTCACGCCTGTAATTCCAACACTTTGGGAGGCTGAAGTGGGCAGATCACCTGAAGTCAGGAGTCTGAGACCAGTCTATCCAAAATGGCGAAACCTCATCTCTACTAAAAATACAAAAAATTAGTCAGATATGGTTGTAGCCACCTGTAATCCCAGCTACTCAGGAGGCTGAGGCAGGAGAATCTCTTGAACCCGTGAGGCAGAGGTTGTGGTGAGCTGAGATTGTGCCACTGTACTC
>NW_012098266.1:209832-253419 GCF_000951045.1 Mandrillus leucophaeus
AAAAAAAAAAAGAGAGAGAGAGAGAAACTTAAATAATTTAATTCAATAAGCAAAAAACAATCCCATTAAAATGGGCAGAAGGCATGAACGGACACTTCTCCAGAGAAGACATACAAGTGACCAAGAAACATATGAAAAAATGTTCCATGTCACTAATCATCAGAGAAATGCAAATCAAAACCACAGTGAGATACCATCTGACAGTAGTCTGAAATGCCTATTACTAAAACCTCAAAAAACTACAGATGCTAGTGAGGCTGTGGAGAAAAGAGAATGCATACACACTGTTGGTAAGAATGTAAATTAGTTCAGCGACTGTGCAGAGCAGTTTGGAGATTTCACAAAGAACTTAGAACTATCCTGTGACCCAGCAATCTCATTACTTGGTGTATATACAAAAGAAAATAAATTGTTCTACTAAAAAAGATACATGTACTCACATGTTCATTGTAGCACTTTTCCCAATAAAAAGACATGAAATCAACCTAGGTACCCATCAATGGTGGATTGCCTTGAGAAAATGTGGTACATATAAATCATAGAATACTACACAGCCATAGAATGAAACAAAATTATGTCCTTTGCAACAACATAAGAGAAGCTGGAGAACATTATGCTAAGCAAATTAATGCAGGAACAGAAAACAAAATACATGTTCTCATTTACAAGTGAGAGCTAAACATTGGGTAACATATAGACCTAAAAATGGTAACAATAGAAACTAGGGACTACTAGACGGGGGAGGTAGGAAGGGGACAAGGGGTGAAAAATGAACTATTGAGTACTATGCTCAGTACCTGTGTGGTGGGATCAATCATACCCCAAACCTCAGCATCATGTAACATATGCATGTAGCAAACCTGCACATGTACCTGTGAATCTAAAATAAAAGTTAAAATTATTTTTAAAAGTGCCTTTTTTTTTTTTTTTTTTTTTTTTTTACCTGGGGTCTTTGAGCCACACAAGGTAGTCTGATGATGTGATTTATAATGAGGGCTTTGGGCCACATGGTGTCAGCTTGATCAGGAGATTAGAGGTCAGCCACGTGGGCAGTCAACTATGTCCATGTGCAGAAGCTCTAATAAAAACTCTAGACTCAAAGCTCAGATGAGCTTGCCTTACTGTCAATACTTTATGTATGTTGTCACACATCATTGCTGCAAAAAGTTAGGTTGTCCATGGCTCCACTGGAAGAGGACAGCGGGAAACTCTGAATATGGAACTTTTATGGATTCTGTCCCATGTTTTTCTTCTCATGACTGATTTTAACTGGTATTTTTTCTCTACAATAAACTATGATGATCAGTGTAACAACTTTCAGTGATTTCTGTGAATCCTTCTACCAAATTATCAAACCTAAAGATGGTCTTGAAGATCGTGAACCTGTCGTTGGTATCAGAATTGATGATGGTCTTGGAACTTCCTTCTAACTTTGTTCTGGGAATTTACTAAAACAAGCCTTCCAGAGACCTAGAAAATATAGCATTTTCCCTCTTTAAGATTTATTTTAACTGTCTAACTTTAGATGGTAATTTATAAACTTTATATTTTCCTAAATCAGAATGGTTTGTAATTTAGTTTTAATTACTAATGTTTTCTGAATATTATGGACTTTCATATTATAAATATACAATAATTTATATTGTATTAAGGTAACATTTTTGATGCTATCACTATGTGCAAATTAGAATAGTGTAAGAATGTCTGATATTTATTTCTCTTTAATTAGACATTTTCAAAACTTTGTGTGATAGTTCACTCTTAAGACCTTCAGAATCAAAGCCACATAGGGCTGTTAACCTCATATAGATAGTGCAATGCATTATTTTATGGCAGTTGGCTAATGATATCTTCATCATATAAAAAAAATGTCAAGATATCATTTTAACTTTTTAAATACATGTGCCCATTCCTTACTCTTGATTACTGATAGAATTTATTTTTAAACTGAGACTTAAAGGAAAATATGCTGACATTTGGGCTTGGTGTCTGCCACCATGGCTTTGTAGTAACTGATAATTACTTAAGCTTTCTTACCATCAAATTCTCCAAAAGCTGGACAATTTGTTTATGGACAATCCCTGATCTTACACCTATTGTATAATCTACCTCTGTATTCATATCCCTGCATTTTCCATAGTTGTATGTTTCCATATAATTGCAAGATAAACTCGTGGTTGTCTGCCATTGAAATGAAAAGATCATCAGAGCAATTGTGTCAGAGTAATTTGATGAAGAATGAACAATTACTGAAATGTTTGGAGACTTAAGAATTTTTTATAAGTTGTTAGCTATATTTTTAAGGCCATTTCTCTGAGAAACAGGGAAGCCTGAGAAAAGGAAATGCCAGTAAGGGACAGATTATTTATCAGGGATCCTTTGTAGGTGACCATGTTCTTATTCAGAATCAGTGATTTGTTGTATTTCAAGACCCAGGCTTTGGGGTATTAAAGAGGACAGTCGATTTCATTATTATTATTTTTTCAGTCTTGCTACAGGGAGGGACCTTGTATTAAGATGTGAGGGATCTTGCTATCTTAATAACTTAGAAGATTTGTTTTGAACTTCCTTTACCAAGTACATTCAAGTGATGTAGCAGGTACATGGTTTAGGAAATTGGAATTGAAATGGGCAGGTGTGTGCACAAGCATATACATGCACATAGTTAAAAAGATTTTGAAGGTTATAAGTTAAAGATTTGTTGCAGGGAGAAAAAAGTCAATAAGTATCATATCAGGAAAAATGGAAACACTTGAAATTTGTATGATGTACATATTAGTCATTATTGGTTAATTGCATTAATTTAAAAGTTAGTTATGTTTACCATGAAGAAAACAATAAAAATATGGTTTGGAATAGATTATTCAATTATTGTTCACTTATATTGGTATCAGTCAATGGAGAAAGACATTTTGTTGTTTTACTCAGCTGTGAATGAGAATTTTGAAAACTGTATGGATCATTTTAATTTCAGGCAATGTAAATGATACACATGGATAATGGCCTAAATCAAATCTGGAAATGTTAGGATATGATTACTTATTCAAAATTTGGTTTTGGTTAACTTTATAATGAAGGCTGAATTTACTGCATAAATTAAAAATAATCATGGAGCATTGGAGAAGATTATCTAAGAAAATAAGAGATTGCTCTTTTCCAATAAAGGAATGGGAAGATCAAGAATTATTAGTTAAAGAAAGTTGTTCTTTTTTTTCCACCGCTTAGGTCAGGCTGACAATTTTTTTTTGTTTTTTGTTTCTTGGTTATAAATGGTCAATGCTCACAATCACAGTTATAAGCATACCTTATCACAAAATGACCATAATTCAGATTGTTTGAGTTATTTATTCCATTTTCACGAGGGAGGCAGGGGAAGAAAAAATATGAAGTGACATGAGTAACACAGCCTGACACAGCAAATGGTAATGGAATAAATGCTATAGCTAAAGTACTCCTTTATGTGTGGATTCTTTTAAAAATTTTAATTAAAATCTTCATAAATATAAATTAATAATTAAACTGCTAGTATATTCCCCTAACTTAGCTAGTTAGCCTGCAGTGTAGTTCTGGCATTAGTTATATGCAGTTAGCACAGACTCCACAGGTTGAGGGAACTGTCGTCCTCCACAAGACTTCTCTGTCTTCAGACACCTACTGCAAGCGCCAAGTGTCTGTAGGCCACACGCAATTGTGGCTAACTGGCTACAAATTCAGAGGTCTCCACTATTCCCTTAGATTTAATAATTCACTAAAATTACTCACATGACTCAGGAAAGGGCTATACTTATAATCACAGTTTTATTATAAAAAGGATACAAATCAGGACCAGCCAAATGAAGAGACACAGAAGATGAGGTCTTGGAAAATCCCAGAGGAGAAGTTTTTGATGTCCTTGCATGAATCTAGGACAAATGCCAGGCAAATTCTTTACTATGCAACATTCCTTAATATTTTGTTTTTCAGATGTATTGGTTTTTATAGGAAATGGTGTGTTATTACAAAAATAAAACTTATTTTTCTAGGTACACATATGCTACATGTATCTTCTTTTCTTTTTTTTTCTTTTTCTTTTATTTTCTTTTATTTTTTTTGAGATGGAGTCTCGCTCTGTCACCCAGGCTGGAGTGCAGTGGCACGATCTTGGCTCACTGTGAGCTCCACCTCCTGGATTCAGGCCATTCTCCTGCCTCAGCTTCCCGAGTAGCTGGGGCTAAAAGTATGTGCCACCACACCCGGCTAATTTTTTGTATTTTTAGTAGAGACAGGGTTTCACCGTGTTAGCCACGATGGTCTTGATCACCTGATCTTGTGATCCACCCTCCTTGGCCTCCCAAAGTGCTGATATTACAGGCATGAGTCACCGTGCCCGGCCTCTTCTTTTCTTTTTAAAACTTCCTTTCTCATACTGTGATCAATATAACCAAGAACCCAAAGTAGAAATCTTGTCTCAAATAATTCCTACTTGAATTTTCCATCCAGGAGGAATTCTTCTTATTATTATTTTTGCTAATTTCCAGTTTTTGATCATTTGTTTTCCATCTGATATAGTTTGGATATTTGTCTCCACCCAAATCTCATGGGGAAACGTAATCCCCAATGTTGGAGTTGTGGCCTGGTGGGAAATGTTTAGGTCATGAGGACTGATACCTCATGGCTTGGAGCTAACTTTGTGATATTGAGTGAGTTCTCATGAGATCTGGTCATTTAAAGGTCCCCACTCTCATTTTCTCCTGCTTTAGCCATATGTGATGTGCCTGCTTCCCCTTTGCCTTCCACCCTGATTGTAAACTTCCTGAAGCCTCCCTAGAAGCAGAACAGATGCTAGCACCAAGCTTCCTGAAAAGTCTGCAGAACCATGAGCCAATTAAACCTTTTGTTTTAATAAATTACCCAGTCTCAGTTATTTCTTTATAGCAGTACAAGAATGGCCTAATGCAGAAAACTGGTACTGAGGAGTGGGGCAAAAAGATACCTGAAGATGTGGAAATGACTTTGGAGATAGGTAATAGACAGAGTTTGGAAGAGTTTGAAAGGGTTTGGAGGGCACAGAAGACAGGAAGATGAGGGAAAGTTTGGAATCTCTTTGAGACTGTTTAGATGGTTATTACAAAAATGTTGATAGTGATGTGGACAAGGAAGCCTGGGCTGACAAGGCCTCAGATCGAAACGTGGAACTTACTGGAAACTGAAGCAAAAGTCACACATGTATAATATGCCTTAGCAAAGAATTTGGCTGCATTCTGTTCAAGCCCTAGAGATCTATTGAAGTTTGTGGGCTTCAAAGTGAAGATTTAGGGTATCTGGTGGGAGAAATTTCTTTTCTTTTCTTTTTCTTTTTTCTTTTTTTTTATTTTGAGACAGAGTCTTGCTCTGTCGCCCAGGCTGGAGTGCAGCGGCGTGATCTCGACTCACTGAAAGCTCTGCCTCCTGGGTTCACACCATTCTGGTGGGAGAAATTTCTAAGCAGCAAAGTGTTTAAGAAGAGGTGTGATTGCTTTTAATAGCCTACCTCAGATGTAGGAGCAAAGAAGTTAGAACTTATATTTAAAAAGAAAGAAAAGTGTAAAAGTTTGAAAATTTTACAACCTTGTCAAGTGGCAGAGACAGAAAAAGCTTTTTTTGGGAGACGAATTCAGTGACACTGTGGAGAAACTGCTTGCTAGAGAAATTAGCAAAAATAGAAGGGATCCAAGTGCTGACAACCAAGACAACGGGGAAAAGGCCTCAACTGGCCCTCCTGTCACAGGCCCAGTGGACCAGGAGGGCAAAATGGTTTCCTGGACCAGGGCCTCACACACATGCATAGCCTCAAAACAATGCTTCCAGAATCCTGGCTTCTCCAGCTCCAGCTTTGGCTCAAAGGGGCCTAGGTACAGCTCAGTGTGCCCCTTTAGAGGATGCAAACCATAAGCTTTGGTGTCTTCCATATGCTATTGAGCCTGTAGGTGTGCAGAATGCAAGAGTGAAGAATGCTTGACAGTCTCCATCTAGATTTCAGAGGATGTATGAGGAAGCCTGGGTGCCCAGGCAGAAGCTTGCTGCAGGGGCAGAGCCCTCACAGAGAAACTCTACTAGGGCAATGCCAAGAGCAAATGTGGAGTCAGAGACCCCACAAAGAGTCCCCACTGGGACACTGACTAGTGGAGCTGTGAGAAAGGGGCCACTGCCCTCTAGCCCCCAAAATTTTAGATCCACTGGCAGCTTGCACCCTGCATCTGGAAAGCCACAAGCACTCAACAACCAGTGAGAGCAACCATGAGGGCTGAACCCTGCAAAACCACAGGGGTAGAACTGCCCAAGGCCTTGGGAGCCGACCTCTTTCACCCGTATGGCCTAGATGTGGGATGTGGCGTCAGAGATTATTTTGGAGCTTTAAAATTTAATGACCGCCCGGCTGGATTTTGAACTTGCATGGGGCCTGCAGCCTTTCTTTTGACTGATCTCTCCCTTTTGGAGTGGGAACGTTTACCTAATGCTTGTACCCCTCGTATCTTGGAAGTAAATAACTTCTTTGATTTTACTTATGGAAGGAAGGGAAGGAAGGATTATGGAAGGAAGGGACCTGCCTTTCTTTATCTCAGATGAAACTTTGGACTTCAAACTATTGAGTTAATGCTGGAGTGAGTTAAGATTTGGAGGACTATTGGGAAGGCATGATTGTATTTTGCAATCAATGTGAGAAGGACATGAGATTTGGGAGGGGCTAAGGGCAAAATGATATAGGTTTGGATGTATGTCCCTGACCAAATCTCATGTTGAAATGTAATCTCCAATGTTGGAGGTTGAGCCTAATGGAAGGTGTTTGGGTCATTGGGTCATGGGGTTGGATTCCTCATGGTTTGGTGCTGTCCTTGCAATAGTCAGTGAGTTCCCATGAGATCTTGTCATTTAAAAGTGTATGGTACCTCCTCCCCACTGTCTCACTTTTTCCTGTTTTTCCTATGTGATATGCTTGCTTCTCCTCCATTTTCCACTATGATTGTAACATTTCTGAGATCTCCTTGGAAGCAGAGCAGATGCCAGGACCATGCTTCCTGAAAATCCTGCAGAACCATGAGCCAATTAAACCACTTTTCTTGTCATTACCCAGTCTCAGATATTTCCTTATAGCAGTGCAAGAATAGTCTAACATGAGACCCCACAGTATTCGTTTTTGATGAGGTAACTGAGCTCGGCCCCTGAGATAGTATGCTCAGGTCAGGCTTACTTAGATTTGGTCTGCCCAGTCTCCTGAGAAGCTGTGGTGAGGGCCCAAATGTGTCTGTGTCATGGTAGAGGGGAGAGTCAAGACAGAGGCAGACTTTGTTTTGCTCTATTGCTCTATTTAATGAGAGCAATCTTCTCTTGTTACAGTTATTGGCTGAATGTTGATTTTTTTTCAAGCCCTTTGAATATGGTTGATTCTTGAAGAAAGGAAATAACTAACAGGAAGCTTTTAAAAATGATCATGATTCTTCAAAAGTATTTTTTTTTTTAACTACACCTATGATCTGTGGAAGAAAATGTTTTTCACAAAGTGAACTTGTTATAAAACTCCATTATTCAAGGTCCAATAGTAACCTTCTACTTACAGTATTAAACCTCAACTTTTAACTCTATTATTGAAGGTCTAAATCAAGGTTTTACTGTCTTTGTTTTCTGATTATAGTATATAATAATAACTTTTAATCTAAGTGCCCATAGGCAAACACATATGGCATTATTTATTGAACACCTACTGTGAGCACATATTGTGCCAAATACTGCAGAAAGTAGAAAAGATGAAAATTATTCCCAAGTAGGAGGTTAAATTAAAGGAAAACTAATATCATACATTAAAAAAATGGAAAAGATTAGGTGCTGGATGAATATGAAATTAATGGCCATAAGTTTCCAAATAAAAACTTTTTGTTGTGTAACATTTTTCAATTCCATCCTAGTAATGTTGTCAATGGCAATACAATTGCCTTGGCCAATTGTCCACAGAGTAGTCTGGAGGGAGAAAAAGTGACATAGATGATAACAGAGTGGCCACATACAACTTGCCATATATATATATATATATATATATATGGTGACCTATGCAAAACTGTGTGCATGTTACCTTTATTTTAGTGGCATTGGATAATGTTAATGTTGTATTTCAATTAAAATATACACGAAGTATATATAGGTAATATAATAGGCTGTTCTCACGTTGCTGTAAAGAAATACCCAAGACTGGGTAATCTGTAAAGGAAAGAGGTTAAATTAGCTCATGGTTCTGCAGGCATCAGCCTGGCACCAGCACCTGCTTGGCTTCTGGTGAGGCCTCAGGAAGCTTTAAGTCATGAAAGAAGAAAAAGGGGGAGCCAGTATCTCACATGGCAAGAACAAGAGCAAGAAAGAGTGAGGGGAGGAGCCATACACTTTAAACGTCTAGATCACAAATGAAAGGCTAGCACTAAGCCATGAGGGAACTGGCCTTATGACCCAAACACCTCCTATGTTCAACATTTTATCAAAACATGGGATTGGGAGAGGATGTCTAAAAGATATCAGCTAAGGTAAGAAATGTATTTTGTTTGTAAAGGTAATTTTTAAAGAATGAGTAGAATATTTAAAAGAAGCTAAGTAAACATATTTTCCCTTTTAAAAAAAAATTTCTAATTTTTTTTTCAGAAAAATAGAGTCTATCAGGCTTCTTCTAAAAGAGTGTTTTCTTGTCTATTGTTCTAATAGCATTCTTGAATGATAGTATAAACTTTCTAGTGGAATATAAAACAGAAACTTCACTGAAGGGACGTGGTAACTGGATTTTATTTAAACATATTTAACACATTGATATTTTATGGTAAATGAGCAACTTATAAATAAAATGAACTGAGGCTTATGTATTTCTTTGTATATTTGAGGAAATATATTTATTTTATTCATATTATCTATAATAAAATTAATAGTTTCCTGAAACTAAACTTTCCATCTGATGTATTTCCTGACATCCTGTCAAATGGTTAAAAGAGTAGTTATTGTGTTAATTAGAGATGAATGAATGTGCTGTACCACTTCAGGTTACACAGATCACCCGCAAGGGTCTTTTATTAAAATAGAGAAAACACACATTTGAATTAAGTGAAAAGTTGTTTCTTCAATGCCTGGTTAAGAATCACCTGTCAAATTAGCCTCTTTTTGTCCTTTCTTTATTCCTATATTTTCTTTCTTTATTGAGCTCCTACTTTGTGGATGGTGCTGTTTTACTTGTTGTGAGGTACAGAAAAAAATATAAAATTCTGGTTCCTGTTCACGGTGATTTTCTTCCCTCCCTTGGAATGTTCCCTAACAGAGCGTGTAGCTGTGTGTATCAATTTCTCCCTACAAAGTCTAACCCTTTCTGTACTAAGTTCTCCTCCACGAATTTTCAACTTAACCCCATTAGCTTGCATATATCCTTATTTAGGATTATTTCTTTTTAGCATTCCCCAATTTCTTAACTCCTCTTCCCTTACCAGGGCTTCTTCAACTTCCAATCTCTAGATCTAACTTCTTCTTAGAACTTTAAAACTCCATAGTAAACTGCCTATATGACACATTCACTTTTACCTAAATTCAATGTGTTCACTGCATTCATGCCACTTACAAAGGATCTCAGAGTCACCAATGAGCAATAGTAAACGGGTGGCATAACATCTTCACTGTACTGTTAACAGAATTCTGTGGCCCTTTTAAATAAAAGTCTTTATGACGAGTATCATTGTTCTGTTTCCCTCTTGCTCTGGTAGAGAAACCAAAACTAAAACTGCCTTTGCAAAAATTATAACTGAGAAAATTATCATAGTGAGAGAAATCTGACATGGCTGACTCCATCTTGTCTCTAGCCTTACAGGTTGGCTGTCTTTGCTCATCCCTGTGTGTGGACCAAACTAACTTTGGGAGAAATTTAATTTATAGTTTAAATGATAATGGCGCTTCCCCCAAACTAAACTGTTCTTCTAAAAATTAATGAAAGGCCACCAAGTTATGATGAGAGGGTTTTGAATTCTAAATAACTACCAGCCATTATTCCAGAGGCCATAAGATTTGCAACTTCCCCAGTACCCTTGAAGACAACATCATAATTATAGAACCTAAATTGATCTTTTGAGATTTTTTTTTTCAGATTTTTGCATTTATGACAACTGAATGGCTTCATTTAGACCTGCCAACCAGTCCTGTCCCCTAACTCCCACCAGGAACAGACTCAGTATAAGGGGACAGCTTTGATTCCCTATGATTTAATCTCCAACTCAATCAACCAATATGCCCCCTACCCTTCCCCCCTACCCACCAAACTATCTTTGAAAAAACCCTAACTTCCAAGCCTTCAGAGACACTGATTTGAGTAATAATAAAGCTTTTGTCTCTCATACAGTTGGCTTTGAATAAATTAAACTCTTTATTGCAATTCCTCTATCTTGATAAATCAGCTCTGTCTAGACACCAGGCAAAGAGAACCCACTGGGTGGTTACAAGTTCAACATAAGTGAGAACTAATGAGGAACTAGCCAATAAACAGAAGATGGAGTTACATCTGTGTATATCAATGTGTGAGTAGTGTGGATACTTGTGAGGAGTTAGTGAAGAAGATAATATAGAGGTAGAGGTTCTAGGTACCATCCACTACTCCAGTTCTGGTCAGAAGAAGAGTAGATAGCTGTTTCTGTAGAGTGAACTAAGAGCAGACAGACAAGCATCCTGTTCCCAAGAATCTTTCAAAAATATATATGAAGAAGAATCTTAAACTTCACCATTAGTGGTTTATATAATTAGTTCAAATATTAAAAATGCCTTTGGGAGAGACAATGAATTACATATTTATTCTCCTAAAATATATGTGTTCGTAATTTTCCCCACTTACAAGAGGAATTTCATAAAAAAATCTTGGACAGAGAGTGGAGGAAGGAGTGGAAAAGGGTAAGGAGAAAGGGCTAGAGAGGAAAGGGAATAAGAGGATAGGCAAGGAGAAGAGAGAAAAAAGAAAGGAATGAGAAATAATGTTGAAAAGGCATTAGAGGCAAATGGAGAGCCCTGAGAAAGCCTACCTAAATTTGCCGAGAACAGGTTCTGTCTCAAGGTAGTTTTCTCCTTTTCTCCTCTCCATATCCATGGTTTGTGTAGCCAAGGGATGGGGTTAAAATGCTTACCAAAATGTACAGCAAGACTCTCCTAACATAGGGGCTCCTAGTGACTTGTACCTTAGCACAGTTGAATGCCACACATACACACGGTTACACACCCAATGACATAGTGAATAAAATAACTTGAGGTCTGTAAGCAAAAATATAACCAATACACACACACACACACACACACACACACACACACACACACCAAAAAAAGAAAAAAAAGGAGGGAAAGAAAAGAAAGACTGAAGAGAGAGAGGGGGAACACCTACTTTGGCATTAAAGTTGGTTTGTGAGTATTTTAAATAATTCAGCCTTTTAGCTTAAGGAATTCCACCCCCTCATTATTGCTTTTCAGAACTAGAAGACAGATCCAGGAGCAATTCAATCCAATTAGAAGGGAAAAGAGAGATTTTCTCTGGCAATTGCTATGCAAATGTGTGTGTCAGAAAATAGAAAAGGTGACACTAAGCAGCCACATTTGGTTGTTGACAACACAATTTCTCTTTACTCTCTGTGTTTCAAAGCTTTTTAAAAGAAACCTTAACCTAATAGAAAGAGGTCCTAGGTAGTCCTGCCAAGGTTAGTGCCAGCTTTCATCATTCCCTCCAGAAGTGCAAACTGGGCCAGGTAAAACTGCCTTGGGCCACCCCTACTCCCCCAAACATTGTATTCAATTGTCATATTCATGTTTTCACTAATAGAAATTGCTGGTGTGTGACACTTTTTGAAACTTTTGGCATCATGGGCTTATAAAACATTTCAATGGGTAATAGTGTCAGACAGTGGTAATTAATCTTGGTAGAGAAACCTGTTTCTGAATTGGAGCATCGCTTAAAGGTATTTCAATTTAGTGTCTGCTCATTAAAAGTTGTACTTGGGCTTCTACTCCTTATCTATAGTTTTAAAAATAATAATGTTACAAAAGCCTGAACAATTAGATTTTCAGTGTTATGACCCCATACCCTGACCCCATCTAAACTTTTTCTCATCCCATTGTGTGGGAATGAAGAGTGGTGAGGGAGGAGTAGGAAGATTGGAAAAACAGAGAATTCAGAACGTTGTAGATGGAGGGAACCTTGGATGGAGACTGGCATCTCTGGAGAAAAACTCTCTCACTTTACTGAGGACAAGAAGTCCAGAGAGGTTAGGAAATTATCAATTCAGCTAATTATTTGCAGACAGAAATCCAAGGTCATATATTTTAATCCTACTCAGCCCCAGGGCAAATATATTATTTCAGTCCTGGTTTCCTCCTGCAAAACTAGTCTCTCAGAAGCAAGCAAAATAATTTTTGCACATTCATGGATGAAATGGAATATTGTAAGCACAACGGAGCATCTGGATTTCTATAAACACTAAAAATTGAGTAAGGCCAACAGATAACCAAATGAAAAAAAAAAAAAAATCCTGAGTGCTTACTGTGAGCCTGGCAAAGTTTTAGGGATGTGGCTCATAGTTAAGCAGGAGATATAGATGTAGATATGAAAATATTGAAAAATGTAGAGTACTGCAAGATGAAAAATAGCTTGGAGACTTTGCCTATTAAAGAATAGCGACTAGAAGTAGGTATTGAAGGTTCTCATAAGTTGAAGTAAGAAACACATTTTAAAAAAGATGTACAACTAGTTTGTTGGGTTTTTATAGAATGCTAGCCATTCTGATATTTTCAGTATTAGACTGAAAACAAAAGTGTAGCTACTTTAATATCCTTTTCCTCTTCCCTTTATAGAAAATGTGGTTATGTAATCTCAATTGCAGTGATGCTGTGACCCATTTAGTGGAAACTACATGATAAGTGATTTCTCTGAGTCTTTTTTCACTTCAACCTTGCATGGACATTTAGCAAGATATATTTATAGAATATACTGTATAGGTCTTTGGTTTATCAAGTAAATACATTTTGTATTCTACAAATATGTTTATAATATGGGCAAAAAACTGATTAATTCAGCCACCACTTTCTGCTTCTTTTAGTTATCCTGTGAAATTTTTATTAGTGCAAAACTTTTGGTGACCAAGACTTCAAATACTTCTGGTTAAACAAATGTAAAAGGAAGGAAAATTGTACATATCTCTGTAGCTGACAATCCTGTTGCAGTGGAATCAATCTTGGGATTTGAGCCCAAAAGTTCTTTACAACAGAGCCAGGATACATAAGCACTTCAATTGAGCAGTGAGCAGAAATAAAAAAATGCTAGTGTGGAAACTTTTTTTTTTTTTTAATCAAGTGCAGGTGATTTCAGTCTGGGCTTTTAGCTAGCTTTTGGGGTCTGCACAAGTAAAAAAAAAATTCTGTATATGCGCAGGCTACTGTCATGGATACAGTTATTGCAGAGCCTACATTTGGTAAAATTCAGCTCTCAAGTAAACAAGAATAATTTAGCAAAACTTTAAAAAGGTTGATTAATATATTTCTATAGTTATATTTATACCTACATCTATATCATCTCATTATTAAGCCTTTTAAATAGTAAGTCATAGTTTCTATATAGGGTGGTCCACCGAAAAAATCTTTGGCATTTGGGATTAATTAGAAATTATTTTTAATTTCAAAAAATATTTGTTAGAAATTTTGATAATATTTTATAATTCATTGTTTGTTCTGTACCTGTGCTAAAAGTAAATAAATAGCCTGTAAGCATTTTTAAAAGTTTGTGTAAATATTTTTATTATTATATCATACATTTACTTCTGATTTTTAGGTAACTAGTTTTTTAAGTGAGAATGTGACACATACATATGTGGGTATGAATGATTTCAGAGCCAGTTCACATAAAACATGACAACTTAATCAACTAAGGGGATATTTTTTGTAGACAAGTGAGTCTCACATTTTAATGTGTATATGAATTCCCTACGGACCATACCAAGATGCTGATTCATATTCAGTAGGTCTAGGGATAGGCCTGAGTTTCTGCATTTCTACAAGCTATCAAGTGATGCTGCTCCTGCTGGTAGTTACACATTTGGGAGAGATCTTAGCTAACAAGAGGTCAAGGCTCTGGCTTTGATTTGCTTGCTCCACAATGTCAGAATCAGAGTTTCCATGATTCTTTTGCTCTTTCCAAGTGGCTATAAGATGTTTACTCCAGCTCTAGCCATCGATCTGCATTTATGGCAGGAAGAGAGGAGAAAGGGTAAGGTCAGTGCCATGCAATCTATCTCTAAATGACTTTTTTTCTTTCTTTCTTAAAAAAAAAAGAAAAAAGAAAAAAAAGAAAAAAGAAATAAATTACATGCCCCACTTGTTCTTATGGGGACTAGGAAATCAGGAGACAGGATTGTCATGACTGGTGTAGATCATTTAAGATCCTCACTTTAGGCTAGCACATTGCTATCCTGAACAAAACCAAGGAGTCCTTTTAGGAAGGAGTGAATGGGTATTAGACAGCAATTAACAATGCCCACCACAGTGAACATGAAAACACCTTTGCAAAAATCATAACTGAGAAAATTATACAGTAAAAGATATTGGACCTCGCTAACCCCATCTTGCTTCTAACCCTAAACTGTCCTTGTTCATTCCTGGGCTTAGACTGAACTAGCTTTGGTAAGCAATTTAGTGCATAGTTTAAATAATAGCCCTTCCCAAAAGGCTAAACTGTTCTTAGAAAACAAATGGAAGGCTACCAGGCACCAAGTCAAGAGGAGCTGGAATTCTAAATATTATGAGCCATTATTCTGGGGGTTATAAGACTTGCAACTTCCCTAATTACTCTTGAAGGTAACATCACTGTTGTGAACCTAAGATCAGCCTTTTGAAATGTCTTTTCAAATTTTTGCATTTCTAACAACTGGATAGCCCCACCTGGACCTGACAACCAGTTCTGTGGCCCCCACCCAGGAATTGATTTGGCATAAGAGAACAGCTCTGATTCCCTATGATTTCATCCCCCAGTCAACCAATCAGCACTCCTGATTCATTGGCTCCCTACCCACCAGATTATCCTTAGAAACTCTGATCCTCAAGTTTTTGGGGAGATTGATTTGAGTAATAATAAAACTCAGCTCTCCCGCACAGTCGCCTCTGCGTGAATTACTCTTTCCCCATCAAAATTCCCCTGTCTTGAAAAATTGGCTGTCTAGGGAGTGGGCAAGGTGAACCCCTTGGGCAGTTACGCACTCATAATTTCTTGTGTGTTCCTCCAAAAATGTGTCTATAAACCTACAAATAAATGTATATGTATATTTTTTTCTTTTAAACCTCAACAGATTTCAAAATAATATTTTTTGAATGAGGCAAGGTATGATTTTCCCCTTGAATAAACTCAGGTTTGCTGTTTTAACAGGATGTCTATTGATATTTTGGGGACTTCAACTCAATCTTTATTCAAAGATGCATCTTCCCTTTCCCATGTTAAGCTGCAGCCAGTGGTTTTCTGTCTTTCAGAAAGAAGTGTAGTTTATTTTTGCTTTCTCTCCCCACACAATGCCTCCCCTACTTAATAACCATTGTTTTGTGCTTTGACAACATCTAAGAAGATGGGGAAAGTTGATAAGAGAGAGAAGACAGGACAACCATTGGCTATATGGGCTTTGAGTTTAGCAAATGGTAAAAGGTGATTCTTGGGGCACATTTCATGAGTTCCCTCTGCTGCACTGCTTTCCTGCAATTCTCTTGACCTGGGCAGATTCATGAGTTCCCACCGCTGCACTGCTTCCCTGCAATTCTCTTGACCTGGGCAGATGCCTGTATTTTAGCTAGCTGATTGCAACACCTTTTTCTGGAATCTGGCTTTCACTTTCATGTACTTACTACATGGTCTCACCATTCCTTTAGGTTGTTCTATTGGACTACAGATAAGATCAAGTCATACTTAGACTTTCTACAGCCAATGCTTACCATAGAAAACATCCAGATGTTACTTGCTTCTTAGAAACTTGAAAGAATCAGACAAAGTATATATTTACTTGTTTTCTGCAGCAACAGGCAACATACATTTTCTCAGATGTGATTCAGGGACAAGTCCTTAATGCTCTAACTATAAACTCTCCAAGTGTTGAAACTGCCTTTGCAAAGTTATGACTGAGACAGTGAAGGAGATCTAATTTAACCGACTCCATCATACTTCTAATGTCCAAGCTTTCCTTGTTCACTTCTGGGCGTCGGATGAACTAACTTTTGGAGAAACTTTAGTTTATAGTTCATAGTTTATAGTTTAAACAAAGATGATAATAGTCCTTTCCCAAACCAGACCTCCTTCTTGCCTGGGGACTAGATTGCGTTTGTAGGACTAACATTAGCCACAAGATTAGGAATTATGGTTTAGGAGTCATGCAGCTGGAAGCTACAAGATTGTAACCCTCCCTACACTGCTCCTAAGATCAGTGCTTGAGATATATTGCAGACCCTGCACTTGATGGATCAGCTGGCACCACCCAGATCAATAGACTGGCCCATCTGAACTTGTGGCCCCCAACCTAGGAGCTGACTAGGTGCAACAAGACAGCTTCGACTCTCTATGATTTCATCTCTGACCAGTCAGCACTCCTGGCTCACTGGCTTCCTGCAACCCACCAAGTTATCCTTAAAAACTCTGTTCCCCAAATGGTTAGGAAGACTGATTGCAGTAATAAAATTCTCATCTAAAACTCTTATCTCCTGCACAGCTGGCTCTGCCTGAATTACTCTTTCTCTATATTTTCCCTGTCTTGATGAATTGGCTCTGTCTAATCAGTGGGCAAGGTGAACCCCTTGGGCAGTTATAGTGTTCCCAAAAGTCATCATATCCCAGGCTCGAAGTGAAGCAGAATGTGTTCCATCTTCTCCACCAAAAGATGTGATGGGAACATCTAAGTGGCAAACGTTTCCTATCAAAAAAATCTTTAGCAAATCTTTTAAGTTTCTGATTACTTCTTATATCTTACCTGGCTGAGAGTGCAAGAATCATAAAAGCAGTTCTAAACCATTTGCATTACAAATGTTGCACATGGGAACTTGTCTACTTCTTCAATATTAAACTATTGTATTGGTGTCTCAATTTTGCCTTCCCTTTATTGATCCAAAGGGCATATTCCATTTCCAGTGTTCTTCATTCATTTGCATAGACACTTATTTCAGTTTGATATCATTTTCTTTTAGTTTAAAGAATTTCCTTTAACATTAGTTGTAGTGCAAATCTGTTGGTGATGAATTCTTTCAACAATTTCATGTCTGAAATGGCAATTACTTCTCCTTCATTTTTGAAAAATAATTTGACCTTGAGTAGAAGTCTAAGATGATAGATTTTTCTTTCAGTATTTTGTATGTTCTGTTCCACTGTATTTTGGATTATGTTGCTTCAAATGGGAAATATGCTGTTATTCTTTGTTCATCTGAACAAAATATATGCTTTTAAATTTTCTCTGTCACATTTCCAGCAATTTGATTATAATACTCTTGTTTCAAGTACTAGGGATTTGTTGACGTTTTTGGATCAGTGGGTTTATAGCTTTCATAAAATTAGGAAAAAGTTTAGCCATTATTTCTTCAAATACTTTTTTCTCTTTCACCTTTCCCTCTTGGGTACTCCAATTACATGTTTAGTAGACTGCCTGAAATGACCTCACAGTTCACTGTTGTTCTTTTTGTTTTACATTCTCTCTATATATATATTTTCTATCTATGTTTTATTTTGAATAGTTTCTATTGCTTTGTTTTTAGGTTAACTAATTTTCTTATCTGTAGTGTCTAATCTGCTGCTAATACCACCCAATATATTTCTTATTTCAGATATTGTAGTTTTTATTATTAGAAATTTTATTTGGCTGTATATCTCTACCTAACATGTTTATTCTTCCTTCTGTCTCTTAGAATATATGCAATATAGTTATAATAGCTGTTTAATAACTAGTTGAATGTCTGCACACTTTGCCATTTGTGTAATTTCCGGGTCTATTTCTATTAACTTATCTTTTTCTTCTTATTATGGGTTATTGATCCATAACGAGCAATTATAGGGCTCACTTTATTTTTTTCTCTTTCTCAGGAAACACAATTATGTACTACCTGATGTCTAATATCTAAAAATTATTCTTTTAAATATTCAATCTTTATTTTTTAGTTGTTTTAGTTGTGAAGGTAAATAAGGTTCCTTTTATTCTGTTTTAGTAAGAAGAAGTTCACACTGCGAGTTCTGAATGTATAACAATTTAGTACATCAGCCAGGATAATCTTACATATAAAATTTTGTTTTAATTTTATACTGTTGGCAAGGGGATTGTCTCTTCTCCAAATAGTGACCTCACATAGTTTTATTTTTTTGAAAACATAAAATATGTATAAATAGACACCTAAAATATAAAATAGATGACAAAGGTAGGATTTTACCCTCAAAGTGTATAAAATTTAGGATTTCTTATTTCACCCTTTGGGCAAAATCCCACTCCACATTATGGGTAGCTACTGGTGTTAAAGGTAAGTGCTTCCTTTAAATTGAAAAACTACTTTGAAGGTGCAACGGAATTGACTCCATTTGAACTCAATAATTTCAAAGTCCCCCTGACAAAAAAATAGTTCTCTCCAGTGTTAAGAAATCTTGTTCTTAGTCTGTAATTTTCTGTGTCAGAATTAACTTTATCTCAAAAACTTTAGTTCCACGGGGCGGGGTGGGGGTTTGGGGGGGGGGGTAGAATCAATCAATCTTGTTTTTGGTTAAAACATTATACCAAAGTCTCCTATTTGTTTTTCTTTGTCTGTTGCTTCCTTTTGTTATATTATAGTGCAATAATCCTTTTTAATTATCTCTTTTGGACAGCCTGCTTATTTTGATCATTATTGTTTTTATTCACTACCACATAAAAGTCTTTTAAATTTTAAACTCTTTGAGTGTACATGGTGGAGGAGTTGGGGTTGGACAAACAGAAAATTGGCACAAAACTTTATAAAGTAGAAGCCTGGAAAAATTATGCTGAGTGTAAATCTCTGTAGTGTTTGTCCACTGTGCTGCATCTCTGTGGCTAATTGATCATAAAGTTATTATAAACAAAAGCAGGCTGGGTGCGGTGGTTCAAGCCTGTAATCCCAGTGATTTGGGAGGCCGAGGTGAGTGGATCACCTGAGGTCAGGAGTTTGAAACCAGCCTGACCAATATGGAGAAACCTCGTCTCTACTAAAAATACAAAAAACTAGCCGGGCATGGTGGTGCATGCCTGTAATCCCAGCTACTTGGGAGACTGAGGCAGAAGTCTAACTTGAACCCAGGAGGCAGAGGTTGCAATGAGCTGAGATCATGCCATTGCACTCCAGCCTGGGCAACAAGAGCAAAACTCTGTCTCAAAAACAAATGAACAAACAAACAAACAAACAAACCACAAGAGCAATGAAACCGAACAACAACAAACAAAAGCCTAAACTCTCTAGTCTGGCCAAATGTTATTGCCCTGATCACTTGACTTTATTTCACTTTTTTTTCCTTCTGTGTACTATATTTTGTTTATAATTACTAAATTCAGTGGCTATTTTGCCTTAGACCTTATTTTTTTTCAGAAATCACTTTAAACAACCAAAATTAATTGTTCATAGTCCATATTTTTTATTGTCTAAATTTAAGTATATTCCTGCTTCTTTGCTTCATAATATAGCTCTCATCTGGTAATAATTAGATTATAGTGTCAAGGGATGTTTTTCTAAAGGAAAAACCTGTAGGCCTTTTTCTTTCTACTTCAATGATCGCCATATTCATACTCCTATGGTCATCTCTCTTCCTCAAAAAAGAATAAAAATAAAAAGTGCCTATATTATTGTTGACCTACTGAAAGTGTATTAGAAATGTTCCCTTAAAATCAGCCATAGATTTTTTGCTGAGTTAGGAAAGTTTTATCCACTGCAAAAAGATTCAAGCTCAGGCTTCAGTAGGAGTAATATTTTTGATCTATAATAGCATCTTGTGGGGCTCTTTTTCTGAAGCATCCTAATGTCAGAACAGATGCTCAATCCATATCAATAAGAATCAGATTAAAGACTGGAAGCACCTGGAATTGTATTGGGTTACTAAAAGGTGAAAAATATAGCTTTCGCTAAGACTGTAATAAAAGCTACTGTCCCTAGTTTTTAGCAGAAAATGTAGTGATTGAGGCATTTATCCAATTTAGAGAATAACACATTTGCAGCAGGTCGATGTGATTGCTTATCTGGCTGAGGAAGGTGAATGCCATAGAAATAAGCTTTAATTACTATGAAGAATAAATAAATAAATCCCCAACCTATGCAAGTATTTCTACAGTGGGGAGAATTGTCAGAAACAGAACAACAAACAAAGCAAACAGAAGGATTCAATGGAGCTATGTTTCAAACAGTGAATGCTGTAGATAGCTAGATGTGAGAATAAGGAAGATTGGACTCTACCTTTTTTCTTCTGCTTAGAAAGAGTGCAGAACCATTTTTTTTCCCCCAGTTAAAAGTTTGCTAGAGAAACAGGCAAAGCAGCAGTGATGTAAAGATGAGTCAAAGTTAGCCAAGTAAAGGTAGGAAAGGACTAGGTGTGGCAAAGCAAGTGAAGAAGGGCTAACTTCAGCAAAGACCAGAGTCCAGAGAGGGATAACATGGGGAACCTGGCTAAATAAAGTTATAGCACATGAAATTGACATTTGATAGGTCTAAAACATTAAATACTGGCAAAAATAGTTCGGCCTAATAGGTTATAATTGTATAGCAGAAATAATGAGAGTAAGCGGCAAGAATTGAGATAAAAGAGATTAGAAAGCACCAAATACAGAGCCATGTAAACCATGTGGAATGGATGAATAACATAGATCTCTTTCTGAACAACTTAAAGCCCATGTCAACTAGGAACACTCTAACAATGTAGAAAAACAGCATCCAATATTTTGCCACAAGGAATGCAATTTGTTAAATCTTATCAATATTTAACTCATCTTTGTGTTATTCCACTGTGTCCAGTCTGCACAATATATTCATATGCTTCTGTATAAGACTTGAGGTGAGTGTGTCTGTGTGTGTACATCTGCATCTATATGTATTAAGAAAGAAACAGAGAATATGGCATGTTGAGTATTTATTTTTACTTTATACATTTTCACAGTAAAGCAGAGATGGTAGGTGGTAATTTAGTCCTCTTGACCTGTAATCATTCTAGATTTCCCACATAGAACATGGGTCACCTTCCTACGGCAAGCCCTGCCACTTATACGTTATACTAATGTCATTCTATTGGCATTACTCAGTAATATTGCTCCAACTATAAATGGAGTCTGTGTGTGTTTGTGTGTGTGTATTCACCTTATTATAGTAATACCTAAATAAATGTTGTACTGTTAGATGAAAATGACTCTTTCCTCTTCTAGTCCTCATTTCCTTTAGCCAGTGATAATTTTGAGAGAAGAAGCAAGATTTAAAAGATGATGAGAAAAATTGTTCCTTCATTAATGAAAGGATCTCCAGACAGCTCAGTGAAAATCAGTACTACAATTCGATGAGAATCCTAGGGGCTACAATCCAAGACTCTGAAATATCAACAAGAGAGTTGAAAGGTTATCAGTGAAACAATGTTAATAAACATTTAAGTCCAGCGAAAAAATGCAATTGGAAGCTCTCTCTCTTTGATTTTTGTTGTTCATTAGCTTTTCTGGTTCTAATTGAGAAATAATTTCATTTATTTATATTGCTCTCATCAATGTTGATTTTGGCAATTATCTGAGTATAGAAGAATTGAAAATGTATTATTTTAAAACTTTACGTAATGATAACCATTATTAGTTGCATCTTGTGACACATGTCAACCCCATATGACAACCAGCATAAAAAACTAGAAGAAATAAAAATTGAAATCTAGAAGAAATAAATGCAGAAATCAATGACTTCTGGTGGCTGCAGTGAACTGTGTAGACCTCCACATTTGACAATTTCATGTTTTATGCAGAAGGAAAACACTTGGGGAATACATTGAGGAGTCTACACTCAAAGTCAATTGTAAGCAATGAAATAAAAGATATAAGCATGTGAGAAATAACATCACCTATTGTTTTCCAGGCACTGTGGGAGCTGTGTATACTAGCATCCTAAAAAGGGAAACCTCCCTCCACCTTTATTTTTCTAGGGATTTTGTAGGTTTATATAGCTCATGAATGTGTCTGTTTCTAGTAAATCCACTATAACAAAATATCAGGGAAGAAGGATTTACAGAACAGACTGGCACTGGATAAAACTGAAAATAAGAGAAGCCTACATTTTGCCTCCCTGTTTTCTTTACCCTTGGCCCTTGATCTGTTCTGCTACGATGCCATTCTGTGGTTGTATTCTAGCATAGGGGAGACAAAGGAATCTTCTTGAAGCACTGAGTGAAAATGAAGGAATCATCTCCTTGAAAGAAACATTAAGTACAATCTCCTCAAGGGTGTTTGTTTTAGTATAATAGATTACTAAAGATAGAAAAGTCTTCATAACTACAAAGACCAAAGCAGAGTGGTGTAGTTTGGAGTTCAGATTTAACTGGATTTCATTTTTAGCTTTATCATTTTAAAATTGTGTGTTATTTGTTAAATTTCTATGTCCTCTTTGAACCTCAACTTCCTTATCTGTAAAAATGGGATGATCTTTCTTTCAGGGTTGATATGAGGATTGAATGAGATCAGTTGTAAAAATTTCTGGTATGATGCCCAACACAGTGGGAACTCAGAAATGTGACTTTGCATACCTTCATTAAAAGATGAGGTAACATGTGGCAGAATTAATTATTAAACATAGAACAGAACCCCACCTAGTATCCATTTAACTTTGACAATGTGAGCCAGTGATTTCCAAATACCAGTCCTCTGGTTTTTTTGTTTGTTTGTTTGTTTGTTTTTTTCAGCACAGTGCCTAGAAAACAGCAGACTTTTCAAAAGTGCTTAACGACTGAATGACTGAGTCTGAGTGACTGGCCTTGACATTCTTGGAGCATGCCTCAGGATTAGACAGGTGCAACTTATAATTGTATGTGACCGTTTCTCAGGTCTCACCATCCACAGGACAGACACATTACCTTATATTTCCATGCAGACAACCTATAAAAAGCCAGTCGACCTTTTTCTTGTGCAATATTATCCCACAGTTAGATTTCTAAAAACAATTGCCTGGAAGTCAATTTTAAAAGTAAATACTCACCTTTACTTTTGAGTAAATAAAGAATCAACTTCAGGGTTTGGGGAAATACTCTAATAAAATTTTAAGATAAAACTGTTAAGGTAAGAACTCTGAAATGAGTCTTATGAGATTTATGCAACAATTTGGTGTTTATCATAAACTGCCAGGATGCTGATCTTTATTTTTTAAATTTTTTCACCCTCATTTTTTTCTGTAATAGCATTCTAGGTACTAATTTACCATCCTCACATTTTCCTAACTCCCACTGGTTTTCTGAAAATTGAGGAAAAAATTGATGGCTATAATTTTTGACATGTAGGACTATACTCAGATTTTCATTTACAGCTCTGGGCCATGGCTGTATTTCTGAATCACATTTCCTTAACTAGGTACTCTCTTTTGTGACCTCTCCTTCACTTCATATTCAGAAGCATCAAGAATGACACCCTAAAAATAAGAAACAGCCAATGGAATATGTGGAAGATATATAAAGAAAGTTAAAAACTCTCCTGGGCACTATCATTTCACTCAAATACAATTTGGCTAGTTTTGGTAGATTGTTGAAGCAACTGTTGATCTTAAAAAAATGATTATCAATGAAGTGTTAGTAAATTAGCCAGAAATGTGTAGAGTTGTGCTAATGGTAATGCTATCAAAAACTTATAGTCAAGCGCTTCCTGATATTGATCTCTTCCACTCTGAATTTTCATATTTACAAATGTGGTAAATGTTATTCCCTTGCTTGTGCCAAGAACCTACAAATACTCTAATATACCCGTAACATGAGAAGAAATAGGACAATTACTTCCTCTCTTACCAATTCACCTTTTATGTAATAAAGAAAAAAATAATGAAATATTGCAATGAACATCTTAGAACCTATTAAAATGAAGTACAAATGAGGATAAAAATATGCACAATATCTAACTCTTGAGAATTGGATAGTTACGGTTAAGAAAAGGATGATGAAAAACTGACTTTAAGACATTATTTAAAACTCTTTCTGTCACATTCTGACTGGAATGATTGATGATGCTACCACCATTGACAATGAGAGTTTGAGAAGAGGTGAGTCACTTTTAATGCTGTAGGTTCAGACTCAGATCATCTACAAATGAACTTGTGTTGCTATTTCCTCATTTTATACATTAAAAATATCAATTCCAGGAATATAAATTATTTGTACCATTGAATTTCAACTTACTTTCTGTTAGCAGAGGCATGATAAATGCTGCGTTACATAGTTGTATTGCTGGTCTGAAATCTTTAAATGACAGAGGAGAGCACATACCAGCAGTTTCTGGCAAGTCTTTAAAAACAGCCTTCTAAATGGTGAAACCCTGTCTCTACAAACAAACAAACAAACAACAAAAGAAAATTAATTGGTGCTGTGGTGTATGCCTGTAATCCCAGCTACTTGGGAGGCTAAGGCACAAGAATTGCTTGAACCTGGGAGGCAGAGGTTGCAATGAGCTGAGATCATGACACTGCCTTCCAGCCTGGGTGACAGAGTGAGACTATCTCAAAAAAAAAAAAAAAAAAAAACCAAACCAAAACAAAACAAAAAAACAGCCTTCTATAAAACAACCTGAGATGCTTCTTCAAAATGGTTGTTCCTTGAGTGAAAACAAACAGCTACCTTATGAAGCCAGTGACTTATGATAATGACATAACTTTGTTGCCATACTCAATAACAACAGAAATATGAATATATTCTTTTGACAATTTCCATCTTGCTCTCATATGCATTTCAACCTTATACTAACCCTAAGGGAATGGGAAATATGTATTGTTTTGCTTAATCTTCATCCCACTTTCCCACTGTCATCAATTCAGGAGAGCAGACTAGTTTGAGAAAATACAAAGGAGAGCAAACACAAGTCTGTGTTGCCATTACTTGCATGAGCAGACAGAGCTACAAAAATCTAGCCTATGTAGATTTGAAGTTGAAAAGCTCTTGGATAGGAGTGACTATATTGCATTCTGCTTTGGGTATCCACTAATTGGCGAAGTTCCTATGATATTAAATTATTTGCTAAACAAATGCATGAGTAAAAATCATTATAAACTACATTACACACACAATTTAAGCGTAGCCTTTCCTTTCTTGCCTTGGTTCTTTGGACCCTTGCAAATCAGCATCTTCATCTTACTTTGTTGGAACACTGCCATCTCTTCATCCTCCAAGGCCTAGGATCTTGCAAAAGTTAGAGTAGGCAGTCTACATACCCTTGACAAGTTAATGAAAAATAAATTCTGGGACCTCTGCTTATTATAAATAATTTTATCTGAGGATATTAGAATTTTATCTTTAATATTCACAAGTACAGTTGATCCTCATTATTCATGGATTCTATATTTGCAAACTGGCCTATTTACTAAAATTTATTTGCAACCCCCACATCAATACCCTAGGCAAGCTTTAAAGATCATTCTCAAACAAGTACAGAAAAGTGCAAATTTGATTCTCCCAATGCACACATTCACAGTTGAGACAGAGCAAGGTTATGTACTGCCTTTTTGTTTCAGCAAATGTCTTTTTCATGATCTATTTAGTACTGCTTTTTTTTTTTTTTTTTGCATATTTGTACTTTTTGTTGATAATTCCACTATTTAAAATGGTCCCTTAGCATAATGCCAAAGTGCTCTCTGGTGTTCCTACCTACAAAAAGGCTGTGATGTGCCTTACTGAGAAAAACCATGGGTTAAGTAAGCTTTGTTTAGGCATGAGTTAAAAGTGCTGTTGGCCCTGAGTTTAATATGAATCACAAATATATATTAAATAAAGTGTCTTTACACAGAAACACATATGAAAATGCTTATATATTCATTGCATAAAAATGTTGTGGCCAGGCATGGTGGCTCACACCTATAATCCCAGCACTTTGGGAGGTCAAAGTGGGTGGATCACTTAAGTCCAGGAGTTTGAGACCAGCCTGGGCAACATGACAAAAACCCATCTCTAAAAACAAACAAACAAACAAACAAACAAAATAGCTGAGTATGGTGGTACACACCCCTAGTCCCAGTTACTCAGGTGGCTGGGGTGGGAGGATCGCTAGAGCCTGGGAGGTCAAGGCTGCAGTGAGCCATGATCATACCACTGTACTCCAAAAAAAAAAAAAAAGACAAAAATATTGTGACCTGAGGTTCAGAGGAACCTAACTCTGTATTTCCCCTTAAGGGCAATGGTTCAGTATTTTCTAATTCGGTGTTTGTAGTGGCTTTATAGAACATACCTACCATGAATAATGAGAATTGATTGTAGATGTTATCATTACAATCTCAATTTTACACTAGAGGAAATGGAGTCCAATCAGGTAAGTAGTGGCTGACAAGAGATTATGACAACAGAAATGGTAACTGAGACATCCAAAATATTGCTATTTTAACTACCACAGATTCCTTTGTGTGTGATTAGTGTGTGTGTGTTGTGTGCATACACGTGTATGTGTATAGTGATATTCAGGGGCATAGCAGTGTTAAAAATAATTTTTTAAAGGTGAAGAATAAAAGATATTAAATCTTATAAAAATAAAGAATGGATACCTATCAATAGGTTAGTATTATTTAAGTAAAGCTGAGTCAATATTTGTTGTGGGCTTTTATACTGTTTGATAAATGAATGTTTGTTAATCACTGTTTGGCACTCGGATATTTTTTGGAAGGCAGGTATCCCTTAGACGTGTAGTCAGGGAGTTACATACTGGAAATACTATCACTGTGGCATTTTCTATAGTTTTTTTTCTCATGAGATTCCTTTGGAAATAAGACACATGCTACAAACGCATCTAAGTATTTTTGTTTAAATCTAGTATTCTTTTAGTGAAGCTCATCTCAATAGACTAATTTTTTTTCACACATAGGGTGATGGATAAACGTATCTGCCTGTGGTGGAGGAAGTTTCTTGAGATGAGTGTTTCAAGGTCAGAATGCTTTAAGAAGACATATTTTTCTGCCAGCTTGCTGGGTAGGGTCAAGACTTTTCTTGGTGCTATAAAACTTAGAAGGCAATTAAGCTGTGAACTGTTTGACTTCATTTGGTTGCTTGTAAGCACTGGGTCTGCCTTGTTAGAGAATACTCCACATGGCAGATGGTATGTTAAGACTTTCTACTGGCAGCAACTTGACCCCCCAACCCCTGCTTTTTAAAAAAATTTCATTGCATTTATTTTTATTTTCATAAAGCAATGCTCCTTAAAAAACAGAGGAAGTTGTACAAGCAAATAAAGTGTGCATTTTAATTCAATAACCATTTATTGAGAATCTTCTGTATGGCAAGCCCAATACTATTTGAAACATACCCTAATATTACAAATACTGTAATTTACTGGATTGAGAGGTGTATAATATCCCTAGAATGCTAGCATGTGAAGAAAATGGTCTCTTATAGAGTATTAATATGAACTGGAGTGGCTTTGGCAGAAATGGGCTGATTGTATAACTAGTCCAAAACTGGCCGCAAAACAATGACAAGGTATGTTATCCTAAACAAGTTTCTTAAGATCTCTGACTCTCAGTTTCCTTACTTATAACATGGACTAACGTTGCCTCCTTCACAGGATTATCATGAGGACTAAATTAAGAGAGACATATAAAGGCTTAGCACAGGGCCTACCACATTACATTTGCTCAGTAAAAGTTTGTTACCACTGTGTTATTATCAGGAGAATAAATATGAACAGTAGAGAGGAACAGCAGCTCAGCCCAGCTCTGTCCTTACCATTGAGAATATTTAGCACATATTGGAGATTAGGAGTATGAGAAGAGAAAGCCTGGCATAAAGATATCACAATGAACAACATTATTTTATTTATTAAATTTAAACCTGGTGCCACTCTTGATTGACTTGCCTCAGGGTATGGCTGGAAGATAAAATACTTTTATTAAAACTCAGGAAGCGGAGTGGCAGTAGCAATTGGAAATTGTTACATGATCAGCTCTGAGGTGAAATTTCAAATGCTCTCTTGTACTATGCTTTACATATTTGTCAATTGGAGTTTTGTTGAATCCTGAATCTTTGAGCTAGGGTTACCCAGAGGACAATTTCTGACTCTCAGGTTCTGTAGGCAGAAAACCCAATTATCTGCTGCGGCCTCAATCATGCATAGATATCAAGAATTTCATAGGTATACTTGAAGCAGGTGTTGGAAATAAGTAAGAAAAGCAAGTGAGCTTTCCTATATTCATTTCCACTGTTTACAGAATGATTGGAAAGTTAAAGGTTATTTTGCTGAAATGGTGTAAGTAATGCCATGTAAAACTCTCTTTGGAAAATAATCCTGGTCGTGACATTATTATTAAAGAGGTAAAAAATTAAGAACTCAAATGTAAGCTCAGATAAGCTGAGTCCCGTGACCCATTTTTCTGGGTGATTTTTACAGTGTATTTCAAAAATGTGTAGAGATTTTTCATATAAAAACACCTTTTAACTTGTTCAATCACACCAAAGTTTTCCTTCTCTCTCTTTTTACATCATTTTCCTCCAACATTTCTCCTCCATTTATTACCCTTATCTCCTTCATCTCCATGATTTCTTTCCAATTATTTTGCCTTGCCCAAAGGGTAGCTTTACAAAATAAATTAAATGAAGAAATGTATACATGCCTCAAAAATTGCCATTTATTGATGAAAGAATTCTTGCTGACCCTTGGTTTCTGTGCCCATTTCCCTTTCTTCTTCAGCCAGTAAAGGCACGATAACATCTTCCTTTCTAGCTTGTCTTGCAGCTAGACATGGCTTTGTAATCTAGTTCTGGTCAATTAGTTATAAATAAAATTCTTCTAGAAAGCTTCTGGTAAAGATTTTTGTTTCCAGATAAGAGATAGGCAGCTCACAGTTGCTTGCTGGTACTGTAACTTATCACTTCTCTTCTTTAACAAAGATGTGATGACTGATCTCCAGTAGCCCTCATTGCCATGAGGTAAGGAAAAGGGTCATTATGGAAAACGTTGCAGAACAGAAGGTTATTTGATGACATCATTATGTTGCTAAATCAATCCAGAGACCACCTACCTCCAGACTTCTTTTTTTTTCTTTTTTTTTTCTTTCTTTTTTTTGACGGTGAGTGGCTCTGTCACCTAGGCTGGAGTGCAGTGGCACAATCTCGGCTCACAGCAACCACTGCCTCCTGGGTTCCAGTGATTCTCCTGCCTCAGCCTCTCAAGTATCCAGGGCTATAGGTGCGCGCCACCACACCCAACGCCCAGATAATTTTTGTATTTTTAGTAGAGGCGGAGTTTCATCATTTTGGCCAGGATGGTTTAGATCTCTTGATATCGTGATCCGCCTGCCTTGACCTCTCAAAGTGCTGGCATTACAGGTGTGAGCCACCACACCCTGCCCAGAGTTCTTAATAAATGAGCAATAATTATCTTTATCATTTAAGTCCCTGGTAGTTTGGTTTTCTGTTATTTGTAGACTAAACATTTCTAACAAATGTAAGTACAGAAAACACTAAATATCCTATCTGGAGTTTCAGCCTTTTTTGTGTATATTATTATTACAACATAATTGTGAGATCCATAAGAAATATGTATTACATGATTCTGCAAAGTATGCTATCATACTGGGCAGAATCTTACACTACATAAACTTCGGCTTTTGGGAGAAATTGATGAAGTAAAACCTTAAAGGCTAAGTATAAATTACATTAGAAACTTTTAAATAAGTTACAAATATGAGGAAGAGGGAGAGATGGGAGTATAATCCAATGATCTAACTCTTAGAGAGCTTAGATTTCTTCTGTGACATTCATAATGTTGAAGTGTCTTTATCAGCACCTAAAATGTGGGTATCACTTTAAAACTTAGTGCCATTCACACAACTCACAAGAAGCATATGCATAATGATATGTAACATTATGCCAAGGGGTTGGAGTTGCAGTAAAGATGACTATTTCTGCCTCTAAATTGACTTGCTACAAGACCCTAGGCAAGATCCTCAATCTCCCTGTCTCAGTTTACCCTGTCTATAAGGACAGGATGATAATTCTTGCACAAAGCTTTTCTTCAGAGGGCTATTGAAAGGATTATTAAAAGACCATATTGAGCGTATTGGAGAAAATTTTACTTATTTTTCAGGAATGAGGAAAAGGAGACAAATTCCAATCCTGCTTGGCGCCTTACATGGCCTGTAATAGCTTCTCAGAAAAGAGCACTCCAGGAATGCAGTCAGTTGCGCTCATCATCTTTTTCTCTAGAGTGCAAAAAAAGAGGATACTATGCCCTGTTTCTAATGCTGCGCTGAAAGGATCAGGTAAGAGGGAGTTGCCATCTTAGGCTTTTCTACTCATATGTGGGAAATAGAATATGATAATGAGTTGGCATGAAGAAAAAGAAGAGATTACCTAGTGATTTCATACGAGAGCATCCATCCCCTTCACAATTGTTAAGTACCTAATTGAACAAAGTTCTGTAATAGGTATTTTACCAGAATAACTGTGTAGTACCACCTAGAGACTTATGGTTCAGGCCCTCATTAATTATTTTCTGAAATAGGATTCTACTGATGTCCCAATATCTCTTTATCCATTACTGTATTGCCTTCACATTGCTGCTAGATTTATCTTTTTAAGGCAGATTTTGTAAAGTCATATTATTTCCTTGTTCAAACACTTTCAATGTTTGCCCATTGCTTATAATTTAACAGCAAAATCTTACCTAAGAATTCAAGATCCCCTATAATATGATTTATATCTACTACTCCATATACATAAAGTTTTCTCTGCTTAAATTGTTCCCCTTTCTTTTTTACCCATTCTTCCCCTAACCAACCCCATTTTTTTCAACTTAAAGAGAGGCTATGCCAACATTAAAGCTCATGCCAAATGCCATCTCATAGAAGCTATTTCTGATCCCCATAATACGTAAAATTTCCTTAAGACTTTTTTTTTTTTTCACACGGCACTTGTGCCATTTCATTTTATATTTTAATCATTTGGTTATCATTTTATTTTACCCTTCTGAAATGCACCCTTTTGGAAGGAAGAGACAGTGTTCTGATGAATCTATTCTAGCACCTGACATATCGTGGATTATCATAAGTGCTCAATTTAAAAATCTGTTAGGTTAAACTACACTCTAAATATTGAACTAAAACATAAATGGACAATAAAGTATTTATTTTCATTTTGATTGATTCATAACCAGCCATGGTAGAGTCATAGAAGTAGGGAGAAGGGTACTTGAGAAAAGGTGAAACATATATCCATAAGAACTCAGTGTTGCATACGCAAAGCCTCATGACTTGGAAGCTATTCACAGCTGAACAGACATTGAGTATAATTAATCAGTACAGAGAGAGGGAGAAAAAGAGAGACACAGAGAGACAGAGACAGAGACAGGAAGATAATCTTAAACTAAAAAACAATTGCTATAAGTAGGTATAATAGGCCAGATTTTTATTCTATTATTAGAAAGTTCAATATTTTGGCAAGCAAAATATTTAATAGATGAATTAAAACAATTATTCAAAGTCACATAATAATAATAGCTAACACTCATTGAATTTTTCCAATGTGCCATGCTCTAAGTAAACTGCAGGCATTATATCTCTTAATCTTCCAAAAAGCCCTGTGAAGTAGGCATTATTTCCCCCCATTTTATAGAAAAGAAAACTGAGGTTAAGCTTCCCAGTGGGTAATTAGTTGAGCCAGATTCACACCTGGGTCAGTCTTGCTCCGGAACTCATGCTGTTCCTATTTTATTTTATTCCTTCCCAAATGATCTATTTCCTCATCAGTCTTCCACAGTTTTTCAGTTTTAGACATTTTCAAGTCGAGAGCCATGCTAAGGCATCTGCCTGGTGAAGACCAGGAAATGAGTCATTTTCCAGTTTAGGGAGAAGTTCATAGTCCCTCTGCACCACAGACAGACCAACCTATTTGTCTCCTGTGCATTTAAGCTCCATTGCCTCCTTTTACCATAAACATTAACAAAGTAGAACAATAAGGCTGGAGTTTGCAGCTTAAATTCAACCAAGAAACAATAATTTGGGGTTCTTTGTTTGCCAGATGTGCATGATAGGTTAACAATCAAGAAAAGGGAAAATTCAGCATCACTGTCAGTGTGGTAGACTTTAAAGTGTGACCTCATTATTCCGTTCTGGGGATGTAAAATGTGTTCAAAGACTTATCTATAATGTCTGAAAGTATAAACCTCATAGAAAAACAAAGGTAAATTTTTTAAAAAGTGACTGGAGTATTAGATATATTTTACAAAATCAATCCACTTCAGCCAGGATGACATCATTATGTAATCATTGAAACCAATTTATTTTAAAAAATCCAAACAAACCCCTCAAACTGACTTCTAGTTTCCATTTTAAAGGAGATAAATTGGGACCCGAAGCTTCTGTGTTAAATATTCAGCCGGATAAGAAGTGTGTTTGCTTCGTGACAGACCGCTTGAAATGGGGTTTGTTAAAATGACAGTGTTCACTGCATTCACAGGAACAGAAGCGCTTCTGGGTCCTGCTGGCAATCAATCCAGCAATTCGATTTTACTTGGATGTTTATCATCTCTCCCCTTCTGTGCACCGCAATGCGAAAGGGGAGGGGAGACAGTTGTAGTTCAGCTTACAGGCTGCAGGTGTCATCCTATGACCACAGAATGAAGATGGTGCACGGCGTGGTGCTATTCAAGCATTTAATACATTAGTCTGTAATTTTTGTCTTGGAGGTAATGAGGCCTGACACCTTTGGCTGGTGCATGATAACAAACTCACACTGGTATCTTTGAGTTTCTTCGTTGCCAAATTCATAAAGGAAGAAATGACTTTTGCAAAATGACAGTAAACATGCTTCATTTTATAAGACATTGTGGTTAACAACCTGAAACAATGAAGTTTTTTTTTTTGTTTTTTTTTTTTTTTTTTTTTTTTTTTTTTTTTGAGCTACAGCTAAACTATTTGAACTATATTAAAAGTGCTGATGTGGATGTCAAGCCACAGCCTTTTTGCTTTTGTTTTTGGTTTGTTTTCTTTTTGGTTAGGGGAAGAAAACTCAGGAAAACATACATAGCTTAATTATCAGAATTTGACAATGGTCATAATAATGATGATAACAAAGAGTTCTGCCAATAGTTCCCTCCCTAGGGCCTTATCTTGAAAAATAAAAAGAAATCAAGCAAGATGGTTCTTAGAAAGGCTAGGATTGCTGCACAATGTTGTCACTTCAGTACACAGATCAGCTGCCATGGAAGACAGGAGACAGGCTGCTGATGAGCACCTCAGTGGAGTGAGTATCATGGCTTTTCAGTGACAGTGAAGTGCAAATGGGCTTTCAGGCAACTGAAAAATCTTTGGAAAAAGTTTGTTTTAACACCTTCTGACAACTGGTTTTTAAGCATAATTGCTGGAAGAAATCCATTGCAGGAATCATTTTTAGTTGAAATTAGCTGACAAATCCAAGGCTCACAGGGAGAAGCTGGCATTTGAATTGTGAACTGTTGCCAAATGCAATGAGAAGCACATTTACTAGGCAAACTCCTTTTAAATATTCCTGTAGCCCGTCAACCAGGTTAAAGAAGGGACCCACTGTTCAGACACAAATTTTCCCTTTTTGAAAGCTCTGTTGAATCCTAAATGCAAAGTTCTAAAAAAGAAGACCAGAATAGAAATAATGAACAAAGGCAGGTCTAAGAGGAATGACATTACCAGTTCAAACAATAAAATTCTTCCCTCTGTTTAGAATAAAGGCATGCTATAGAGATGTCAAAAATTTGGAGACAAGAGAAAAGATGCATTGATTTGAGTATCTGTATTTATCGGTACACAAAGTTATTCATTGTGTTTTATTTAGCACTAATAATATAAATTAATTCTTGCTGATAATTATTTTTAAGAAAGAAGGATTCATAACTTTAAAATTTTAAATTGAATTGGACAATCCTGGCATTATAACTGCTTTTTAAAAGATAATCAGATTCCTGTAAGTTTATAAGCTAGAAGTCCTTAGAAAGAAAATAGGGAAATCAATCTAGTCATCGAAGCAAAAGATTGTATAACAAGTGGTTACATTTTTCTAATAGAAAACACATTTGAAAAAGATGGCTTTCTACTTAATCACATATTTCTTTACTGCAGACACTACTTCACTGTTTAGTAAATTGTCTCCTTCAGAGTTGTAAATGTTTTAGAGGATATCACTTGATGCAGCAGACCAAGAAATGTCCTAAAATGTTTCTAGGAAATATAAAACAGTGCACATAAAATGAATAAGATTTTATGCTCAAGAATAATTATTAAATGTAACAGTAGGTCAAATATTTTCATACTGTTCTTTCTAAAATCTTAGGCTTCAAGAATCCAAAGGAAAGCTATCATACCATAGACTCTGAGATTTTAAGCAAACTTTTATTTTGGCTGTACTTTCCTTATGTTAAGTAAGCACAAGTATTTTTAAGTAATCTTTCATATTTTTCCTAAATGTTCACCATAGCATAGAAAGTTCACCTTGCACAAATGCATAGCTTTACTTAAAAGTTGTATTCATAGTTCAGTTTATTTTATGTGATCATATTTGAAGGCAACTTGAAACCAGATGTGAGGACCTACTTTTCCTCTTCTGAGATACTGCTGTGACTCAAAATGCTATGGACCTCTTCCAGTAGCCTATAAGAAGGATTCCAAGATAGCCAAGGGAATATCTAATAGGAGCACATGCACAGTCAGACTTGCAGGAGGATGGGGTAGGTTTTCAAGTTGACATAGATAGTCTAGGAAAGACTAATGCCATGGCCATGCTTCATCATCACAAAGACACAGAGAATGTATTTGAGTTGCATTTTTCTCCATTTACTAATAAATAAATGTAAAGTTGGGATAAGATTGACATATAATTTCCATACTTCAGTTATTATTTTACTCCAAAGACATTAGCAAACTGGCATGTTTATAAAGAGTAATTATTAATGTGCTGAAGGGATTGGTAATTAACTTTAGGTTACTAAATTTAGTTACTAAGTTCCTGAGTTTACAGGAGTTTATACAGAAGCTACAATTCTTAAACATTCTCAAAAGGTCTCTTGCTTTAGGTGAGAAAATGGACTCAAGCTCTTCTCAAAGGTAAGACTTTATCACTTTTAAAGTAAGACAGTGTAAGTAAAATTAATAAAATTCTTGTTTTTCAATTATGATGTAGATGGATAAAAATTTTAGAACATTGAGATACCACATCTATCAGGAAAGAATTCATTTATGGGAAAAAATGGGAGAAAAATTTTTAAATCATATGGATCCAGAAACCTTGGAAATATGATTATTGCATTGTTTTGAATTGAGACAGTAAGATTGTATTTTGCCAAAAACTGGAGTAGTGTCAGTGATTGTTACTTTCATTATCCATATCCTCCATTATCCACACTTTTTTTTCTTTATCTCTTCTTTCCTTCTGTTTCCATTCACATTTTATTCATATATACTGTGTGCCAAGCACCAGTATATATGCTAGGGACATATGTATATATATACACACACACACACACACCCCACTAAATAAATATATATATGCTAAGGGTATATATATATTCTAGGTATATATATGCTAGGGGTGTGTGTGTGTGTGTATATATATATATTTGGGCAGTATAGCCATTATACAAGCACATTATACAAGCACCAGTATATATGCTAGGAATATATATACTGCTAAGTAAATATAGGGATATACATATATATATATATACACTGCTAAGTAAATGCTAGGGATAAGTGGAGAAATGTTAGGCATAGTTCCTTCAATCATGAAACATACAATCATGTTGGAAGGGCAGGCTGATAATAAGTTTTAAAAAGGTAAGGCCGGGTGCGGTGACTCACACCTGTAATCCCAGCACTTTCGGAGGCCAAGGTGGGTGGATCACCTGAGGTCAGGAGTTCAAGACCAGCCTGGCCAACATGATGAAACCCTGTCTCTACAAAAATACAAAAATTAGCCAGGCATGATGGCGGGTACCTGTAATCCCAGTTACTCAGGAGGCTGGGGCACAAGAATCTCTTGAACCCAGGAGGAGGAGGTTGCAGTGAACTGAGATCATGCCATTGCACTCCAGTCTGGGTTACAGAGTGAGACTCATCTCTAAAACAAAAACAAAAACAAAAACTACAAAAACAACAACAACAAAAAATGCACTACTTCAATATTTTCCCATTTATCTGTGTCTGTGTTGTCTCTAATTTCTTTCAGAAATATTTTGTAGTTCTCCTTGTAAAGATATTTCACCTCTTTGGTTAGCTGTAGCCCTAGGTATTTCATTTTCTTTATGGCTATTATAAGTGGGATTGTTTTCTTGATTTTACTCTCAGCCTGGACGTTGTTAGTGTGTAGAATTCTATCGATCTTTGCACATTGATTTTGTATCCTGAAACTTTGCTAAAGTCACTTACTAATTCTAGGAGCCATTTGACCAAGTCTTCTAGGTATATGATTATAATCATATCATCAGGGAAGAAAGATAGTTTGGCTTTCCCTTTTCCTATTTGGATGCCTTTTATTTTTCTTGCTTGATTACTCTGGCTAGGACTTCCAGTATGATGTTGAATAGGATTGGGAAGAGAAGGCTGCCTTGTCTTGTTCCAGTTCTCAAGGGTAATGGTTTGAGCTTTTGCCCATTCAGTATGATGTTGGCTGTGGGGCTGTCATAGATGGCTTTTATTATTTTGAGGTATGTTTTTACAATGGCCTAGTGTGTTAAGTGCTTTTTATCATGAAAGAATATTGCATTTTATAAAAAGCTTTTTCTATATCTATTGAGATGATCAAATTGGTTTTGCTTTTGATTATGTTTATGTGGTGATCACATTTATTGATTTACGTATGTGGAACCAGCCTTGCATTCCAGGAATAAAACCTAGTTGATTGTGGTGGATTAACTCATGAATTGAAAGAATCAATATCATAAAAATGGCCATACTGCCCAAAGCAATTTACAGATTCAATGCTATTTCTATCAAACCACCAAAATCATTCTCCTCGTAATTAGAAAAGACTATTCTAAAATTCACATGGAACTAAAAAAAAAAGTTTGAATAGCCAAAGAAATCCTAACCAAAAAGAAAAAAAAAAACTGGAGGCATCACACTGTCTGACTTCAAACTATACTATAAAACCGCAGTAGCCAAAACATATTGGTATTGGTACAAAAACAGACATGCAAAAAAATGCAACAGAATAGAGAACCCAGAAATAAAACTGCACACCTACAACCATCTGATCTTCAACAAGACTGACAAAAATAAGCAATAGGGAAAGGACACCATATTTAATAAATGGTGTTAGGATAATTGGCTAGCCATATGCAGAATAATGAGATTGGATCCCTACCTTTCCCCGTGTAAAAAAACTAACTCAAAATGAATTAAAGATTTCAATGTAAGACCTCAAACTACAAAAACCCTGGAAGACAACCAAGGAAATAGTCTTCTCAATATCAGCCTTGGCAAAGAATTTTTGGCTAAGTCCCCTAAAGCAATTGCAGTCAAAGCAAAAATAGACAAGTGGGACCTGACATGATTTGGCTCCATGTTCCTATCCAAATATGTTGAATTGTAATCCCAAGTGTTGGGGGTGAGGCTTGGTGGGAGGTGATTGGATTATGGGAGTGGTTTCTAATGGTTTAGCAGCATTTTCCTAGTGCTGTCTGGTGATAGAGTTCTCACAAAATCTGGATGTTTGAAAGTGTGTAGCACCTCCTCCTTCTCTATCTCTCCTACCCACCATGTGAATATGTGCTTGCTTTGTCTGTACCTTTTGCCATGATTGTAAATTTTCTGAGGTCTCCCCAGAAGCAGAAGCCTGTGCAGCCCATATAACCATGAGCTGATTAAGCCTATTTTCTTTATAAATTACCCAGTATCAGATATGTCTCTATAACTGTGTGAGAACAGACTAATATAGGACCTAATTAAAGTAAAGAGCTTCTACACAGCAAAAGAAATTATGAACAGAGCAAACAGACAACCTACAGAATGGGAGAGGATATTAGCAAACTATGCACTTAACAAAGGTCTAATATCCAAAACCTATAGGGATCTTAAACAAATCAACAAGCACAAAACAAATAACCCCATTAAAACATGAAAAAAGGACATGAATAGACACTTCTCAAAAGAAGATATACAAGTGGCCAACAAACATATGAAAAATGCTCAGCATCACTAATCATAGAGAAATGCAAGTCAAAACCACAATGAGATTACCATCTCATACCAATCAGAATAGCTATTATTATAAAGTCTGAAAAAACAAAAACAAATGCTGTTGGAATGCTCACACATTCCAACAGTGAATGTAAATTAGTCTTGCCACCATGGAAAACAGTTTGGAGATTTCTCAAAGAACTTAAAAGAGAGCTACCATTTGATCCAGTAATCCCATTCCTGGGTATATATCCAAAAGAAAATGAACTATTCTACCAAAAAGACACATGCACTCATATCTCATCACAGCACTGCTCACAATAGTGAAGACATGGAATGAACCCACATGCCCATCAGTGGTACACTGGATAAATAAAATTTGGTGCATATAAAACATGGTATACCATTCAGCCACAAAAAAAAAAAAAAACAAAAAAAAAACAAAAAAAAAAACAGAAACAAAAACAAAAAAACCATGTCTTTTGCAGCTCCATTGATAGAGCAGGAGGCCATCATTCTGAAATGAATGAACACAGGAACAGAAAACCAAATACTACATCTTCTCACTTTTAAGTGGGAGCTAAGCACTGAACACACATGGACATAAATTTGGGAACAATAAACACTGTGGACTACTAGAAGTTGGAGGCAGAGGGGATTTAAAAACTACCTGTTGGGTACCTGCTCACTACCAGGGTGACAAGATCTATACTACAAACCTCAGCATTACACAGTATTTCCATGCAGCAAACCTGTGTATATATCCCCTGTATCTAATATAAAAGTTGGAGTAAAAATATAAAGATATTAAAAGAAAAAAAAAAAAACAGAACCATCCCCTTCTATTTCAATAGTCATTTCCTCTTGAGTCCATTAATTTCATCAACAAAAGTTTATTGGGCACCAATTGCAAGCTTATCAACATTCTAGACACTGTGGCTCTGCCTCCTTTCCCATTATTCTATAATGCTTCTACCATTCTCAAATTCCTGTCCTTTTAGAAAGTGCTCTTGCTTTCCTGACTTAACAAACATCTAACTCTTCTTTGAGGACCTTACGGTTTTTATTTTTTTTCTTTAACTATAACCTTGTTTCCTTGCACCCTGATATCCCAGGAAGCAGGAGTGGTGTTAGTGCATTTATTCACTCATTTGTTAAACAAACATCTATTCAGCAAATGTTTATTGAACAGATATCTAATGAATTTACAATCTTTGAGTGGCACTGACTTAGGTTCTTCCTTTGATGTTCTCTTTGATCCTGTCTCCACTTTTATACTTTTCTATTTTAAGATATATGTCACTCTAACACAGGTAGATCCAGTGCCCCTCTTGTTGCTGTTTTCTTCTAATCTCTCAGTAAATGTGCCTTCTTCTTTGATGGCCTTGATGCTTCACCTGTAGTCTATCCCCTGACATCTTTAAAGATAATCTCTGCATCCATATTAGTAAATGTATGTTCCCCTAAGACTATTGAATAATTTATTATTCATTTATTTCTCCTGACAAATAAATATCACTTGATTTGTTTCTTCTACAAAGAGCAAAATGAACTGGGTACAAAACTAACTTTAACTAGTGTTAAATATATTGATTTTTAAAAATTTTCTTGGTATTTAAGAAAGTTGTATACTAATCATAAGCACTGCATTTGTCTACTTGACAATATATTACCCTAATGTTTAAGGTTTTTATTTTTTTGAGAGACTGAAAAAATATGATACTTAAATCTATTCACAGTGTGTGTCTGTGACTTTCCCAAGATGACTGAACAAATATTTCAAGTAAAAGTACAAATTAGGTTTATGAACATTTAAAGGGACAGTCTTATTATTTTATTATGACCAATAAAGAAAATAAAACTTGATTAACAACAGTATATAGCCATAAAACTTTCAGTTTGTTAGTTACAAAGTTGCAATGAATAGTTCATTCAAAAATCTTAATGGGATGTACTATTAAATTGGTCTTAAGTATAATTTATTACTTTGAGGACTCATATTTAGAATAACCTACTTGAAAATTTTAATGACTATGTTAAAATTTGATTACATGATATATCATTCAATTAATTAACTCCAGAGAGATAAAGTTTCTTTTATTATAGAAGTAGCCCCTTTTGAAAGCAATGAAATTTAGTTTACAACTAAATTAAATTCATAACATATTTGCTTGAAGTATAAACTCAGCATATTTCTAATGACAGACATGTTGAAGCTACCTGATGTTAACAGGTTTAAAAGTGACATTGTTATCATGTTGATAGATAGTAAATTCTGTCTATAAAATAGCTGATGATATCTTGGCCATTCACTTACACTAAAAATTAGATGTATTTCTCTCAGGTAACGTGAAAGTGCAAACATCCTTTCTGTGGACAATAGCCTAGAACAATTCGTAATTCATTGGGATTTATAAATCTATAAATATTATTTACAAGAATGACCTTATCATTGGATTGTACTAAAAAAGATTTATTAGAGAGGAACATAGAATACTTCTGAGAAATATTATATCAGTTACTTTTGCTTCCTGAGATAAAATGCAATAGCAAACTCAAGTTATATCTGAATTTGAGATTTCATGTTAGTAAATTTTGGTTTATTACATTTGTAAAAATACTGTGAGTATTTTAAAGTGATTTCATGTTCTGATTTAATTTGGCTTTTTATTTTATTTATTTATTTATTTTTTTGTGAGACAGAGTCTCGCTCTGTCACCCAGGCTGGTGTGCAGTGGTGCAATCTCAACTCACTGCAAGCTCCGCCTTCCAGGTTCACGCCCTTCTCCTGCCTCAGCCTCCTGAGTATCTTGGACTACAGGCACCTGCCACCATGCCCGGTTAGTTTTTGTGTGTGTGTGTGTGGGTTTCACCTTGTTAGCCAGGATGGTCTGAATTTCCTGATCTCTTGATCTGCCCACCTCGGCCTCCCAAAGTGCTGGGATTACGGGAGTGAGCCACCATGCCTGGCCCTGTTGGCTTTTTATCTTAAGTTGACTCAGAAAGACACATTTTTAAGATTAAAAGAAAAAATTATGTGGTAAACATCTCAATCCCAAAACTCAGGTATACAGTGCATTTCCCATTATTTATCTTTTCTTTAAGTTGATTTATCAAGCTTTCATTCTTTCAGTAAACTTCACTTGATCATGATATATGTATGTATTACTCCATTATGTATACTAACATCTTATTTGTAAGTTTTGCAACTATGTTCATGAGAGAGACTCATCTATAATTATACTTTCTTTGATCCCTATCAGGTGGTGAAATCAAGATGTGCTTTCTTACAAATGTGTTGAGGAACTTCTTCTTTTTCTTTCTTTATTATTAAAAGGATTTATGTTAGATTGGCATTTTCTATTTTCTATTTGGTCAGTTTTAGTAAGTTGTATTTTTAAAAGATTTTGTCCATTTCCTCCAAATTTTCAAATTTATTGGTGTAAAATTATTTGTAATATGTTTATTTCCCTTTTAAAGTCTATAATTCCCTTTTGTCTTCTTTATATTGGTAACTTGTACCTTCATTCTTTTCTTCTTGATCAATCTTATGACTTAATTTCTAAATTTTATTGACCTTTTGAAATAATCAACTATTTTTTAAACTTTCAAATATTATGTTAATTATGTATTTAATGGATTACTGGTTTTCCCTTTCTTGTTTTCCTTTTTCTATTTCTTAAGGTTTGATTTGTTGCTCCAGTTCTAACTTATTGCGATAAAAGCTTAGATTTTTGAAATTTTAGCCATTCTTCCTTTCTTATATATGCCGTTAACTCTGTTATGTTTTCCTTCGTCACTGCTTTAACTGTATCTCACAATTCTTAGTATGTTATATACTCATTATCCTTTGAGTTTTTTGACTTATTTTGCTGGTATCCAGATTAGAGTACAGTGGTGGAATTATGGCTCACTGCAACCTTGACCTTGACTAAAGCTATCCCCCTGCCTCAGCCTCCTGAGTGGGTGGGACTGCAGGTGTGCATCACCACGCTCAGCTAATTTTTTTTTTTTTTTCATTTTTGTACAGATGGTGTCTCACTATGTTACTCAGGCTGGTCTCAAACTCCTGGACCCAAAATTCTCCCACTTCAGCCTCTACAAGTGCTGGGAATACAGGCATGAGCCACCACACCCAGCTGTGTTAAAAATATTTTTTAAAATTACGTCAATTTTCCATCCAAAAATTGTTTTAGTTCATTTTTGCTCCTAATTTTTTCTTTCTCTACCTGTTTGACAAAGTGTTACTAAAGCATTTGTAAGACATGTTTTCCTGCTTGAACAAATGTAGTTTATTATTATTACTGAAGTCATCATGATTTTCTAGATGAGATGGCAATGAAAATTTTTGTAGCAGGAATCAGTAAATAAGTGGTATATATTACATAGTATAAACTATGATTTTTTTACTGGTCAGCAAAGTTATACTGACATTGGGAAGGCTTGTTTGTTTGGTTTGTATTTTGTGTTGTTTCAGAAAACACATTCATTAAATGTAATAAAGCAGTATTAAAATTAACATAAATATATCTTTGCATTATGAGTATGCATTTATTTTTAAAGAATTTTAAGTGTATATGTATTGATACAGTTTGGTTATGTCCCCACCCAAACCTCATCTTGAATTATAATCCCCATAATCTCCATGTGTTGTAAGAGAGACCCAATGGTAGGTAACTGAATCTTGGGGGCATTTTCCCCATGCTGTTCTTGTGATAGTGAGTGAGTTCTCATAAGATCTTATGGTTTTACAAGCATCTGGCATTTCCTCTGCTGGCACTCATTCTCTCTCTTGCCACCCTTTCAAGAGATACCTTTCACCATGATTCTAAGCTTCCTGAGGCCTCCCCTGCCCTGTGGAACTGTGAGTCAATTAAACCTCTTTTCTTTATAAATTACCCAGTCTTGAATATTTCTTCATAGCAGCAAGAGAATGGACTAATACAGTAAATTGGTACCAGTAGTGTTGAGAATGTGGAATTGACTTTGGAACTGGTTAACAGAGAGAGGTTGTAACAGTTGAGAGAGCTCAGAAGAAGGGAGGAAGCTGTGAGAAAATTTGGAACTTCCTAGAGATTTGTTGAACGGCTTTAACCAAAATGCTAATAGCGATATGTATAATGAAGTCCAGGCTGAGGTGCTGTGCTTAGCAGAGAGACTGAGGCATTTTGCTCCTGTTCTAGAGATCTGTGGAACTTTGAACTTGAGAGAGATGATTTAGGGTATCTGGTGAAAGAAATTTCTAAGTCCAAAGCAATCGAGAGTTAG
>NW_012098266.1:254369-259469 GCF_000951045.1 Mandrillus leucophaeus
AAAAATAAATGTCAGGACTTTGGTAATAAATGTTGTGCATAAGTAAAAACAAACAAAGAAACAAAAGAAAAACAGGGCACTGTACATGACTTGGTGCCCTGCATCCCAGCTGCTCCAGCCACAGCTAAAAGAAGTCAAGGTCCAGCTCAGGCCCTTGCTTCAGAGGGTACAAGCCCTAAGCTTTGATGGCTTACATGTAGTATTGAGCCTGCAGGTGCTAAGAAGTCAAGAATTGAGGTTTGGGGACCTCTGCTTAGATTTCAGAGGATGTATAGAAATACCTGGACATCCAGGCAGAAGTTCACTGAAGGGGCACTGCCCCCATGGAGAACCTCTGCTAGGGCAGTGCAAATGGGAAATATGGGGTTGGAACCCCCACACAAAGTCCACACTGGGGCATTGCCTAGTGGAGTTGTGAGAAGAGGGTCACTATCCTATAGACCCAAGAGTGGTAGATCTACTGACAGCTTGCACTGTATACCTGCAAAAGTTGCAGACACGCAATGCCAGTCTGCAAAAGCAGCTGGGAAGGGGTCTGTACCTGCAAAACCAAAGGGGCCAATCTGCCTAAGACTGTGGGAACCCACTTCTTGCATCAGCATGACCTGGATGTGAGACATGGAGTCAAAGGAGATCACTTTGGAACTTTAAGTTATAAGGACTAATCTATTAGATTTTAGACTTGAATGAGGCCTGTAGCCCCTTTGTTTTAGCCAATTTCCCCCATTTGGAATGGGTGTATTTACCAAATGCCTGTATCATCATTGTATGTAAGTAGTAACTAACTTGCTTTTGATTTTACAGTCTCTTAAGCAGAAGGAACTTGCCTTGTCTCAGATAAGACTTGGGACTTGGCCTTTTGGGTTAATGCTGGAATGAGTTAAGACTTTGGAAGACTGTTAGGAAGGCATGGTTGTGTTTTGAAATGTGAGAACATGAGATTTGGGAGGGACTGGGGGCAGAATGATATGGTTTGGCTGTGTCCCTACCCAAATCTCATCTTGAATTATAATCCCCATAATCCCCACATGTTGTGAGAGAGACCCAGTGGGAGGTAATGAATCATGGGGACAATTTCACCCATTCTGTTCTTTTGGTAGTGCGTGAGTTCTCACGATTGCTGATGGTTTTATAAGCATCTGGCATTTTTCCTGCTGGCACTCACTCTCTCTCCTGCAACCCTGTGAAGAGGTGCCTTCCATCATGATTGTAAATTTTCTGAGGCCTCCCCAGCCATGCAGAACTGTGAGTCAAGTATACCTCTTTTTCTTTATAGATTACTCAGTCTCAGGTACTTCTTCATAGCAGTGTGAAACTGAATTAATACATGTGTATATTGTATTAGTCTTCTAGAGCAGCCATAATAAAATACCACAGACTGGGTGCCTTGAACAACAGAACTTTCCTATGTGTGCACACACTCCTGGTGTCTCTACTTTTTATAAGAAAACTAATACTATTGGATTAAGGTAAGAATATTAATACTATTGGATTATGGCCCCACCCAAATTACTTCATTTAAACATAATTATCTGCTTAAAGGCCCCATCTCCAAATACAAGTTGGAATTAGGGCTTCAATGTATGAATTTTTGGAGGACACAATTCAATCCATAAAACATACATAGAAGTCCTTTCTTTTCCATTAGGAATAAGTTTCAAGACCTTCAGTGCATGCCTAAAACTATCGTACAGACCCTATATATACTATCCTTTTATATGTATATATATATATGAAAGGAGATATATATATGTGTGTGTATATATATGGATATATATAAGTATATATGGATATATAAGGATATATATATGTATGTATGCACACATACCTATGATAAAGTTTAATTTATGATTTAGGTACAGTAATAGATTGTTAATAATAACTAATAGCACAATGGAACAATTATAGCAATATACTGCATAAAAGGTATTTGAAAATGGTCTCTCTCTCTCTCTCTCTGTGTCAAAATATCTTGTTGTACTGTACTTACCTATTTTTAGACTGTGGTTGCCCACCAGTCAAAAGAAAGTAAAACGGCAGATAAGTGGAAACTATTGTCTCATTATATTATCTAGTGTGAAACACATCACTATTGTCTTACTATAGTAACATAGCCTATATTAATTAATGCATTCTAGTTGTTATACTTTATATTATCTATTTTACTTTCTATTTGTAATTTTATTGGTTTGAGAATGAGGTTAATATAAGAGCATAAGAAAATGTCAAAGGAATTTTTTTTTTTAATGTAATCAAAAAATGTGAAAAAAAATCCTATTAAACAGAGACATTGATTTAGATTTTCTGTTTTGGCTATCTAGCAGAAGTGATGTGAAAAAGTATTTTAAAAATATCTTAAATGCACACTTTGGGGAGCATAAAGATAAGAAAATTTGAATTCAGAAAAATATTGTGAGAACTTAAAGTACTGTAAGCAGCATCCTGGGAATATCTATTGATCACTGATGACCTTTTCTGGTTCTTTGTTATTGTAGTCAAAACAAAGACATGAATGTAGCTGGAAATTTAGTTTAAATTTATCTTCAGTTAGATGTGCTCCCAGATGCCTGGAAAAAACAAATACAAATTTTGCCTAGAAGGAAACAAGTAAAGTCCAGACTTCAAAAATTTATCACAGATTAAATAAATAGGATTATGAAAGTAAATTCAAAAATCATAAGGCATAAGAATGAATAATCATACAGAAGCATCAGCAGGAATAGCAAACCAGATAATTTGGGCTAAATAAGTGACAGATAACAGAAATAACAGGCAGAAAATATAAAGTGTGTATGTTTGAGATAAAATAAGATATCAAAAGTAACTAAAAAATAAGAGAATATAAAAATTGACAAGGTAGTGTTAAGAAAACAGTCAAGTAAAACTTTAATATTAGAACATCTTATAAATAATAATTAAACTTAGAAATGTGGTGGATTGTTAACATTCAAAATAGCACAGATAAAGAGAATAGTGATCCGAAAACCAATTTGAAGAAAATGTTTACAAGTAAGCACAAGACAATCGAATAAGTAAAAAATATTAAATGGTTATAGAGATGTAGAGAATGGATTGAGAAGACCTAAGATATATTTCCAGTCTCCCAAAAAGAGAAAATAAAGGACATATAAACTCAAAGGGTCAAAAACAATGTACATTTCCTAGAACTGATTTAAAAACACCAATTAAGAAGTTTAATGAACTTCAGAAAAGCAAAGAGAATGTCAAAAAGTGATCAAAGAGCGATTTCTTACCAAGGAACAACGATTAGCCTAATAGCTGATTTCTTAGTAGTAATAATGGATGCCAGAAAACAGTGAAAAAGCATTTCAATGTGCTAAGCCAAAGTAGTTATCAATTTGAAACTTTATACCTAGTGAACTATCTTTCAAGGATGAAAATAAAATAAAGATATAATCAAATAAATAAAAATAGTGTATTTATAATCAACAGACCTCATTAAGGGAGTTTTAAAAAATCTATTCTGGGAAGAAAAATAATACAGTTGATTCTTGTTAGTCACTGTAGTTATGTTCCATGAAGTTGCCATGAAAACTGAATTAGCAAATACTGAATCATGTCTTCTAGAGAAAATACAAAGTTAGGCCTTGCAAACTTCTGATTATAAGAGTTTCACCAGCAAGTTAATATGTAATCTTGTTTTTTTTTTTTTTTTTTTTTTTAATAACTGTTTCTGCTTAAGGATACTTTTCTTAACTATATATATATGTGTATATATATGTGTGTGTGTGTGTGTATGCATGTGTGTGTGTGTGTGTGTATGTTCTTTTTCCGTATGTTTTTTACAGAATCTTGCTCTGTCACCCAGGCTGGAGTGCAGTGGCACGATCTCGGCTGACTGCAACCTCCGTCTCCCAGGTTCAAGTGATGCTGCTGCCTCAGCCTCCAGTGTAGCTGGGATTACAGGTGTGCACACCACACCTGGCTAATTTTTGCATTTTTTGTAGAGACAGGGTTTTGTCATATTGACCAGACTGGTCTCAAACTCCTGGCCTCTGGTAATCCGCCAGCCCTGGCCACCCAAAGTGCTGGTAAATATATATTATACCTTCATTAACACTGAACTCATAGTCAATAGCACTGTAACTCATGCCCAAAGCTTATCTAACACATGTATTTTCCTCATAATACTCATACATACTATATCAGATGTAATTATTGTGAAGGCAAAAAGCATTGCTAATGATAGAAGCCTACTATATTGTATATATTAAAGATTAATATTCAAATAAATCAAGAAATATAAGATTTTAAACTTGTATGTAACTAACAATATAGCATTAAAATATGTGAAGCAAAAATAATAAATTTACCATTGTTGTGAGCGATATTAGCCCATATTCCTTATTAGTTAATAAGTTAATGAATAAAATGTCAATATGGATCTGGATGATTTGAGCAAACTATTTAAATAACTATGTTCATTATATGTAAATCTAATCACACAACCAGCATTTGGAAAATAAAGAATTCTTTCAAGCACACATGGATGATACAAAAACATCGGTAATGTTGTAAGTCATAAAACAAATCTGGGCTTCCATCAAATATTTGCCAGTATTCATGCCAAGTCATTTTACCACAAATTAATTAAGTTACCATCAACAATGAAACAAGATACAAAATGGCATTTATTGGGATATCAACAAACACACCTTGAAATAATTCATAGGTCAAAAAAGAAATTATAATGGCAAATAGATGTACTTACAATTAACCAATGATGACATTTCTTTGTAAGAAAATTACAGGATACAGCTAGAGCAATATTTAAATCAGGGTTTGGTAAAGGGTCAGGGGTAGATGTTTCAAGCTTTGTAAGTTTCATTTGGTCTTTGTCACCTAATATTTTTGTATATTTTTATAAACTTTTAAAAATATAAAAACCATTCTTATTTTTGAGGACATGGAACATGGCTGGATTTAACCTAGAGGCTGTAGTTTACCAATCCTTGATTTAGAAGTTTATACATACAGGTTTAATTTCTATAGCAAAAAAGGACAATGACTAAAAATTAATAAGCTCTGCATCCAGCTTAAAAATTAATAAAGAGCAAATCAAATAGGCAATGAAATATA
>NW_012098266.1:259519-262047 GCF_000951045.1 Mandrillus leucophaeus
CCTTGAAATAATTCATAGGTCAAAAAAGAAATTATAATGGCAAATAGATGTACTTACAATTAACCAATGATGACATTTCTTTGTAAGAAAATTACAGGATACAGCTAGAGCAATATTTAAATCAGGGTTTGGTAAAGGGTCAGGGGTAGATGTTTCAAGCTTTGTAAGTTTCATTTGGTCTTTGTCACCTAATATTTTTATATATTTTTATAAACTTTTAAAAATATAAAAACCATTCTTATTTTTGAGGACATGGAACATGGCTAGATTTGACCTAGAGGCTGTAGTTTACCAATCCCTGATTTAGAAGTTTATACATACAGGTTTAATTTCTATAGCAAAAAAGGACAATGACTAAAAATTAATAAGCTCTGCATCCAGCTTAAAAATTAATAAAGAGCAAATCAAATAGGCAATGAAATATACAGATAAGAGTAAATAGAAAATACATTCACTACAAAGATTGGTAAATCCAAAAGGTGGTTTTTTGAATTAACTAATAAAATTGAATTAGTATATGTCTATTTAATTTTATCAAAATGACAAAGTAGGAAATGACAGATAAGAATAATCCATTTATAAGATGGAAACATATTCTGATGTGCATTCAATGCGAGATGTATTGTAATTGTGAAATAGAATGTAACCTGGGTGTCAGGGAACATAATTATGTGTGAATTATTTGAGAAATAACACTACACATGTCCCACTTGAGGCTATATGCCAACCTGAAATGGTTCTAATATAGTTTGACATTGTAATCATTAGAGAAATTATTGTTTTGGCTTAATCAAAAAAAATAGAAATCAATAGAAATCCCCTATTAAATTGCCAAGAATCTCTAAAACAAGCTGGGGGTGATTTATAATTATTTTTTTCAATACAGCAAATAATCAGCAGATAGATATTGTTTTTTTGCTACGTGACAGGGATCAAATTAGGCACTTTGTATATAGTGGAAAAAATTCAAATATGGTTATTGATCTCATGGAGCTTTTAGCCATTAATGTCTAAATATAAATTTAAAATCTAGTTACAAAAGGTGAAAAGTATTATGGCAGAAAATGAAAAGTGGTATGAGAAAAGAAAGTAAGAGAGAACAGAGACTTACTGGGAAGCAATTATAGAAATATTCTCTGTGGAAGAGATATTTGGAGGGAAATTTCAAATATGAGTAGGAGTTAACTAAGTAAAAGGTGGGGATAACAGTAGGCCAGAGATCATTCCAGCCAGAAGCAGCAGCTATGGGAGACACCTGATCTGTGTCATCATAGAAGCCAGTGTTTGAATTATCTTGTGAGAGAAGAGAAACACACAATAAATGAGATGTGGTAATTAAACAGGGGATAGACCAAACAAATCTTAAAGGCCTTGGCAAAGCGCTTGGATTACCTTTTTAATGGGATGAGAGGTAGTAGGATGTTTTTAATATTGAAATCATCCTAGATGCATGGGGAGATTGATTTAATAAGGAAGTGCATGGAATTAGGGAGGCAAATAGGAAGCTCTAGTGGTCAGATGTGACATGATGATGGTGTGGACCAGGGTTGCAACAGTGAAGATGATGAGACATAAACAGATTTGAGGTATACGGTACAGGCAGAATTAACAGAGTTTTGTGGAATTGTGGTAGGAAGATGAAAAAATTCTTATCTAATGATTTATACTTTTCAAAGAAGTATGAAACAAGGTCAGCAGCTGAAAGTGATAAAGGTAGTGGTTCTTTAACCTTGGCTACACATGAGAATCATCCAAGCAGTTTAAAGACATATAAAACTGTGCCTAACCCCTAAGGATTGGTTTAATTGTTCTGGGGTAGGGCTCAGATATCTTTAAAATTTCCCAAATAGTCTACTTAGGGCTAGGGTACACACCTACTTGTGGCACAAGTGAACTTTGAAGTACATTTAATGTTGGTAATTACAAATTTATAGTGACAGACCTTTTCTCTAGTTTCAAGAATCAGGAACTGAAAAAGCAAATAATTGAGATTACTCAGGTCCTTTGCTAGGCAATTATGATGGGGAGAGAGAGGGTCAAATGTGGTATTTACAAGAGCATGATTACTACGATGAGTAATGGAATCTAAGCTGGATAACGAAGGAAGACACAAGGATCTGGTAGTGTACAAGAAAGTGGAGGAGGGGATTACTGGAAGAGAGGTCTCAGGTAAGTCATTAAATGACTCAACAAGGAGGAATTACAAGTGGTGATTGATACCTGCTTGCTCAACTTCGAAGGAACTGGGGATTTGAGAAATAAGAGAAGATTTGGTCTGAGAGTGACTTAAAGGAGCAAAATAGACACCTACTTTTAGGATAGAAAATAACAGCTGCAATGACTGAAAAGAAAGAAATGCCCTCGGGGAATATCTGTGTATCAACTAAAGCAGAAAGTAAAAGGGAACATTTAAGAATAAATGGGATTTTTCAGTATGTTAGTTGTTTTTGTTATCATTATTTTTGTTATCATTTACTTTGTTATCATTATTCTGAAGTGCTTCCTAGGAAGAATTCTCTACAGCACAG
>NW_012098266.1:262097-271855 GCF_000951045.1 Mandrillus leucophaeus
TGGGAAGCAATTATAGAAATATTCTCTGTGGAAGAGATATTTGGAGGGAAATTTCAAATATGAGTAGGAGTTAACTAAGTAAAAGGTGGGGATAACAGTAGGCCAGAGATCATTCCAGCCAGAAGCAGCAGCTATGGGAGACACCTGATCTGTGTCATCATAGAAGCCAGTGTTTGAATTATCTTGTGAGAGAAGAGAAACACACAATAAATGAGATGTGGTAATTAAACAGGGGATAGACCAAACAAATCTTAAAGGCCTTGGCAAAGAGCTTGGATTACCTTTTTAATGGGATGAGAGGTAGTAGGATGTTTTTAATATTGAAATCATCCTAGATGCATGGGGAGATTGATTTAATAAGGAAGTGCATGGAATTAGGGAGGCAAATAGGAAGCTCTAGTGGTCAGATGTGACATGATGATGGTGTGGACCAGGGTTGCAACAGTGAAGATGATGAGACATAAACAGATTTGAGGTATACGGTACAGGCAGAATTAACAGAGTTTTGTGGAATTGTGGTAGGAAGATGAAAAAATTCTTATCTAATGATTTATACTTTTCAAAGAAGTATGAAACAAGGTCAGCAGCTGAAAGTGATAAAGGTAGTGGTTCTTTAACCTTGGCTACACATGAGAATCATCCAAGCAGTTTAAAGACATATAAAACTGTGCCTAACCCCTAAGGATTGGTTTAATTGTTCTGGGGTAGGGCTCAGATATCTTTAAAATTTCCCAAATAGTCTACTTAGGGCTAGGGTACACACCTACTTGTGGCACAAGTGAACTTTGAAGTACATTTAATGTTGGTAATTACAAATTTATAGTGACAGACCTTTTCTCTAGTTTCAAGAATCAGGAACTGAAAAAGCAAATAATTGAGATTACTCAGGTCCTTTGCTAGGCAATTATGATGGGGAGAGAGAGGGTCAAATGTGGTATTTACAAGAGCATGATTACTACGATGAGTAATGGAATCTAAGCTGGATAACGAAGGAAGACACAAGGATCTGGTAGTGTACAAGAAAGTGGAGGAGGGGATTACTGGAAGAGAGGTCTCAGGTAAGTCATTAAATGACTCAACAAGGAGGAATTACAAGTGGTGATTGATACCTGCTTGCTCAACTTCGAAGGAACTGGGGATTTGAGAAATAAGAGAAGATTTGGTCTGAGAGTGACTTAAAGGAGCAAAATAGACACCTACTTTTAGGATAGAAAATAACAGCTGCAATGACTGAAAAGAAAGAAATGCCCTCGGGGAATATCTGTGTATCAACTAAAGCAGAAAGTAAAAGGGAACATTTAAGAATAAATGGGATTTTTCAGTATGTTAGTTGTTTTTGTTATCATTATTTTTGTTATCATTTACTTTGTTATCATTATTCTGAAGTGCTTCCTAGGAAGAATTCTCTACAGCACAGAGTGCTGTACAGCACAGAGTGCTGTACAGCACAGAGTGTACACCTACCACAAATATCTGAAAATTCCCTTATTCACTGGGAAATTTAAAAATAGTAGAAAATCCAGAATGCTTCATACTTAGTAATGGCGTCAGTGTCTACCTGTAAGACTAAGTAGTAGACAAAATTCTATATCGATGTTTTGGAATAAAAATTGTTCCGTGGGTGTAGGGATAACATCAGCAACCTTAGAGTAACTGGTCATTGAGTTAATGCTGTACAGCATAGTAGTTGAAAGGCATGAGTGCTTCAATTATCTTGTTTGGGTTTAAATCACAGCTCTGCCACTTACAAGGTGTGTTACTTTGGGCAAGTTACTTAACTTTCTGCGCCTCCATTTTCTTATCTGTAAAGAGAGACAGCAATAGTACCTACTTCATGGGGTACTATGCAAAGGTCTTAGAATATTATCTAGCACATAGTAAACATTCAATATATGTTAGCTATTCCATGCAGATATACACATTGATATGCATTCCAAATCTTAAAATATGTGTTCTTTTAAATTCATATTAGATCACATCAGTCCCCTACTTAAAAACCTTGAGTAATACTTCCTATATTACTCTTGAAAAGAAATCTAACTCTTCTCCATGATATGGCTCCTTCCTACTTCTCTGGTCTCATCTCTCTACCATTCTCCCCCTTACCATCCCTGAAGGTCAGTGCTCCAATCTCTCCTAGATATTGACATTTGCAAAGGTTTATGCTCCACAGAGCTAACACTCCTCCTTGGGGTTCATCTGTGTTCATAACATCCCTGGTGCATTCAATTGAGCTTCACTTGCCCTTTTTCTTAATGCTACACATTTGAAAATAAGAACACTCCTCGGCCCCACATAAAAAAAAAAAAAAAAAAATCACAGCTTGAAGCATGAAGTTCTCAGAAGCAGAATAAAGCACTTCAGTATTTAAAAGTTAATCAGCATTTTAATTACTGAGCTTTACGCTTTTCTTTTAAAAGAGAAAGCAAAGCACATTCATGCTGACAAACCAAGTTTTAGTCTGATGTTACTTAAAATGGCCATTAAAAGCCCTTGGAAGGGAAATTAGAAACAGTGCAATGATAATGTGGTAAGAGGGGAAGAATCCCCTGGGATGGGGGTTTACCCTTATCTGATGGTGTGTGCTTGTGTGTGGGTTTGGGGATTACTTGATCCCCATACACAGAAGGTGGGGTTTTACAGGATGCCTTAGAAGAGCAACAGCTGCACTGTGTCAGGACCGTTGTGCCAGAAGAGCCTTTTGTTTCTGGCATGCTAGGAAGCTAACTGGCTGCAAGGGAAAAGTGACATGAGCTCACAGAAATGTGGGCTTTTATTGAACCATTATTCTAAATAAAGCTGCCTTTACTCCTCCAAAATCCCAAGTTGAATTGCAGGGTGGGGAGGAACCCAAGTATTCCCCCGTCTCTTGTCACCCTCAAATAATGGCTTATTTAAAATATCTATTTTTTTTTTTTTTGAAGTTTTGACAGTTCTCAACCCAGCAAGCAGTTTGTTTCTTGTCAGTTCCCCAGCCCTTTTCTGGCAGTCTGAACTATTTCATTGTGAGCTCTCTTATGTTACAAAGTCTTGACTTGAAAATTCTTCAGGGTCGTAGAGGCCTAAGTATTTTCAGCGTTAACGACAGAGATTTTGAAATGAAAAATAATCTGTTTTCTTTTCTCAAGCCGTGGAAATATCTCAGGGCTGTTCATTATTTTGTACTTTGTTGATCAATTTTTCATACGTAGCCGATTTAGCCGACTTGTTAATCTATTTTCCTTCAGGAAGCTTTTTCATGGCCCTCCATTTACATACTGTAATGTTGTTGGCTCTGTCATTCCACTTACACTAATTTGTTTTGTAACCTTATAAAAACATTTGACCGGGCTAAAGCGTCTTCCAGAAAGCAGAAAAGCATAAATGCAGGCAGGTGTTTGCTGGTTTACAAAGGGTTAGTCTGAAATCTCAATTTCTGGACAGTGAGCCTCTCACATGACCTAACAATAGCATTAATTTTCCACAAGAATAGAAAACAGTAACATTTTATCTTAACTTTCAATGACTTAAAGACACAGGACTAAGGAATAGAAGGGAAGATGAATAGCAAGAAATACAGTAATGAAAGATTCATAAAATATTAAAGCAACTTTAGAAATCACATAGCAGACTAAATCATTATGTGCACGAGGCTCACTGTGTAAATTAATGGTGGAAATGGGCTCAAGGATTAGGTCTTCTAAATCATTGACCAATATTCTTGTTTTTTCACTACCAGCTTTTGTTCATTACATGCTCCAAAAAACTACCAACAGGTGTCATTGGTATATGAAGGAATTAAAACAAGTCAAACCATCCAAACAACAAATTAGTCACTTCCATTGTCATGTTTTAACATCACCCGAAAATAGTTGTAACATTTGCCACATTTTAACTATTTGTTTATGTGTGTGTCTTCCTAATTAGGTTGTCCCTGAGGTGGGACCTCTTTTAATCTTTTTGGTATTCCCAGTGCTTGAACATTTTCTGAAAGGAAGCCTAGGCTCAATAAATACTTATTGAATGGATACAAATTATATATCTCTATCACAATAGGAAAAAGATAAATCTCAGTCCCTAGTGATGGTAGATATTTCCAAAAATTTCCCCATAGCTACTATCTTGGGTGCTGTGGACTCTGAAGTTATAGCAAGGCCTTTCCCTTTTTCAGCTCCTTCTTGTGCAAGTAAAGGATATAACAGGGGAGAAAAAATTCTCTAAAATAACCACTCGAGATCTCAGTATCAAAACCAAACCAAAACAAAACAAAAACAAAAACCTATAAATTATTAAGTGATTGCACTTTAGGTTTATAGAGCATGTTTCATCTCAGGAACTGCCTCAGCTTTTAGAGAATCAACTCTTTTATCTTGACAACATTTTGGAGGTGGATAGGGGGTAGTATTATTTTGCTGATGGAAAAAATAAGGCTCAGTGGGGTTAAATGATTTGCTTGGGGTCACACAGGGCTCATTCTGTGTTTGTTATTTGTTTAGAAGTTGCTTCTGAAAAGCATTGCAGCTGTACTGTAGAGAAGCTATAAAGTAGCCACGGATTGGAATCTGGTCCCTGAGATTTCCCATGTACAGGAAAACTTAGGATGCTAGTTACGGGTAAGGCTGGCCATTTTGCTCACAACATCTTAATGAAGATGTTTCAGTTAGTGGAGAGACAGGAACCAGAACAATTTTGTTTCTTTGATCTTGATCCCCTTCATCTTATTCTCCCCCTTAACAGTTGAAATTCTTTGCCCTCCACCCTAAATTCCTCGCTTTTAAAGCTGTTATATACATATAGATTCTTCCACATAAAATTTAAGTTTAAAAATTATTGTCCAAAAGTACTTTCTAAATGCTTTTCACTAGGTGATATTTCAATAAGAGATTATTTCTCTACTCTAAACACTTAACTATTTAAGTGGATATTACTGATAGCTGAAAAATTCTCACAAGACAAACTATGTCCACATCCATCCAGTGATATATTAAAATTCAATAGTCTTTAATTCAAAGTTTACTAGATAGTTGTCATGTGTAGGCACAGCGCCATCAATTATGCTGATAAAAACCATTGGCACATGGCTTTACAATATGAACAGCACCATCATAAATATAATCACATTCGATCCTCCCAGCAGTCTTGGGAAGTAGGCAGCAACATCTGCATTTACAGATGAAGAAAGTAAAGCTCAGTGACATGATCAGCCTCCAACAGAGAGCAAGCAAGTAATAAGTACTAGGAATAGGATCTGAACGTTAGATTTTGGATTTAGTATCTTCAATCTCATCATAATTATCATCATCACAGCAACAAGACCAACATCTTTTTGGTAGTTATCAAGTCTTTCTATGTCCTACGTACTTTGCTAAATATTTTCCATCTATTTCTAACTACCTTTAAAAGCAAAAAGATATCAATTATTAGGCACCACCTATATATCTGGCTCTATGTGAAGCACTTGATCTTTATACTTTCATTTAATCTTTAAACAACCCCAGAAAACTGAAGTCAGACAGTTATTTGTCTAAAGTTACAAAGTTAGGTAATGGCAAATGATCTGTATTTTTATTTATACTTACTTTTTTATTGAGGCATGATTAATGTACAAAATTCCCTGCACACATTTGATGTATACATCTTAATACATTTTTTAAAGATTATTGTACACCTGTGAGACAGTCATCATAAATAAACATAATCATAAGCAAAACCATCACCTCTAAAGATTTCCTATCCTCTCCACCTTTTTTTTTTTTTTATGATAACATAAAATCTTCCCTCTTTTCAAATTTTTTAAGCAAACAGTACAGTGTTGTTAGCCATATGGTCTATAGTAGGACTCTGGGAGTTATTCATTTTGCATAACTGAAACTATGTACCCTTTGAGCAATACCTTACTGATTCCCCCTCCTCCCAGACCAAGGTAACCACCATTTTACTCTCTGCTTCTATGAGTCTCACTGTTTTAGATGCTCAATATAAGTAGAATCGTGTAATATTTGTTTTTCTGTGTCTAGCTTATTTCACTTAGTATAGTGTCCTTCACGTTTATGCATGTTGTTGCAAATGGCAGAATTTCCTTCTTTTTTATGACTAAATAATATTCCATTGTATGTATATATTACATTTTATTTATCATTTATTTGTTGATGAGCATTTAGCATTTCTATGTCTTTACTATTGTAGATAATGCTGTAATGAACATGGGAGCGCAGATATATCTTTGAGATCCTGATTACAAATCTTTCGGGTATATACCTAGAAGTTGTATTGGTAGGTCAAGTGGTAGTTCAATCTTTTCATTGTTTGAGGAACCGCCACACTATTTTCATAGTGGCTATGTAGCAGGATGAGCGGTAGACAAAATCCCTCAGACACCAAGTTGTAGAAGGAAGGGTTTTATTCAGCTGGGAGCCTTGACAGACTCATGTCTCCAAAAACTGAGCTCCCCGAGTGAGCAATTCCTGTCCCTTTTAAGGGCTCGCAACTCTAAGGGGGTCCACGTGAAAGGCTTGTGATCGATTGAGCAAGCAGGGGGTACGTGACTGGGGACAGCATGTACTGGTAATCAGAATGGAACAGAACAGGATAGGGATTTTCACAAAGCTTTTCAGTACAATGTCTGAAATCTATAGACAACATAACCGGTTAGGTCAGGGGTCAATCTTTAACCAGGCCCAGGGGGCGGCACCAGGTTATCTGCCTGTGGATTTCATTTCTGCCTTGTAGTTTTTACTTCTTCTTTCTTTGGAGGCAGAAATTGAGCATAAGATAATATGAGGGGTGGTCTCCTCCCTTATTCATTTTTACATTCTTGGCTAATTTACACTCCCAGCCACAATTTGTAAGGGATCTCTTTTCTCCACAACCTCACCAATACTGATTTTTGTTTTTGGTAGTAGCAATTCTAACAAGTGTGAAGTGATAGCTCACTGTAATTTTGATTTGCATTTCTCTGATGATTAGTGATGTTTACTACCTTTTTATATACCTGTTGGCCATTTATATGTCGTCTTTGACTTATTCATGCTTTTTGCCCATTTTTAAATTGAGTTATTTTATTTTTTTGGTATTGAGTTATAGGAGTCCTTGTATATTTTGTATATTAACCATTTGTCTAATATATAATTTGCAAATATTTTCTCACATTCTGTAGATTGCCTTTTCACTTTGCTGATTGTTTCCTTTGCTATGAAAAATAGATTATTTGATGTAGTCTTACTTGTTTGTATTTACTTTTGTTGCCTATACATTTGTATCATTATTCAATAAATCATCGCAAAGATCAGCATCAAGAAGCTTTTTTCTTACGTTTTCTTCTAGGATTTGTGCAATGTCATGCCTTATGTTTAAGTCTTTATCTCATTTTGAGTTGATTTTTGTATATAGTGTAAGATAGGGTTGACTGGGCGTGGTGGCTCACACTTGTAATCCCAGCACTTTGGGAGGCTGAGGTGGGCAGATCACCTGAGGTTGGGAGTTCAAGACCAGCTTGACTAACATGGAGAAACCTCATCTCTACTAAAAATACAAAATTAGCTGGGCGTAGAGGCTGAGGCAGGAGAATCGCTTGAGCCCAGGAGGCAGAGGTGTCTGTGAGCCAAGATCATGCCATTGTACTCCAGCCTGGGCAACAAGAGTGAAACTCTGTCCAAAAAAAAAAAAAAAAAAAGGAAAAAGAAAATAGGATTTAATTTCTTTTTGTCTACATGTGGATATTCAGCTTTCCAAGCACCATTTATTAAAGAAGTTATTCTTCCCTATGGTGTATTCTTGCCCTCCTTGTCAAAGATCAGTCCACTGTAAATATCCAGCCTTATTTCTGGGCTTTCTATTGTGTTTCATTGTGGAAATTTCTGTTTTAATGCTAGTAACATACTGTTTTGATGACTATAGTTTTGTAATTTATTTGGGAATCAGGAAGTGTGATGCCTCCTGCTTTGCTCTTCTTGCTGAATATTGCTTTTGCTATTTGGGGTTTCTGTGGTATCCCAGGAATTATAATATTGCTTTTGTTTTCTATTTCTGTAAAAATATGTGATTGTAATTTTGATAGGGAATTCTTTGATCTGTAGATTGCTTTGGGTAGTAGGGAAATTTTGACAATATTAATTATTTCAGTCCATGGACATGTGATATGTTTCCATTTATATATGTCTTCTCCAATGTCTTTCATCAGTGTTTTACAGTTTTCAGTGTAGAAGTATTTCAGCCTCTTGGCTGTTTATGCCTAAGTGTTTTGTTCTTTTAAATGTGATTTTAAGTGATATTGTTTTCTTTATTTCCTTTTCTGATAGCTCATTGTTAATGTAAAGAAACACTACTGGTTATGTTGAGTTTATGAGTGTGTAACTCAATGAACTTGTCCTTTGCATGAGGACATATGATACATATTCTCTAAGCACAGCTCCTAAGGAGAAGAAGCCATTGATAGCCCTGAAACAGTGTTAAGTTTCAGAGACTTTAAAATGTAAGTATATTATATAAAAATGAATAATCTGAAAATAAAATGATTCTATGTATTATAGCATTAAAATAATGATATAATTAGGAATAAGTTTAACAAAAGTAGTGTAATACTTTTGCACTGAAAACTACAAAACATTATTGAAAGAAATTAAAGAAGACCTAAATACATGGAAGGACATCTGTGTGCATGGAATAGAAGATACTATTTTTAAGATGAAAATACTCTTTGTATCGGGCTAAATTTGTGGCCCCCTCAAACGATATGCCCATTTCCTAATCCCTGGTCCCTCCTAATGTTACTTTATTTGGTAAAACATATGTTCTTTGCATATGTAATTATGTAAGGATCTTGTGATGAGGAGATCATCCTGTATTATCTAGATTGATCCTAAATGAAATGACATGTGTCCTTAGAAGAGTGAGTCAGAGGAAGAATTGACACGGGTCAAAAAGGAGGGGGCAATATCATCACAGAAGCAGAGACTAGAGTGATGTGGCCACAAGTCAAGGAATGCCAAAAGCCACTAGAAGCTGAAAGAGGGAAATAACATATTATCCTTATCCCCATTTTCCTTAACTAACTCCTAAAGTGACAATTGATGGGAAACTCTAGAGGTGGTGTGGCTCTGACACTGTGAATTCCTGCCTTCAGAACTGCAATACATTTTCTTCCTAGCATCAATGGTCTTTACAATTTGTGTCCATCAATGATAGACTGGATTAAGAAAATGTGGCACATATACACAATGGAATACTATGCAGCCATGAAAAAGGATGAGTTCATGTCCTTTGTAGGTACATGGATGAAGTTGGAAACCATCATTCTCAGCAAACTATCGCAAGGACAAAAAACCAAACACCGCAAGTTCTCACTCATAGGTGGGAATTGAACAATGAGAACACTTGGACACAGGAAGGGGAACATCACACACCGGGGCCTGTCATAGGGTGGGGAGTGAGGGAGGGATAGTATTAGGAGATACACCTAATGTAAATGATGAGTTAATGGATGCAGCACACCAACATGGCACATGTATACATATGTAACAAACCTGCATGTTTTGCACACGTACCCTAGAACTTAAAGTATATTTAAATAAAAAAAAAAGAAATGACTGCGATACAACAACATTTTATAGGTTTAAACCACCAAATTTGTGGTAATTTGTTACAGCAGACACAGGAAATGAATACACTCCCCAAGTTTGTTTACAGATCTTGTATAATCACTATTAAAATTCCAACTTTTTTTTTTTAGCAGAAATTGACAAGCTGATCCTAAAATTCATACAGAAATGCAAAGTATCTAA
>NW_012098266.1:272780-330766 GCF_000951045.1 Mandrillus leucophaeus
TCACTGTAGAAAACTGTCTGACAATTCTCAAAAGTTAATAATATACTTACTATATGACTTAACAATTCCACTCCTAGGTGTGTACTCGAGATAATTGAAAACACATGTTTACATACAAACTTGTGTTCAAATGTTTATAGCAGCATTATTTATACTAATCAACAAATGGAAACAATCCAAATGTCCATCAACTGATGAACAAATACAAAATGTTGTATATCCATACCATGGAATATTACTTGGACACAAAAAGGATTAACCTTGAAAACATACTAAGGAAAAGAAGTCAGTCACAAAATACCCTATACTGTATGATTTTATTTGTATAAAATATCCAGCATAGGATAATGATACAAACAGAATGAAGATTAGTGGTTGCTTGGGACTAGGTGTGGGGGTAGAGTTACTCAGAGTGAATATTGGGCTCTGCACTAAAGCTACCAGATTATCAAACCTAAGTGCTAATTGTCCAAGAGCCTGTCAGCACTAGCCACCTTGTCTCTTTTCTCCATTTTGCCTAGCTAACTACTGCAGTGCAAAGCAGACCTTTCCATGTTTCAGTGATTTAATAACTCTTATTGTCCTCAGCAAGATCATATGCATGAGTTCTCCCCACTCATTAAACTTTAACCATATCAGTACATCTAGCACATAGATTTTGATATTTTCTTTATAACATATGTCTTTTCCTTTCTTCACTTCTGCAACTACCTAGGTCATGTTCCTGATAATGTTGACCAATTCACTCTCTACAAGACTCTGAATTCTCTAGTTTCCTATCCTTTCATTTTACCCTTTTATAAGAAATAAGCATTTGAGGAACATATTGATGGGTCATTTTAAGATCTGCCTATTTCATCAGGATTCAGACTACCTGGGGATCTTGTTAAAATGCAAAGTATGATTCAGTACATCTGGGGTGGGCCTCAGGTTTTGTATTTTTAATAAGATCCCAAGTGAGGTCTCAGAATACACTTTGAGTTCCAATGTTGTAGGAAAGCACTCCACAAAAAAATCAAGCTGGATAGACTAGAACAATTCTGAAGTTGATTCCCCTCTATTGAGCTTATACAACTGCCTAACTACTATCTTTCTGTAGAAACTCTCTTTCTAGCATTCTTCAGAGGTTATTTGAAAGCTTCTTCACCTTCTCTTTTCTGCTCTCTGCATTTTTTTAGCCAGCCACCTTTCTTTTTGTGCCTCCTAAAAGAGTGATTCTCAATTCTGTTGCATGTTAGAATTATTTGAGGGAGGTTTAAAAAATTCCAATGCGTAGGCTATATTCCTGAACAAATAAATCAGCACATCCATGATAGGGTGTTAGTTTTCAAAACTAGCGAGACAACTTAAAGTTGCAGCCAAATTTGAGAGTCTCTGATCAAGAATGTAATAAACATCCAGCCATCAAATATTAAAATTACATGAAACCATAGTCATGCTATTTCTGATTTAATGTCAATTTCTTTATGTGCATTTCTGGTTTATGTACCCACCCACTTTCTCAGCAATCATACTTTATTATTTAGTAAACATCGCATGGTACTTTTTAGTCTTGAAATATACAGACAAATAAGCTTTTAATGCATGAACTATCAATTATTGAGTGAGAAATTTCTTAAAACATTGAAGATTACTTAGAGATAGGACAGTTTTGTTTCTAGCTGATTGTGGACTTATAATTATTTTATTAAAATTAAAGACATTAGGGTAACCTAATATTGAATTGAAAATTCCATGTTTCATTCTGTTGCTTTAGCATTGAGTGGATAAATTATTTGCATTGAAAGTGTTTGTTTTTAGTGATGTTGCCTGTATTTGTTTATAGTGAAAGCCTAGTTCTCTTTGTATAGTACCCATTAGGGCATTCTCTGTAGCTAAGGGTAGTTACATAATTTTCACACATTTTGACATCCCTTGTATTTCTGTATTTGGATTTATTGAAAGGGACAGTGAGTCAGACACTTAGGTTACCTGATCATTTTTATGTAAGTCCTCTATGTTATTATATAAGAGAAAACTCAGGGCACATGTGTTAGGAATGGTTCAGAAAGGAGTTATCTCTCTCTCTCTCTCTCTCTCTCTCTCTCTCTCTCTCTCTCTCTCTCTTTCTCTCTCTCTCTTTATAAGTCCATCTTTTCATCTATTTTTTACAGAGAGAAAGAGAATTTCAGAAAACAATGAGCCATCTGAATGCCACCAAATGTACAGGGCCTCTGTATTAGTCCATTCTCACACTGCTATAAAGAACTTCCCAGGACTGGATTATATATAAAGAAAAGAAGTTTAATTGACTTACAGTTCTGAATGGATGGGGAGACCTCAGGAAATTTATAATTATGGTGGAAGTCACCTCTTCACATAGCAGCAGGAGAGAGAAGCAGCAAGCAATAGAGGATCTACCACTTATAAAGCCATCAGATCTTGTGTGAACTCACTCACTATCTCTAGAACAGCATGGGGGGAACTGCACCCATGATGCAATCACCTCCCAGCAGGGCGCACCCATGACACCTGGGGATTACAATTCAAGATGAGATTCGGGTGGGCGACACAAAGGCTAACCGTATCAACCTCTTTTTCAGTATAGTTACTAGTTTTAGGATGGGATATATGCAAGTGTCCAAGGGTAATTGTGGCTACATTAGCAGGAAATCATTAGGCAATGGGGTTTCCCTCTAAAGTTGCTTCACCTTGAAGCAGCTGGGATCTTTCTTAATGTGGTAAAGAATAAAAGAAGAAAAGAAAGAAAAGAAGTTGGGTATTACCACACTTTGATTCTTGGAATAGAAACTGAGCCAAACTGGCTGAGAAAGTTTACACTTTTGCCAAAGAAGCTTAACAGAACTCGGGGGAAATAAAAACTTTCAAAGAGGACTCTCCGTTACTAGGACTTTTAGTGGCAGCATATTCTCCACTCCACACAGGACACCACGCTGATGGTCTTGCTATTACAATCATTTCAATTGCCTCTGCTTCAGAGCTGAGAAGAAAGTTCTAATGAGCTTAAATGAACAATAAGGGGAGTCAATGATAATCCATCCACACTAGTTTTGGATAAATGCCAGTTCTGAATAAATTCTTATTCATACATGAGTAGTGACAAGGTCTTCCTATATGGAGCCTACTCAGTTATTGCAACATAGGAAAACATTCAATATTGCATTCAAAAGAGAGAAGAAAAGCATAAATTGAAAAACAAAGTTGTTTTTTTTTTTCCCTACAGGAAATAGGAGAAAATTCAATATGAGTTTACATCTTTAAAAATTAAATAAAATATATTTTATGTAATGATATACTAGATGACATAACAAGAAAACAAGCTGAGATACAAATGAGAGCTGGGTTAAAGAGAAGAAAAGAAAAACAAACAACTAGGGAAGGAAGAATATATCTTAAAAATAAGAAAGAATCACTGAATTAATAACTGCATTAGAAACAAGGACAGACTCAAAACAGAAGTGTGGAATGTAAGCTTATGAAATGTTCATAGAAAACTGAGAAAAGGACAAAGACATCGGATCTGAGAGATAATGATTGATGAGCACTGCCATCAGCTAAATATGGTGAGTTTGATTTTTGAATACTGATTTTATGATGTCTACAGACATTTATGGTTGACCAGAAGGCGGGGGAATGTGGGATGACCCTTACATAGTGTGAAAATGAGGAGAAAGTTTAGCACCAGAGATACAAATTTGGAAAGAGTGACATATAGGATAGAAAACCAAGGGTAGCATTTTCAGCCATGGGCTTTCTCTATCATGCTTTATTGTAGATGCTTGTCTAATTATTTTGCCACCATTAGAAGCTTCATGAAGAAGTATGTATTTTGTATTCACTGTTGTATTTCTGGGGCCTAGAAAATAGGGTTAACAATTTGTGTCAAACAAATGAATGAAGAGAATTGAATGAACCACAGAGAAGCCATGACTTAGAAGGTCAGTATACAAAGGGATGCTGTTGGAAAAGAATTAAAGAGGCAGCAATAGTAGCAGCAGGAAATAGAAGGAGGAAATGCTATTGTAGAAGCCACAGGAATAAAATATTTCAAGAATAACAACAGGCTTAGCAGTGTTAAATCCTACAGAGAGGTCAAAAAAGATGGAAATTTTAGAGACATATAGATTTAGCAAGAAAGAAGCCACTGGTGTACTCTGTATGATTAAAATCGGTCAGGAGCAGAGTTGGAAACTGAAGACTAGTGAGTTAGTTGTTGCCTCCTGCACAATAAAGAGGGCTTTTTTATTTGGTTGTTTTTTGGCAAAACATCTAAATATAAAATGTTTTGAGGAAGAAAGAGGATAGAAATGATCTTTATTGTACATTTTTAAATAACCAGAAGAGTATAATTGGAATGATTGTGACACAAAGAAATGATAAATGCTTGAGGTGATGGATATCTCATTTACCCTGACGTCAGTATTGCACATTGTATGCCTGTATCAAGATATCTCATGTACTCCATAAATATATGCATCTACTATGTACCCATAAAAATTCAAAAAAAATTAAACCTTGTGTCTCTTAAATATAGAAAAAGAAAGAAAAATTTTCCTTTAACATTCATTTGTAACATCTTCCAGTGTTTACATATATTTTGTATGGATTATTTTCTTTTACTGCCACAAAACTTTTGTGGTAAGCATTTGGGGCGAGGAAATAGCAGGGTGATGAATCTGTTGCTTATTACTTTGTTAGTATGAGGCAGAAATGAAATTGGAGCTTTGGACTTCTGACTTCTGTCCTGTTTCCATCAGGCCACACTTTCTCCTGCCAATATTCCAAGAAAATAACAGGAAAGCCACTGTGATGCTTTTACTATTGTATGTACCAGTTAGAAAATGACACCGTTGATTTATTGCACGAAGAAATGAAACACAAAAACAGTATTAGTATCTATGGGAAGAAATGACTGCATTTTTTTTCTCCTGTGAAGAGAAAATATTGCATCCTCACCTCTTTATCTTTTTCTCTGTTTCTCCCTACACCCATCTCTTCACTTCCCTCCCCCTTCCATTACAAATACATTTCATCCATAATATTAGATTTTCAATAAGTCAGAAAGCTGAAAACACAGTTAAAAAAAAACAAAGAATACAAATTACTTCTCTAGTTTTTCAAATCAGTCAAGGTGCTGGCAATTAGGGATGATGGAGAAAATTGTCCACCAAATGCTTGTAATCACTTGAGTAATCTAAAACTTTCATTATCAAAAGATAGTCATGCTATATCTCATTAACAAAATGTAGCTCTTAACAAAGCCAGTCAATACACCAAGCAACTGACAAAATCAGAAGTACATTTAGATGCTTGATGTTTGAAAAGGATGAATTATAGAGGATACTTTAAGAAAGCTCTAGTTTATGCTTCACCAAATAATTTGGTTCCTTTCCCCAGCTTTTTTCTTACAAGTAAACCATAATGAAGGGGCTTTCAGGTGTGGTTGTTGTTTGCTTGGTTGACTTCCTAGCTCCTGTATGACAAATTTGTAAATGATATAGTTAAACTGTGTCCTTTAGGAAAAATTATAAATTACTACAGTTCTTGAACCCTCAAGAGCACTTGGAAGCATTTTAACTGTGGTGTGATGAATTCTCATTGTAGTTTTGATTTGCATTTCTCTCAATCAATGATGTTGAGCACCTTTTCTTGTGCCTGTTTGCCATTTGTATGTCTTTTGAGAAATGTCTATTCAAATATTTTAACCCCCTTCTTTTTTGAGATGAAGATGTATTCCTGTTGCCCAGGCTGGAGTGCAATGGCACGATCTCCACTCACTGCAACCTCAGCCTCCTGGGTTCAGCGAATCTCCTGCCTCAGCCTCTCGGTAGCTGGGATTACAGGCCTGAGCCACCATGCTTGGCTAATTTTTGTATTTTTAGTAGAGACGAGGTTTCTCCATGTTGGTTAGGCTGATCTGGAACTCCCGACTTCAGGTGATCCGCCCACCTCAGCCTCCCAAAGTGCTGAGATTACAGGCGTGAGCCACTCTACCTGGCCTCAAACCCATTTTTTAAAATCAGATTATTAGATTTTTTTTTCAATAGAGCTGTTTGAACTCCTTATATATTCTGGTTATTAATCCTTTGTCAGATGGGCAGTTTGCAAATATTTTCTCACATTCTGTAGGTTGTCTCTTCACTTTGTTGCTTCCTTTGCTGTGCAAAAGCTTTCTAACTTGATGTGATCTTATCTGTCCATTTTTGCTTTGGTTTGTTGTTATTTCACATTGCATGCCTGTATCAAAACAGTCTATGTACCCCGTAAGTTTATACACCTACTCTTGATCCACAGAAAATCTGAATAATAATAATAAATTTTAAAAAGAGTACGTAGGGGGAGGTAGATCCAAAGAATGTAAAATTGAAGAATGTTTAATATCTTTTCTGACACACCTGCTTCACTACATTTAAAATGATCAGGTTTTTTTTCCCATAGAATAACTTTCAAAAAATGTGTAAACATTGGTAAAGTGAATGTGTCACTTTATCAATTCTTTGTAGTCATAATGTGTTGTAGAAAAACAATCCTAAAATTGCTATAGAACAGAGTTACCAAGATTAGCAAATAAAAATACCAAATAGTTCACATCATTTCTAGAACCAACATATGACAATATCCAGCTTAATTGGCCTTATAGAATGATTTCTGATTTAAAAATATTATTTTGGCAGTGGCTCACGCCTATAATCCCAGCACTTTGGGAGGCCAAGATGGGTGGATCACTTGAGGGTAGGAGTTAGAGACCAGCCTGGCTGACACAGCAAAACCTTGTCTCTATTAAATATAGAAAAATCAGCCGGGCTCAGTGCTGCATGCCTGCAATCCCAGATACTTGGGAGGCTGAGGCTCAAAAATTGCTTGAACCCAGGAGACAGAGATTGCTGTGAGCCAAGATAGTGTCACTGCACTCCAGCCTGGGTGACACAGAGAGTCTATCTATATCTATCTATCTATCTATCTATCTATCTATCTATCTATCTATCTATCTATCTATCTGTCTGTCTATCTTTGGCTATTCCTAAAGTAATAGGGTAATGTGATTTTCGAATAGGTAAATAAACATAAAAAGATGGAGTTCCCAGCATTTCTTGGAGTTGTAGGAGACCTGGTAATCAAATCTCTTGAAGTTCATTATGTATCTAGTGCCTTTTTACAGTATGATAGACATTATATAATTCTCCCGAATTGCCCAGTTCTGTGGATGCAGAGTTAAGGCTTAAATCTAGAACTGTCTCAGTTCTTAATTTTATATTCCTTTTATTAAAAGCAGGAAGGAGTCCTGATTAATAAAAACCCTGAAACTGGTAGACTGATGGACACTCAGGCATCCTATACAAGTCATTCCCACATTGGGTCGGATCTTGAAGTACATATGGTTCTAGTGTTGTTTTGATTTTTGTACATAATATATAGTAATGCATTGATGATATCAGATTCTGTATTAGAATTTAACATGAGTGCAGAACCAGTAGAAATCTTTACAAGGAACTGGTTAAAGCAATTGTGGAGGCTTGCTAAGCAAGCCTGAAATCTGTCAGGCAGGGATTCAAGAAGGTAAGATGACACATGAGCAGTTTAGAGCCTCACAATCATAAGCTGAAGCATCTCCATGAATTTCAAGGTCCAGGAACAAATGTGTAGGAATCACAACTTGGACAACTTTTAAAATACATTGTCTTGTCTATTTATAGATTTTATGTTTTTCTTAATAAATGCTAAGTGAATCTTAGCATTAATAGGTTTTAATTTGTTCCAATTCATAGGTTTTAAAATGTGGTACTGGCATATTATGGTTATAAAGGAAGTATAGCAAATAAATTAGTGAAATTAAATTTTTGACATAAAGAAAATATATGCAAGCTTCCATAAGAATATGATTCTGTGCCTCTGCTGTATGGATGTTACTGTTGACTTATAAGTTGATACTGGATACAAAGTTGATATAAAGAAACATCACTAAAATCCTTGCAAGAGCAAGAGCTATAGTAGAGGGCAGCAGTGGCTGGACGAATGTGTAATGAGACCAGAAAAACTGTGATCTGGAATAAAAGTCAGGGTTTTACTTCGTTGGCTGGTTTCTGTCTCCTTGTACTAACCACAGGGGAAGCACATGAGTTCTGAAATAGTACAGTATTAGTTAAAATGTCAAAATGCTTTCAAAACTATAAAGTATTAGAAATGACTAATACTTAAAATTAGGGAAAGAGAGGCTACACTTTTTAGGAAAAAGGACCCGTTTTGAGGTTGAAAGCAAATGTATTCGGTCTGTAAATCATGTCATAATTAAATACTTAGGCTTTAACTTTCCATCAGCCTAAGAGATATATATTTCTGTTTCATTTATTAGCATTTGGAAGTTAGTATGAAAAATACTTCAAGTGGGAGGTCCCAAGACAATCTCAGAGGTAAACAATGATAACATATTTTGCCAAGATGGTAGAAGCCTAATGAAAAGAAATCACAAATTTGTGTAGTCTCATCAAATTTATAAAGGAAATGTTTCATATAAGTGTTTCTGCTTTGAAAATTGAAATATTTTGAAGCTAAAAATTTAAACCCACATCAAGAAACATTTGTATCAGGACTATATTTTAATATTTTTACAGGAAATACTAATGATTGAAGAGAAATCCAGACACGCATTTAGAAGCAGATTACTAAGGTGTATGATAGGGTCTCAAAGGTGGATCATAAGGTCTATTTATATGCAAAACTGTGACTAATTTACTAATACAAATGTCTCACACATGATTTCAAATCCTAGTGTTCTGAATTTCCATAAAACAGTAAAATTATTATTTATATATTCTGATTGAGATGGTCTGAAACCTATTTGAAAAAAATGTACATAAGTGCATCAGAATCAGGGGTTTTCACATGTTCATGTACTTCATATAGAAATCTGATTACACTTGTCATTTAACATCTAAAGAGGGAGAATCTTTGGTGTCAATAATGACTTGAGATGTAATGTTTCCAAAAAAAGAAATCACTCATATGTAAGTTAAAGATGCTTTGAAAATTCCAAGAGTGAATTAAACTAAATTTGATAAACTTTTACTGTTTGCCTATTATTTACCAAGCAGCAAGCTAAGCTCTAGAAATAGATGATTATCATTTAGAAATCTTTAAAGAGTTCTTAGTCAAATAAGAAAGACAGACATGAAACCGAAAAAATTGCAATGTAATGTGGTAAATCCTCTAACAAAGACATTCACAAGATAGAGCATTCAAGAGGAGTAAATTGAGAAGAGCAGGAAAGAATATTTGAATAGAGAGGCAGGTTCATTACATAAACTGCTATCATTGCTCTAGCATTTCATGCTGATCACAGATAGGACCTGTGTGTGCTAGAAAAAAAGTGAAATATCCGTGATTTTTCTTGAGTTTGGTTAACAAATGTGACCTTGTTTTCCTTCATCAAAAAAATGTACATTTTTATCCATGAGCATCTTTTATCTTGGAGTGAGAGTTAAGATGCACTTTTTCTTTATTCTAAGCTGCATATACTTGTATCTATTTAGTGGCAGCATCAACTATTAAATGATGATCTCATTTATGCAGTAGATTAATTGAATCTCTTGTTTTATGCAAACATTGAAACAGTGATTATAACAAATTGAAATAATAAAGATAATACCACACATAATATTTATCATGCACTTATCTTGTGTGAAGTTTTTTGTAAACCACTTTCTATGTTACCTTATTTTATCCCTATAAGAATTCTATGAAGTAAACATGTTATCCTCCTTTTCCAAATGAAGAAATAGAGGTACAATGGTTATTCAATCTGCGTGCAGCCTCACATTTGAGAAATGATGTAGTTGATATTGGAATTCAGGTTTACTTTATAACAAAGCTTGGGTCCTTAGCCACTTTACTAGATTTATATACAAACGAACTCCAAAGCAGTGGCAATACATAAACTGAGAGAAAAACTTTAATACAAAATCTCTAATTTGGCAAGATTCAGGGAATTAGAAGATAAGAATATTTTAAAAAGCAAATAGCTTGGGTTTCAAAGGAAAACATCACCCATCCCAAAAATTCTCTTTTATTTATAATATATTTTTTCTTTACATTTAGCTTATAGAACAGTATATAATTACTGGGATTCTTCTGTCAGCTCAGTGTATGAGAACATAGGGAATATTATTTCTAGTACATTTACAATGAAAATTGTTTTCCAAGTTTTCCTAAAAGTTGTAGGTAAAAACAGTTCTAAACCTAATATTCTTGGCTTTGGTCCATATGTATGATCATTATATGTGAAAAATCCTGACAATATTTGTAAGCTATTTAACCCATTATCATAATTTTTTTTTGTAAAAAATATGGTACTTATTTTTTTCTTCTAAAACATTTGGTAACAATGATATGGTCAATATTACTCTACAATGCTATTAATATTTATATGAAATTTTATCTCATTTCATCAAAGTTTCATTGATATTTACAGATATTTTTATGTCCTTCGATATATTTTGCATTTTGTACCTTTTTGCTTTGCTCATATTAAAAATGCTCAAAGGATCCCCTGGTTAAATCTCCTGCACTCAGGCAATTAGTCGATATTACTGTTTTGCAGATAAACTCACTGAGGCCATGGTAGTTAAGAAATGTTGCAAGGTCATACAACTTGCAAGTGGTACCATGAGGATTTGACATTTGTCTGCCTTTTCCAAAGTTTCACAAAGCCATTTACTGACAGAAAATTAACTTAAAATGTAGAAATATACTGGTCTTATATAAGATTATTATTACAAAGAAACACTCATTTATTTTCAATTCTACCCAGAGAAATTACCCTATATCAATCAATTTTAACTAGCTCTGAATTTGAAAATAATTGTTAGCTCCATTTCTAGAAAAAATATCACACTGATTTTTGTAAAACCTGGCATTTAGCACAGCTCACATGAAATTGTATAATACGTGATTATCATGCAACTCAACCTCAACTGTGCATAAAGCACATTTCTTTTCCTGTGGGATCTGGCAAGGTCAGATTATATCTGTAGGATTAATTTATTCTATTCATAAGATGCAACACCTGCTGCTGTATAAATTGTTTAATATAGCCCTCTCTGAGTTGAGTATAAAAGTAATTGTATACTTGGCAGTCAAATATGATTTTTGAAAACAGCAATCTCCAAATACAAAGTAGCCCCTAAGAGGGATAAAACTTCAGTGGACTGTTCCCAGGACGTCTTCAGTGATGGAGCCTGGGCATGTAGTGGACATCTGTTGTTTTTGCCGGACCAACATCCACTCTCCATTCTTCTCATAACAACAACTTGATTTTCTCTGGAGAATCATCTTTTTTCCATTCTAAATTATTCCATTTTGGCTCAAATCCAAAGCAGGCCTTCCAACCTTTTTCGATGCGCATTATTTCTGGGGATTTTTCTGAAACCACTGGAAAAATGGAAGCTCTCATTCTAGCAGGATAGCTGATCTAGGAGGATGAAAGCCTGGCCATGATTCTACCACACACAGAGGTAATTCCTAAGAAAAAAGCCAATACAGAAGCAAGCAGAAATAAGAGACAGAAAGAGATAGGTTTCTGACATCATTTGGATATATTGATTCATTTATGCCTGAAGCCAGTTTGTGTTTTGCTCTAACAAATTACTTGTGCTTAAATCAATTTAAGTTGGGTTTCTCTACTTGTTAATGAAAGAATTCTGCTATTTCATGTCATCTTTCATAGTGCAACTATAGAAAATTCAGTGACTTAGAGAAAGTAGTTCTGGGTTCTAGGTAACCATAGATATGTTGAGATATACCAGCCTGACACTGGAAAAAATCCTGCCTTGCTAACTATGGCATTCTTTGTGCCGGAGTTGGCTTAGGACAATGTTAGACTTCCAGGTACAGAAGACAGCTACCTATTTCTGTGGTAACAGAAAAGCCTCTCTGGGCTCTCAAACTATCCCATTTTTTTTGCTAGTCTTTGATATCTTAAAAATATTGACATTCATAATTTGAGAAAATGTTCAATGTACAGAGATAGTATACTACATGAAACCTGTACTGGTATATACATGACAAATATAATGTCATACTGCTTCACAGTTTGTATAATACTCTTTCACATATGTCCTCTGTACAAACCCTCTCAGTAACCTCTCAGTACCTCTCAGTGAAGTAGATCTTACCTAGTTTTTGTAGATTAAGAATCGAAGAAACAAAGTAACTTTAAGTTTACATGGCTAATACAATCTCTGCAGAGGTTCCCCCCAAACCCCAGTATGAGCAATCTGACACAAGTCTGACTTCTGGAATAGGAGAGAAGTTTTGGGCAATGAGTTCTTGGTTGTGTAGAAAACTGGCGTCTTGAAATGAGGAAAAATTCTTAGAAATAGGACTGGGTATTGTGAAAATAGCATTATCCATTTCTTAAACTTATGTAGGGCCAGTCATAATCTGAATGGATCTCTGAGGATAAGAACTTAGGATATGTAGAGTCAGGATTTCTATGCTTCTGCATATTCTCTTTTAAGTCTATCATTGTCTTCTTTCAGCTGCCAAGATAATTACTTCTTATGGTCACATGAGAGTTACATGTTTACGTTTTTAGACTCTAGAAGTTTTGTCCTCCCAAATGCCTTATAATGCCTGTAGAAATAGCAAAAATCAAATTATTTATGTTTGTTGAAGTTTTATGAGCTTCTCTGAGACAATTTTCTGCTGTATGCTCATCAATTCTAAAATCAGGATCTGCTTGTGACAGGGAGGTAACGTAATGGCAGCAGTGGACTATGCTTTTTATGTAGGATGATTATAATAATTAGTGCCAGTCAACAGAGACAACTCCCCTGGGAAAGAAGCTATTGGAGATTCCGTTACCTGAGAATTTGGACTAACAGATTTAGGTCTATACAAAATTGGTGTCAAGTATATGCAGATATTTTTATATCAATTACAGTATGGTAGCTACTGTTGATCCATCTGCAGTATGTACCTTATGGGATTTTTCTTATCACACAAAGTTGGAACACAAGGGAGACACATCAGTGAATAAAAATGTATCTTGCACTTTCTCTCTAATTTAGCATTTAAGAGCTTTACAATAACAGTTTGATTACTGTGTATAGTGCAAATTCTAGGAGATATGAATATGATCTATTTGTGCCTCATAATAAATATTAATGAAGTCTTACTGTCCATTATTCTTAATAGAATTACGATATACTTAGAAATATAAGCATGATTTGGAAAGCAGGAATTAAGTATTCTGTTTACACAGAAAAAAAATTTATGATGAGGTTGTAAGTTTAGATTAGGGAAATGGGAAAAGTGTGGTGGTATCATTTTGTATCCACGTATTCTGATATTAATCTTTATTATAAATCCTTATTATATACAGCTCTTAAAATAATGGGTTTTAGTAAGAATTACAATAATTTTCAAAGAATAAAGAAGAACTAATATAAAAATAGGAGTTTACAGGCAGAAAGCCAGAATTTGAGATATATTATGTCACTCATTATCTGGATAAACTGGGCAAAAATAGTTTATTTTAAGGGGAACAATCTGACCTGCCAACTGATAGGGTACAAATAGATGATCTTTAAAATGATTCCAATGTGAATACTTTGTAGTTCTATGATTAAAAGAGGGAAAACCCTACTTGTAAGTTATAGGTCATAAGCTACCCATGAGAATAAAGTGCAAGACCAAAGGAATGAGTGACTTTTTTCTTTTGTTGCTTACGAGGAAGCATTTGGGAATTCTCAACTCCCAAACTCTGTTTCTAATAGTGAGCTGGATGCATGTTGTCTACTTATATAGAGCAATGAGAATATTTTGAACCACTAAGAGGCAAACCAAGTTTAAAGGTTAATAATAATGACCTAACTTTAGTTAGTGCTTAATATATGGTAAGCCTGTATGAGATGCTGAGCTCCATTATCACATTTCCTCTGACAACCAATCAGTGAGATGTAATGACTCTTATTACTCTCATGTACTTGAACAAACACATTTTTAAAAATACCCAATACTTTCTCCTTTCCTTTACCTTGTGATATTGTTTGGTTGTGTTCCCACCCAAATCTCATCTTGAATTGTAGTTCCTGTAATATTCACGTGTCGTGGAAGGGACCCAGTGGGAGGTAATTTAATCATGGGAATGGTTGCCCTCATGCTGTTCTCATTATAGTGAGTGAGTTCTCATGAGAACTGATGGTTTTATGAGGGATTTTTCCCCTTTGCTTGCCACTTATTTTTGCTGCTGCCACGTGAAGGATGTGTTTTCTTCCCCTTATGCCAATATTGTAAGTTTCCTGAGGGCTCCCCAACTGTGCTGTGAGTAAATTAAGCCTCTTTCTCTTAGAAATTACTCAGTCTTGGGTATGTTTTTATTAGCATTATGAGAACAGAATAATACAGTAAACTAGTACTGCGGAGAGTGGGGTGCTGCTCTAAAGATACATGAAAATGTGGAAGCAACTTTTGACCTTGGTAATAGGCAGAGTTTGGAACAGCTTGGAGGGCTCAGAAGTAGACAGGAAGATGTGGGAAACTTTGAAACTCCCTAGAGACTTGTTGAATGGCTTTGACAAAATTGCTGATAGTGATGTGGACAATGAAGTCCAGGCTGAGGTGGTCTCAGATGGAGATGAGGAACTTGTTGGGAATTGGAGTAGATGTCACTCTTGAAATGCAAAGAGACTGGCAGCATTTTGCTACTGTCCTAGAGATCTATGGAACTAGGAACTTGAGAGAGATGATTTGGCATATCTAGTGGAAGAAATTTCTGAGCTGCAAAGCATTCAAGAAGAAGCACGGCATAAAAAGTTTGAAAAATCTGCAGTCTGATGTTGTGATAGAAAAGAAAACCTCATTTTTGAGGGGAGAAATTCAAACCTGCTGCAGAAATTTGCATAAGGAATTAGGAGCCAAATGTTAATCATCAAGACAATGGGGAAGATGTCACCAGGGCATGTCAGAGACGTTCACAGCAGTCCCTCCCATCACAGGTCTGTAGGACTAAAAGGGACAAATGTTTTTTTTTTTTTTTTGAGATGGAGTCTCGCTGTGTCTCCCAGGCTGGAGTGCAGTGGCGTGATCTCAGCTCACTGCAAGCTCCGCCTCCCGGGTTCACGCCATTCTCCCACCTCAGCCTCCCAAGTAGCTGGGACTACAGGCGCCCGCCACCACGCCCAGCTAGTTTTTTGTATTTTTAGTAGAGACGGGGTTTCACCATGTTAGCCAGGATAGTCTTGATCTCCTGACCTCATGATCCAACCGCCTCAGCCTCCCAAAGTGCTGGGATTACAGGCTTGAGCCACCGCACCTGGCCAGGACAAATGGTTTTATGGGCTAGGCCCAGGCTCCCCCTGTTCTATGCAGCCTCCAGGCATGGTGCCCTGCATCCTGGCGTTTTTGACTCCAGCCATGGCTAAAAGGGGCTAATGTACAGCTCAGGCCATTGCTTCAGAGGGCACAAGCCCCAAGCCTTGGTGGCTTACATATGGCATTGATATTGTGGGTGCATATAGTCAATAACCGAGGTTTGAGAACCTCCACCTAGATTTCAGAGAATGTATGGAAATGCCTGAATGTCCGGGCAGAAGTTTGCTGCAGGGGTAGAGCCCTCATGGAGAACCTCTGCTAGGGCAGTGCAGAAGGGAAATGTGGTATCAGAGCCCCCACGTAGAGACCCCACTGGGGCACTCACTGCCCTGGTGGAGCTGTGAGAAGACAGCCACCATCCTCCAGACCTCAGAATGGTAGATCCACCAACAGCTTGCACCATGCACCTATAAAAGCTGCGGATAATTAACACCAGCCCATGAAAGCAGCCAGGAGTGGGGGTTGTACCCTGCAAAGCCACAAGGCTAGAGCTGTCCAAGGCAGTGGGAGCCCATCTCTTGCATCCACATGACCTAGATGTGAGACATGGAGTCAAAGGAGATCATTTTGGAGCTTTAAGATTTGACTTCCCACTGGATTTCAGACTTGGATGAGGTGTGTGGTCCCTTTGTTTTGGCCAATTTCCCCATTTAGAATGATCCTATTTACCCAATGCATGTACCTCCATTGTATCTAGGAAGTAACTAACTTGCTTTTAATTTTACAGGCTCATAGTTGAAAGTGACTTGCCTTATCTCAGCTAAGACTATGGACTTAGACTTTTGTTTAATGCTGAAATGAGCTAAGAAGTTAGGGAACTGTTGGAAAGGGCATAATTGTGTTTTGAAATATGAGGACATGAGATCTTGGAGCAGCCAGGGACAGAATGATATGGCTGTGTTCCCACCCAAATCTCATTTTGAATTGTAATCCTCATGATCCTAACATGTCATGGGAGGGACCCAGTGGAAGGTAATTTAATCATGGGGACAGTTACCATCATGCTGTTCTTGTGATACTGAGTGAGTTCTCATGAGATCTGATGGTTTTATAAGGGGATTTTACCCTTTGCTTGCCACTTCTCCTTGCTTTCTCCATGTGAAGCAGGATATGTTTTCTTCTCTTTCTGCTATCATTGTAAGTTTCCTGAGGGCTCCCCAGCTGTGCTGAACTGTGAGTCAATTAAACCTCTTTTCTTTATAAGTTATCCAGTCTTCAGTAAATATTAGCAGTGTGAGAATGAACTAATACACCTTGTAAGGAGACAAGTTTCTATTTTGTTGTTGTTGGTGGTGTTTTGTTTCAGTTAGGCATTATCCAACTTAAAATTGAAAAAAAAAAAACAAAAAAACTAAAAACAAGAAAGGTGGTAGATTAAGATGCATTAGAAAGGCCCATTTCTTCTGGACAAGATGGCTTAGTTTACGCTCAGATGCACTCTTACTTCAAACTCGTAGCAATGATAGATAAAATCTAAGAATAAAAAGACAAAACATAATAGCCCAAAATCAAAATAAACACTTACATGGACTCAAAACAGAACAGACTCACAAAGTGCTGAGTAGGCAGAAACTTTACAGTTGGTAGATATGGGTTCAGAAGAAGGGTAAATCTGGAAGCCAACTCTTTAGGATAAGGCACACTAGAAAGTACTTTTTGTAAGACTACAAACTAGATCAGGTCTCACTGGTGAAAGTCAGGGGTTGAGTGGAAATCTGTAGAAATGGTGACTTTAAAAACTTGTTAACATGTTTTCTTGGGCTACAGATTTATAGATAGCTATGGACCTAAGGATGTGGGAGGACAAAGATGTAGCTCTGCATCTAGGTAAAAATTGTGGCCCTCCTTTTGTAATCCCCAGCAACTGGATTTGAGATATGCTATAGAATATTGTGGAAAAAGAAATCTAGAATGACATTGTAAGATAAAACCACAAAACTAATTTACAGGGCCATATGATAGGATAGTAAAACAAAAAACATCAAAAACAATTGAAAAGGCATTACAAATTAAAAATAAGTCTGCAATTCCAAATTCCAAAGTGCATAAATATACCTAATGATAAAAGTTACCAACAAAATAGACAAGCTGTACTTAAATTCATTCCAGATGAAAGTAATTTTATAGAAAAGACAGCAAAAAGTTAAAATAAGTATATTTAGAATACTCACAAAGGTAATTGAAATATGAATTTTATTTGCTAGAAAAATAAAGATGCAAAACAAGCAAAAATCAGACAAGAATGTGGATACATATGTGTGTATAACATACATACACACATATGCATGTATGTATATACATGCATGCCATTTATACACATATACATAACATATATTTGTGTGTATCTATATTCATATCTATGTCTATACATATCTACACATCTTTAGAATGAAATTAATCACATTTAGAAACTGAAGAAATAAATAAAAAGTAAACTCTAAACTAGACACCATTAAAAAAAATAATTAGTGAAGCAAAGTATAGTTCTCAGAATTCATCCAGGATGCAAGGCGAGAACAAGACAAAATGTACACGAGTTTTAAGAAACATAGAAGATAGATGAAGGGACAAAGTCTGGCAAAAAACAGATGTAGAAAATAGAAGTAAGGTTAGAGAAGTAAATATTTGAGGAGATAACAGCAGAAAGTTTTTCAGAATGGAAGAAACACAAGAAACTTCATATAAAAGAACACTTTGAATACTTTGCAAAACAAATAAAAAATAAACCCACAACTCGACAAATCATTCCAAAATTACAAATTATGACAGAAAAATTTCATGACTACAATTATCTCCCAGAGAGAAAGACATTTCTTGCAAAGAAGTAGCATTTACATTGATAATAGGCATTTCTTCAACAAGTGTAAAAACTAGAAAAAAAATAACTATTTTTTAAGTGCTGAAGGAAGATAATTGCCAAGTTAGAATTTTTTTCCCAACTAAGTTATTTTTTTTTAATATAAGCTCAAAGCAAAAAAAAAAAAATCCGACGGAGAAGGTATCATAGTTTTAAGCTTATAAAGACTGAGTTTTTATACTCTGGGTAGTCACTAAGCAATTATTAAAGGATGGTATTAATAATACTATTTTTGCCAAAATTTAAAAAGTTAAAATAAAATGCTAAATTCTAAGTAACTAAAAGTTATATTGTAATAATGAAAATGTTAAATGTAATCAGTAAACACTAATTTATTAAAGATCATCAAATTGGCTTTTTAAAATTCACTAATATGTTGTCTATAAATGACACTTCTATAAATAAATCACACCAAAATATTGAAACTTTGATAAGTAAAAATATGTTATATTATTTCTTACTAACAGTCAGCTCATGTATCAGATAAAACAGAATCTAAGTTAGTCAAGATGTGCCCCATATAATAATTTAAAACAAGATGTAACCATCATGAACTTGGATGCACTTAACAACATAGCCTTAAAATACATGAATCCAAGCTGTTAAAGTCATGAGAAAAAAAAATAGCCTAGTTCTATCATATGTTAAAACATACCATAAAACTATAGCAATTTAAAAAGTGCTGGGATACAAAAGTAGAATATTTGAATAGAATGGAAGACTTAATTAGATCATGCATATGCAGAAACTTGTTTAATTGAGCATGTGACATAGCAAAGTCATGGAATTTTGCTATTGTAAAAATATGTTTATGTTTCAGTAAAAGATGTTGGGTACAGTGGTTTTGGAAAAAGAAAGATTTCTTTAAAATACAATCTAATATCTTAAAACAAATGGAAACAATAAGTTTGATGGCATTAAGTAATTCTGATGAAGGAAGAATCAAATTTGAGAAGAAAGGGGTTTTTGAGGAAAGAAGCTTGGGAAGAGCTAGAGTTTTCCAATGGAGAAAGTGAAAGCTTTATGGAGGCAGTTTTTTGGAAGAGCAGGAATATGAGGAAAGAGATGAAGAGAAAAATTCTTAAAGGTTTCTTTCTGTGTTATGTAATGCTACACCTTACTAAAGTAAATGCTTCAAGCTGAGACACCTGCATATGAAAAATGTGATAGAATTGTATTTCTATCAAAAATTTATTAGACCTAAAATATCTAAAGATTAAGACTTTAAATCATTTTTTATAGAATATAAAATATTTTATGTAGAGTGAATAAAAACTTTTCACAATTTTCAAGTATACTAGTTTTAGTCAATAAAAGACAATTTTTTTAAAGTTCTGCTTATACATGTAATAGAAAATTTGGGACTAATTACTTCAAGAGACTTTGTAAACTGAAAACCTAGAAAGATTATTTAAATACAATAGTGTTTAATATATTCACATTTAGTTCATAGTTAATAAAAAAGGTAACACATATGGTGTCCCAACCTTCTTTCAATGTGGCAGTCAAAGATGGAAGCCAGTATGGCAATTTTTTTCTGTCTAATGTTGTTCAGGAGATTCTAGGTAACACATTTAATATTAATGTGTATAATCTATAAATATATCTGCAGTTTTATCTTTTGTGTATTTCTATTGCCATATAGAGTTTAATTTTCTTACACTCTTTTTTTCTCTACAACACCTTAGTGTATGTGTGAGTGTGTGCGTGTACACACTCAAGTGTTTACCTTGTGTTGTACAAGATCTTTGTAAGTGCCTTGCTCTAATTTAGTTAATCTCTGTAGATGGCTAGAAGATAGTATACTGCTTGATAGTTGGGCCAGAATCTCAGTGAGACCAAGTGTCATCCATTGCTAGTCACAGTATGATAGGTCATCATAACTGAGGAGCTAAAGCAGGTCTGAACTCAGATACATCTCAGGTGTGAGTAACCTAGGTCCTACCACACCAACCTGAAGTATCCAGGGAATCAGTGAAGTTGAGAAAAAAGGAAAAGAAAGAGAAGAGCATTGAGAAGCAATGCATTTGGAAAAGAGAAAGCCAGAAATAAGAAGGATTACATTGTGAATTTTTTAAAAGGCAAATATATAATGGAGTTAGACCTAGATAAAAATTTGAAGAATGCAAAAATTGTCTTCAGTATGCTTCTAGCCTATTTATTTTTTTTCCTTCAATTCTATCTAAAACTTATTCCAGACAACCAACCTCTCAAAATATTTATGTCACCTAATAGTCTTCTACTCCCCACCTCACCCAGGGGATATCCCATCCAGACTTACCCTCTTAATTTATGAGTCATATTCTTATATTTCCCTGTGCCCCACAACCAATAAACTGTCTTCTTTTTTTTATTGTTTCAAGGCCCTCTTAGACAATGGATTACATAATTGATTATGACCACAAGCAAACCAATTGGTCAACAAGGGGAGGCAAAGGTTATGTTGGTGAGCACACACTAGCAACTTGGGTGAATTTACTTCCTCTCTCTGGACTTATCTATCTCATTGTTAAAACAATCATATCTGATGCAACTGAGTGTCAATCTGTACCTGTAGTTGGGAAGCATATTATATTTAATACTCATAACAAACTTATTGGACAGTTACAGATATTATCAACATTGTGAAGTGAGGAAACTGATGCTTAGTAAAATCATTGTAGCTTGGCCAAGGTTGCAGAGCTTGTGACTAGTAGACCCATCTGCTTGTAAACCCTGAGCTCTTAACCATCAGATTATACTCTATTTCCCAGTACCACAAGACATTGGATCAGAACATTTCCTAATGTGTTTTTATGGATCAGTATGAAAGTTGAAAAAGATGAACTTTAAATAATTTGGAAATATATGAATTTAAAGAAAACCATCTTCTCAAATCCTTTACTATTGTTAAGGTAAACATTGCCACCAGAATGAAAACATTATACTTAACATTCTCTAAGCTCATTATTACCACAGAATCTTTTATTCCCAAAATAATTTGTGGAGTTTGCATTCTATAGAAGTAACTTTATCACACCTCCCAGATGGCAATTGCATGTTTGTAAGCATGTAAGAATTAAGTAATTATAACAGTCAGTGCAGCAAGGCCTTCAGATTTTAGAGTGGGTAGGACTTCTGATGTTCTTACAAATCACAGTAATTCAATTCATGGAAAGTTTATGGATAATAAACTTTGTGAAAATGTTAAACTAGTCATAGCTACAAAATATGAGGAAATATGAAACCTAATCCCTGTACTCAAAGAGTTACACTTGAGATTGCAGAGCTCAGGCATCTGAAATATGAATCCACCTCCTTATGAACAACACATACGATATAACTGCTAATTGAAAGGTTGAGTGGTACTCTGCCTGTAAATAATTGCTCCTTTATTGCATTTCATCCCTTTCTTTTTCCTAAAGAAAAAATTGCAAGCATCATATGTAGTTGTTATAATAACCTACAATCTGTGTGTTTTGAGTAGTGCTTTCTCTTGTTTTGTTATTTTTCTTTCAAATACTTCTGCTTTTAGAGTACAGATGATTGCACGGTGATAGTCTTTGCAAAAAGTTCTGTACTCGTATTTTCTTTCATCAGTTTATTTATATAGGTGATAATTGTGTAATTCACACATTTAGAGAACTGTACCCAAACAAATAGAACAGATTTTAAGTAACGAATTTATTTTACCTAAGCTCGTTTTCCCTTCTAAGCTTGAGTTTCATTCGCTGCATGCAGTTGTCCCTCAAAATCTGTAGGGAATTTGGTCCAGAACACCCCGGGGACACTAAAATCTGCACATACACTCAAATCTGGCAGTCAGCCCTGTAGAATGCATGAATACAAAATGTCAGGCCTCCATAGATGCATGTTTCGCATCCCACGAATACAGTATTTTCAATCCACCTATGGCTATGGATATGGAACATGGAGGTAGAGAGGGCTGACTATATTATTGAAAAGTCTGCATGTAAGTGGACTTTCAAAGTTCAAACCCATATTATTTAATGGTCAACTGTAGTTAATTGGAACCTTTTCAGAATCTTTACTTTCCACACATACAAAAAAAGTAATTATTGACTACACCATTAGGAGCAACCATTTTGGTCTTTTTCCTCCACGAAATAAAGTTCTAAAGCCTTTGTCAAGTATTCAAGTTTTTTTTTTTTAAATCTAGTTTCCAACTCCCTCTTCCACTCCCAAATTACTTTCCACAATTCACCTTCTCATGCTCTTATATTTGAGCTAAACTCAGTTACTTGCACTTCCTCAAACAAAGACAATGACATCCGGTCAGGCTAAATGCTCTTTGCCTGTTTTCCAAATGATTTTTTATTACCTTTCTAAAGGTTCAATAATTCTTAGTTGAAAATATTCACTATCTTGTCATCTGTAACCCACTATGTCTTAAAAAATGTCCATTTTATTGTTATTTATTATAGTGGTCATACATTCTAATAAACTGTAAACCAAGAGTCAAGTCCCAATTTACCTCTGCAACTTCTATAGCACTTAACCAAATCATTATGAATATAACGGATGCTATATAGATGATTCTGAATATATTATGCATAATAGGAAAAGTAGGTAAGCTTTGTGCGCCTTTGTCAGATGTAGTGATTTACTGGCATCTTAAAGACACCAATGACTGGAAAATGTTTATTTTTCGTTCATCCAAATTGGTAAATGACTCTAATAAAACTAGTGATCTTTTAAAATTATTCTAACAACTATTTTCTTTTATCAGATATGAGATATAGAAATCACATTATGTGAAAATATTCACAGAGGGGCTGGGAGGTATTCATAACATACAACTAAACATTTTAATGGGTCTATTTCCTAGAGCCTGGGTTATTAGTAGTTCTTTGATATTTTGTTTTACTCAGTACTTTTTAGTTTGTCTATTAGAAATTTCATACCTACCCTAAGTTATATGTACTTGTGCTTTCCAAAGCTAGGTTTTAATTAAACAGAATGGCAAAAAAGAGATTTCATTGTTGCAATCCTTTAATGTTTTATGAAGAGAATAGTTTTTCTAATATATGAATTTCATTTCTTAAAGAATATTCCCCCAAAGAGAAAAATAAAATGTAAACTTACATCTTTTGAATGCTTGCCAGGTAACATTCAGTCTACAATATATGCCTTCCAGAACTAATTAAGGAGGCACATTATTATCTACAAAAACAGAATAAAGCTTTGTGCAAGCATGCACTCAATATGTGGAAATTCTTCTAGACCAGCTGTCAATTTCTAGGCTCCCTTTTCTGCTTTGAAGGCTATTCATAAAATGGAGATAAACACATTCCCTGCCTGCAATATAGGTGTACCTGCAAATGTTTAATGCATCAGGGCATTAGGGAGATTATTTTAATGGATTTTTACCAAATCATGTTTTGTCAGTCAATTTAAATACACTTAAGTTACCACTTTCACCTATGCTGAAATCCAATGGGAAAAAGGAAAGCTCTCTTGTGAAATGATGGAGGAAGCTGATGATAAAAGGCTCCATTCAACATAAAAAACTCAATAAAAGAAACATGAGTTATTCAAGCTGCCATGATTGAGAAAATACACTTTCCTGTGTAAGTGCCCAATTCCAAGTCATGTACATAGAGGGAAGCTGCTTCTACAAAACTCACATTGAATTTGCCTGATAACCAGTGAACTCTTGAACCACTGTACTATGATTGCGCATAAAAACAGTAAATAGAAAATATTTTTTTCTCTTTTACTGATGAAATGAAACATGGCTCTTTTTTGAAAAAGTTCTAAGCTTCTAATATTAGAACTTCTAAAAGTTCTAATATTCTTGCTTTGTCTGTTTGCTAACTTGAAGTAAAAGTCATAGGACCTTTTAAAGTTGTTTCCATTTATTATACTGCATATGCTTCATACTAAGATTCAGATAGATGTCTGTTTCTGTATTGTGAATAGTGACTAATTGTAGGAGGAGGGTACTCACACAAGAAAAAAGGAAAACAGTTATTTTAGAATGCTACTTCCTTGGCAGGCTGACTCTGAAAAACCAAAAAAGCTGAGAACAAAGTGAAATGCCATGAAAAGCTATAGAAGTAAAACAATTAAGTTGTCTCCTCCTTAGGATAGTAAGGTTTTTAAAAATATATCAGAGTGTCTTACAAATATTAACCAATGGCTCTTTGCCTTTGCATAAAGTAGCATTATTAACCTTATAATTAATTTGATGAAGAACTAAAGGAGGTATTGAAATAATTGTACATGGGAGACTATCCAGGCTGCTGGCCTAGTTATAAATTTAGGTCCTGAACTCAACCTGTTCCTAATTGCCAGCTTTGGAATTGCACACATTTATGATCATGTGTGCATGTGTACTTACATTAAGTTTTCTTAATAACCAATGTACATAGACTAAGGGATAATCACAATGTACAACAATAAAATACTTCCTAGCTAAAATGTTTTAATATTCTTCTCTAATACTGATAAATATCTACCGGGATAACTTGTTTATATTTAGTTGCTTATAAATGTGAAACTAATAATATATTGTGCTCATTCATTGAGTTCTCAATATGAGCTACCTTCTGTGTTAAATGATTTAAGTATATTATTTCATTTAATTGATTCAATAATCTAAGAGATTGGAGTAATTATTTTTGTTTTACAGAAGAAGAGAGACCAAGATCTAAAATTTGTCCAAGGTAACACTTTTAGTGGGTAGCAGAAGTGAGATTCAGGCTTGGGATTACCTGACTTCAGAGCCTTTTAACTTAACTGTTAATACCTATGTATGATTTGCTAAAATGGGCTCCTAATGTTTTTGTTTGTTTTAGAAATTATGCTGCTTGTCAGGAAAAACTCATTATCATTCTCTTATATTTACAGTACTAATCAGTATTATTTAGATAATAATAAAACAAAAAATAAACATCACGTATATTCTTGCTCTTCTTATGGGTATATTTTTCAGATTATTTCTCTTGTGCTTATTTACTGACACTAATATCTATAGCCATTAAGCTTAAATAGCACTCTACACATGCTTCTCCATTCTATTTCAAATATGGGCTACAAATAGATTAGCTAAAATAGATTTGCTAAACTTGCTGTCTGGGTCTAGGCCCTTCTTACACGTTAAGATCTCTTCAGGACCTCCCTGTGGCAAGCCTCACTGTCAGCTATTCACAATTAAATTCACTCATTTTTCCTGCTAGCAGGACCCATAATTTGTTCAGGTTATTTTGTTCAGAATATTTCACTGAATGGCCATGATCAAATTCTGACAGTTATTATGTGGTCTTTGACAGTTTCCTCATTATCTGTTTTGGTCCCCATTCACTGTTAACAACACTGAGGCCTCTGCTGCCTGTGGAAGGCACTGGATCCCATCCCCATTGCTTTGTATTTAGGGTTCTCTGTGCAGCACTATGCCTCCTCCTGCAGAAGTATGATTAAAGATTGGCTGTTGCCATTTTGTTATTTTACACCCTGCCATGTACCAAAACTGTGTTTCTAGGCATGCTGAAATGAACAGAATGCCTTCCCCCTAAACAGAAATATTCTTTATTATTTTAGTGGGGTGGGCAACTCCAGGCACTGGCACAGGCCCTGGCCCTGTGCGAGGCTGTGGCTGGACAAAGTGTACTGCAAGTAGCTTCCACTGTGAACTCTGGGGGAATGCAATGGTGGTCAGAAACTTGGAAAAGTCAGGAACGGCAGAGCTCCAAAGAGGGTGTCACAGCCTTGGCTTGGGAAACCTGTAGGTCTGAGCTCCCCAAAGGGCGGCAGCTCTATTCTCTTTTTCATTACTCACAACATGGCAACTGGGAGATGTGTTTCAGCCCTCTTTGTGTTACAGTTCTTTTAGTCCTGCCATTTGTGGGTCTTAAATTCTTGTCTTGTGTTCAGAAAGAATGAGGTATGCAGACAACTGGAGGGTGAGCAAGGCAAAGAGGTGCTTCACTGAACAACAATACAGCTCTCAGGAGACCCAAAGTGGGTAGCTCCTATCTGCAGGCAGGTTGTCCTGACGTCTGCTCGAGTCTGGCTGAGTTCAGGGTTTTTATGGACTCCAGAAGGGAGGAAGTGCATGCTGATTGGTCCATAGGCAGCCATGGGCAAGCCTAGAAAAGCACCATAATTTCTCACTCTTGGCCACGGACTCCACCCAGAACTGACAACCTGGTACGCATGCTTAAGAATGTCCCTGGCTTGAAGGTGGATCTTCACCTGGGACCTGCCCCTTTCCAACCAGGGATCTGTCAGTATCCTGCCATCATTAACCTGTTGTCCATGATGCCCACAGTGCCCAGGCTGTTCGAGCTGAGTGGCACCTTCAGGCCTGCATTGAGCTGCCCTCAGCCCTCCTTGGCCTCCCTCCTGAGATTGTTGGCACCCAAAATCTGGAGTGGGTCTAGGAAACAGGAGGCTGGTGTGTCAGCACTGCTCCAAGAGCACGTGTATACCTGGCTCAGTTGTGTGACAGTGCCCAAGCTTGGCCTCAACTTTGCTCCAGAATAGGAGTGGATGCCAGGAGCACAGAGAAGCCAGGCAGTGGGAGCAGGCACTTCCAAGCTAGAGGGGGGCAGAGTGGCTTCCTGGAACATTGAAAGTTCAGGGATGCCCAGGTCTGTGACCATAGCTGGGCAGCTGCAGCTGTGCCCAGGAGGGCAAGGCTCCTGCCTTGCCAACTCAGAAGGTGATAGGGCTCCTGCCAGCTCTTTGGAGTACATAGCCCTGGAAAAGGCTCACCAACTGCAGCTAGTGTCTTTGCAATGACCACTCTAGACAGGCCACTGCAGCCACCAATCCCACCTCTGAAGAGGTACACCTAACTGTCATTAGGATGAGGACAATGACTCCTATTAACTACTTCATGCTGACAGGAGACATTGCTTTGGGGGAAACAGCAATCAGATCTCTCTCAGAGTCCTATCTAAGGGTCCCCAGTAAAAACGGAGCCAAGATCTGAGGCTCCAGCTGCAGGACAGCTAGGAGTTTGATGGCCTCTATGCAAGAAGAAACAATTTTTACAAGGAGATTAAATATATGAACCAAAAAAATTAGTGCCAAAGATAACGGAAGAGGTAAAATAGACTAATCATTCTGGAAACAATGTTGTGGCTATTGCTGTTTCATGCTGGTGAAAGAAATTGTATCTTATATGGGCAGTCAACGTTTTAAAGAGAAATAACTGTTTAGGGGAGTAGATAATCTCTTGAGAGTTCAGGATTAAGGAGTCCTTGACAAAGATGCCTTATGATAAGGAACAGAACAAAGATGAGAACAGTAAGCATAGGGTATCCGTAGAGTGTTAACTATTAACAGTTATCTTTTGTGAATTTTTGCTTAAAGTCCCTGATTTCTTCACTCTGGTACTTCAGGTGCTCTCCTGCATCAGCAGAGGTAATCTTGTCAGTTTTCCAGGCCTTTACTTGAGTATAATTAATCCAAGAATGTGTTCCAGTGACCTTTACTGCCATAGGAGTAGAAAGAAGTATAGTGTAAAGTCTCTCCCATTCCAGGCCTAGAGAGGGAGAAAAAGAAGGAAGTGCCTTTAGCAGTACTAAGCCCCCTGGATTGAATAGAGGTGACTCTATTTCATGGGATTGGGCCTCCCATTGTTTCAGTTCATGTTGGAAATGGGCCAAAGACGTTATATGTTAATTAAATCAGAGGTTTTTTTGGCCTAGCAAGAAATCATTGTTGAGACAAGGCCATCCATAAATCATTTCGAAGGGACTTAAATCCAGCTGTTTAGGGGTGTTTCTAACATGTAGTAGGGCTATGGGGAGAAGAGTAATCCAGGGGAGATGAGTCTCTTGATACAGTTTTCTGAGGAGCCTTTTGATAATATAATTTGTCTTTTCTACCTTTCCTGAGGAATGTGGTCTCCAAGCACAATAAAGATGGTATTGTATACCCAGTGCCTTTGAGACCCCCTTGGTGACAGCTGCCTTGTGCAAGGGGGCATTATCACTCTGCATGTATTTAGGAAGTCCAAAATAAGGAATTATTTTATTAATCAGTACTTTTATCATCTCAGAGGCTTTGTCTGTTCAACATGGAAAAGCTTCTACCTAGTTAGTGAAGGTATCTACCCATACTAGGAGGTGCTGGATGCCCCTTGTCTTTGGCAGATGTGTGAAATGTGTCTATCAGTCTTCCCCTAGGTCATCTCTTGTTCTTTGAGTTTCAGTGGGGAGAAGCCGTCTATTGAGGGGATTAATTTTATGGCATGTCTCACAAGCATTAATGACTTATTTGCCCGTTTTTAGCAGATTTTTACCTGACAACAAACTTTGAGCCACTTGATAGGTTTTATTCTCACCTAAATTGAAGGCCTGGTGGAAGATTTTAAGAACATTCCATTGGCTGAAAGCTGGTAGATGAAGCTTTGCATCCTCCACTTGCAGCCATCTCGAGGACTGAAGTGTGTATCCCCAAGAGGTAGCCCATTCTGTCTCCATGGAGGAAGGTTGAGATTTTATTTCTTTTATGGATCCCTCCCAGATTAGAGGAGCCTCAAGGGAATCAGAAATCTGGGGCCCTTTCACTGCCAATTTAGCTGGTCTGCCATCCTATTTCCTTGGCTATTTTGTCTGTCCCCTTTTGGTGGCCTTTACAAAGTATTACTGCCACTTCACATGGAAGGAAGACTGAGGATAATAGTCTATTAATTTCCTGATGGTAGGTAGTGGGAGAACAATTGGCCATGAGAAAGTCCCCCTCTTTCTAGATAGTGTCATGGGCATTGAAGACTAGGAAAGCATGCTTACAATCAGTATAAATATTAACTGCTTTCCCCTTGCTTAATTCAAGCACCCTTATGAAGGCAACTAGCTAGTTGAGCACTTGTGCCCAAGGAGAGAGGTATGCTGTCAGTAATATCATTCAGAGTGACTACTGCATACTCTACCTTATGTATCTTTTGCTCTACAAAGGAACTTCCGTCCATAAAGAGAGTCTAGTCTGGATTCTCTAAGGAGGTTTCTTTGAGTTCCTCTTTGGGTGCATAGGTTTCTACTACTATCTGCTCTCAGTCATGTTCGAGCTCCCTGGCTTCCTCTGGGAGGAAGCTGGCTGGGTTTAGGGAGGGACAGGGTCTTAACTGAACTGCAGATCCCTCTAATAGCAGAGCTTGATATTTGAGAAGCCAGTTGTCCATTCCCCAGAGACTGCCATTAGAAGACAGCTGTCCTGCCACATTATGTGGGGTAAAAATGGTTAACTTAGTAGCCTCCAGTACCAGCAAAGCTACCACTGAAACTGCCCAGAGACAGACTGGCCATCCTTTAGCTACCAAATCAAGCTCCTTGCTTAGGTAGCCTACAGGCTGCTGGGCTCACCTTCAGGCATGGGTTAGAACTCCCAGGGCCATTTCCTTCCTTTCTAAAACAAAAGATTGAATGTCTCCCCGGTAGGAAGACTAAGGGCTGATGCCTCAGAAAGGCTTATTTTAATGGATCAAAGGCCCTTTTAGCCTCTAGTTCCCAAGTTAGGGAGTGGGTCTTAACTGCCTGAGTTTCCTTTATTGGGTGATATAAGGGATGAGCTATTTCATCATGCCCAAGTATCTATAGCCTGCAGAATTCTGTAATGTCCAAGAAATCCCCTGAGTTGTTTGGGGGTTTGGGGGAGGCCAAAGGAGATGGGCTTCATCCTTTCTTCGCCTAGTGCCCTGGTCCCCTCTGACAAGACCAGACATAGTTAGTTCACTGAAGTCTGACAGAGATGAGCCTTAGATTTTAAGACCTTATATCCTCTGTTAGACAGAAAATTAAGAAGAGCTGTACTTTTCTCCAGAAAGATTTCCTCAGTTGGGGCACTAAGGAGAATGTCATTTACATATAGTAAAACTTTAACCTGAAGATAAAGGAAAGCAAAGAGATCTTTTAACAACACCTGTCCAAACAGGTGGGAGCTGTCTCAAAATCCCTGAGGTACCATCATCCAGTTTAGCTGACTGGTCTGGTTGGAGGGATTCCTGAACGCAAACAAATACTGGGAGTCAGGGCACAATGGTATGCAGGAAAAGGCATCATTTAGGTCCAGGATTGTGAAACACTTAGTTCCCTCAGGTATTCGAATTAGCAGGGTATAGGGATTGGAAACCACCAGATGAATTGTGACCACAACCTCGTTAATGAGGTGGAGGTCCTGGACCAGTCTTCATTCCCCATTGGGATTTTGTACCCCCAATATCAGGGTATTTCAAGGGCTGCTGCAGGGTGTGAGGAAGACTTGTATCCTCAGGTTATCAGTGATGGCTTCTAGTCTTTTCCTAACTTCTGGTTTTAGGTGATAGTGTCTCTAGTTAAGGAAGGAGGTAGGATCCTTAAAGTGGATTCAGTGCGGTGGTTGTGGTTCAATTTTCCCTTGAGTTGCCCAAACTTCTGAGTTAGTATCAGTCTCCACTAGGGAGAGAGAAAGAGTATCCTGAAACGATAAGGATGTTAGTTTTGATACAAATCAAGATATCACTGCCCAACAGAGGAGTTGGGATTTTAGGCATGATTAAAAAGACATGAGTAAACAAGAGGTCTCCCCAGCTACAACTAAGGGGTTGGAAAAAATATTGGGTTAAAAGCTCTCCTGAGATGCCTCTCATGGTTATACTAAGAAAGAAGGGAGTCCCTGATTGGAAAGGAGAACAGAAAGGCCCACTCCAGTGTCCAGGAGGAGATTCACTTTACTCCCTTTGACTTTCAGAATCACCTAGGGCTCCTGGATGTTAATGGTTGTCAGGACCACTGGAGCCAGGAAGAGGAGCCTCAGGACCTATCAGTCCTTCTGGGCCATTTGCGGGGGACTGGCTCTGGACCCAGATGGACCCAGTGACCTGTGTCTCCTGGACAGTCCCCATTACAAATTGGATAGGGTCAAGGTGGCTTCTTCATGTTACCTGGGCAGTCCTTCCTGAAGTGCCCTGTCTTGCCACTTTTGTAGCAGTGAATATGTGCATCTTGGGAACTCTGGTGTTTGTGAGCCTGCAAGACAGCTATTTGAGCCTCTGCCTTTTTCTTGTGTTCCTTTTCTCTTTTTTGGACTTCCTCTGGATCCCTATTGTAAAAGGCTGATGTGGCCACATTCAGGAGGTTCTCTAAAGTACTGTCTCGTCCTAAAGCCTGTTTTTGCAACTTTCTCTTGATGTAGGAGTAGTAAATTTACCATGCCTGAGTGATAAATTTATCCTTTAGGATTAGTTGTACCTTGATTGAATCATGATATAATGTGCAAAGAAATATGAGGTATGATTTCTCCAGAGTCTCAGGGTCAAAGGAGTGCCAGGGATTCAGGCTACACTCTAGAGGAGTGCAGACTGAGGATGATTGGTTACCCATATGGAATAGAGGCCAGAGGAAGAAAAAAGCATTTTTGTTTGTTTGTTTGTTTGATTTTTCTCTCTCCAGAGTCTGAGGCTTTAAGTGGTCCCAGTGTTTCAGGATACACACAAGAGGAGTGCAAGCTGAAGATGTTTGGTTAACCATCTGGAAAGAGGGAAAAAGCATCCCTTTGCTCTTTCTCTTTCTGAGGTACATGAGGGAGAAAAAAAGCATCCAGTTCCGCCTTCTGACCTTATATCCCTGAATCCTGATGACCTTTCCAGGTGCCAACCATGGGGGCAAGTGTGACTTTCACCCATGAAGCAGGGTGGCATAGCTGGCATACATATTTGCACTCAGCTACCTGAGTCCCTTGGGTCTAGTTTTCCCTTCCAGGGCTTCAACCTGAAGTGTGTAATTGCCTCAGGAAGGTGTTTGAAATCATTAAATTAAATCCAAGATGACCCTCACCAAATTGCAGCCAGCAATCAGTGGGGCAGCCCCTCTGTTGCTTCCCTGTCATAAGCAGGTGAAGCTGTAAGACCAGGTCCTCCTCAAACAAGAGAGAGAAAGGGAGTCCCTGGAATTCAGGACCTGACCTATCAAGGTGTCCCCCAAGAGGAAAAAAAATCAATAGAAAAGCTCTCTGTATTTACAGGACTTTATTGACTCTTGACATGGAAGATGAAAGAGAACAAAACTACTAAAGTGCAGGAAAGGGGAAGGATCCTGGGGGGAAAAGCCTCTTGCCCAGTGCAAATGGGTTCCTTCAAGGGGAAAGAAAACTCTGAATTGTTACATCCTCCTTGCTTCTAAGAATAGGCAGACACCACATTGTTCTGATTTACGCTCCTGATGACTAAGCCAAATGCTTATTTCACCCAGTAATATTATTTCTGTGACCTCCAATGACACCCTTAACATTGTACGTAAAGAAAAGGATAGAAAATGGAGGCCTTGGAAGAAATAAATAAAGAGTGATTGGAAAGACTGGGTGTTCTATTGTGGTCAGGGTCTGCAGTTAGTTGAAGGGCCTTTACATAACACTGAGGTGTAGCCTTAGCCAGACACCCTCGGTTGCCCCAGGAGCTCCTTCTGATCTCACATGATGGTTAGACCTCCATGAAAGAAAACTGAATTGGAACAAAGCCAACATTCCCAATACCCAAGTGTGATGGAAGATTTCATTGTCCTCACCAGCAAACCTGCCCTCTGTGTCTTAAGTCCAGCAGCCACTCTAGTCACCTTTAACTGGATGACAGAGGCCCATGTTTCTCTTTCATTTTGGCTATTGTGGAGTTTAGGGACTTTGAAAAAAGAACAGAAAGCAGCAAGTCCGCTTTTTCTCACACTTTTGCAGATACCAGATGAACCCATAAAAACTCACAGGATCCCTGGGCTGTTGCTCTTCCAGCTAGAAGCCACTGTGGCTGGTGGTGCCTTCACCTATGTTTTGCTTGGGCTCACAGGACTCATTGTACCCACTCAGCCTGGCAAACTGTTCCCAGTTCATGCTACTAGCCCGGATCCCATACCTGCCAACAGTGCAACGAGGGATGTGTGAGAGAGCCAACACAGGGTCCAACCACTGCACACAGCCAGGAACACCAGCTGCTGCAACAGGGTGGGCAGTACTAGGCACTAGTACAGGCACCAGCTCTGTGTGAGGCTGCAGCTTGACCAGGCATACCACAAGCGGCTTCTACTGTGGGCTCTAGGGAACAAGTTGGTGCCTGGAAACTGGGAGATGCCAGAAACTGCAGAACCTCCATGAGGACTTCACTGTCCTGGCTCAGAAAGCCCTTAGGTCTGCAGTCCCCAAAGGGCTGCGGCTCTTCTCTCCTTCTCACTGCTTGCTGTTGAGTAACAGTGCAGCTCTCAGGAGACCCTAAGTCAGTAGTCCTATTCTGGCCAGCTCCATGGAGCATGTTGTTCCTGCAGTGCTTTCCCCACTGCAGCCTGTGTCTTGGCAGTGGTCACTCCGGATGGGCTGCTGCTGCAATCAAAACGTCTATTCAGATGCTTCATCATTTTTTGTCCTCAGATTACTATTTTTTTCCTATTGAGTTGTTTGAGTTACTTATATTCTGGTTACTGTTGATTGGGCACAATGTGGCCAGTGGGTGGGTGTGTTTCAGTCTTTTTGTGTTACAGCTCTTTTAGTTCTGCCATTTGGCAGGTCCCAAGTCATTGTCTCACATCTAGCAAGAATGAAGTATGTGGACAACTGGAGGGTAAGATGAAGAGGTGCTTTATTGATCAGCAGTATAACTCTCAGGAGGCCCTAGGTCAGTAGCTTCTATCCACAGGCAGGTTGTCCTGACATCTGCAGCCCTCAGCAGAGAGGAGACCTAGAGTAGGTAGCTCCTATTCACAGGCCAGTAATCCTGATGTCTGCCCAAGTCTGGCTGAGTCCAAGGATTTTATGGGTTTCAGAAGGGATAAAGTACATATTCATTTGTCCCTGGGCAGCCATGGGCAGCCCTGGGAAAAGCACCATAAGTTCTCACTCCGGGCCACAGACTCCACCAGGAACTGATAACCCAGCCCCATGGTTCAGGTTGTCCCTGGCTTGGTGGTGAGGCATCATTAGGGACATGCCCCTATATGCCCAGGAGCCTGTCTGTCTCTTGCCATTATCAACTTGCCATCCATGGTGCCCATGGCACCCAGGCTGCTTGTGCTGAGTGCACCTGCAGGCCCATGCTGAGCTGCCTTTAGTCCCCACTCGGCTTCCCTCCCTTGCTCATTGGTGTGCGAAGTCCAGAAGGTTCTGAGATGGCAGGGGTCTGGCGTGTCAGTGCTGCCCTGAGCATGCACACACCCAGCCAGGTCACAACAGCACTGAGGCTCATCCTCAATTGTCCTCCAGAATTGGAGCAGACACTGGGAGCAAGAAGGGGCCAGGCAGCAGAAGCAGGCATCTCCAAGCCTATGGGGATAGGGAGCTTCCTAGGCCCCTGAGATCACAGAGATGCCTAGGTCCACAGCCATAGCTAGGTGACTGCAGCTATGCCCAGGAAGTCAGGACTCCCATCCCACAACTCAGAAGTAGGTGGGGCTCCTGCCTGATTCCAGTTTCTATCAGCTCCATGGAGCATGTTGCCACTGCAGTGCCTACCCTGCTGCAGCCAGTGTCTTCACAGAGGCCACTCCAGATGGACCACTGCAGCCATCAAAATGTCTATTCAGGTCCTTCATGATTGTTTTGTCATTAGAATATTTTTCTTCCTATTGAGTAGTTTGTATTATTTATATATTCTGGTTACTAATCCCTGGTTAGATGGATAGTTTGAAAATATTTTCTTCCATTCGGTAGTCTGTCTTTATGTTTTGTTGAATGTTTCCTGTGCAGGAGCTTTTTACTTTATAAATTCCATCTGTTTATTTTTGCTTTTATTGACTGTGCTTCTGAGGTCTTACTCCCAAAATTGTTGCCAAGACCAATGTCCTGTAGCATTTCTCCAATGTTTTCTTTCAGTAGTTCCACAGTTTTAGGTGTTAAATTTACATCTTTAAGTTTTTTTGGTTGATTTTTGTGTATAGTCAGAGACGAGGATCCAATTTTATTATTTTGCCTATGGATACCCAGTTTTTGCAGCATCATTTTATAAAGAATCTGTCTTTTCCTGCACTAAGAACATACAATACAATGAGTTAGGAACAAGTGTGGATTTATTGCTGGATTCTCTATTCTGTTCCATTGATTAAAATGTCTCTTTTTATGTCAGTACTATGCTGCTTTAGTTACTACAGCTTTGTGGAATATTTGTGGAATATTTGTCTCTCTGAATTTTTTTCATTAGTGTCTCAGTTTTTCTTGTGGAGATTTTCACTTCTTTGGTTAAATTTATGCCAGTTTTTTTTGTAGCTATTATAAATGGTATTTCTTTCTTGACTTCTTTTAATATTGATCACTGTTAGTTTATAGAAACATGAGTAATTTTTGTATGTTGATTTTGTATCCTGCTACTTTACTAAATTCATTTTCTGGTTCTAAGAATTTTGTGGTGAAATCCAGTTTATTCTAAATATAAGATCATGACATCTACAAATAAGGATACTTGGACTTCCTCCTTTCCAGTGTGGATATCTTCTATTTTTTTTTTCATCTAATTTCTCTCAGTAGGACTTCTAGAACTATGTTAAATAGAAGTGGTGAAAATGAGAATCCTGATTTTGCTCCAGAGCTTAGTGAAAAATCTTTTAATTTTTTCCTGCTTAGTATGATATTAGTCATGGTTTTGTCACATATAGCCATTACTGTGTTAAGATATGTTTTTTCTATAACCAAATTTTTGAGAGTTTTCATCATGATGGGATGTTAAATTCTATTGAATGCTTTTTTACCCTCTATTGAAATGATCATATGGCTTTATCCTCAATTCTGTTGATCTGTCACAATTATTGACTTAATATATTGAACCATTTTTACATCCCTGAGATGACTCTTACTTGATTATAACGAATGATTTTTTAATGTATTGTTGAATTCAGTTTGCTAGTAATGTGTTGAGTAATTTTGCATCTATGTTCATCAGGGTTATTGGACTGTAGTTTTCTTTCTTTGTTGTGTCTTTATTTGCTTTTGATACCAGGATAGTGCTGACCTTGTATAATGAGATTGGAATTATATTCTCCTATTTAATTTTTTGAAATTGTTTCAGTAGAATTGGTATTATTTCTTCTTTAAATGTTTAATAAAATTCAGCAGTGAAGACATTTGGTCCTGGGCTTTTATTTGACAGATTTTTAAAATTACAGCTTTGATCTCCTTGCTTATTATTGATCTATTTAGATTTTCTATTTATTTAAGATTCAATCTTGGTAGGCTGTATGTGTCCAGGAATTTATCTATTTATTCTAGGTTTTCCAATTTCTTGGCATATGGTTGCTCATATTAGTCTCTACAAAAATACCAAATGATCCCTTTCTATTTCTATATCAGTTGTAATGTTTCTTTTTTTTCACAGATTTTATTTGGGTCTTATTTTTCTTAGTTGATTTTATCAGTTTGTTCATCAATTTTTTTACCTTTTAAAAAATAACTGCCAAGTCATGGTGGCTCATGCCTGAAATCTCAGCACTTTGGGAGGTCAAGGCAGGAGGATCACTTGAAGTCAGGAGTTTGAGACAAACCTGGTCTAATGGTGAAACCCTGTCTCTAAAGTACAAAAATTAGCTGACGTGGTGGTGTACCTATAGTCCCAGCTACTCAGGAGGTTGAGGCAGGAGAATTGCTTGAACCTGGGAGTCAGAGGTTACAGTGAGCTGATATTGGGACTTTGCACTCCAATCTGGGCAACAGAGTGAGACTCCATCTCTCTCTCTCTCTCTCTCTCTCTCTCTCTCTCACACACACACACACACACACACAAAACCCCTTTTTTTTTGGTATTTTGTATTTTTGTCTCAATTTAATTTATTTATGTTCTGAGTTTTATTATTTATTTTCTTCTACTGATTTCGGGCTTGGTTTATTCTTGCTTTTCTATTACCATGAGTTGCATTATTAGGTTATTTTTAGTCTTTCTCTTTTTTTGAGGTAGGCATTTACTGCTATAAACTTCCCTCTTAGCACTGCTTTTGCTGTATTCCATGTGTTCTGAATTCATTGTTTTTATTTCCATTAAAGAATGTTTTAGTTTTCTTCCTAATATCTTCATTGGTCCATTGTTCATTTAGGAGCATGTTATTTAATTTCCATGCATTTTTACAGTCTCATGAGGATGCTAAGGTTGATGTGGCTTTCTGGCCCAAATGTACCTGGGGATGTCCCAGGCAGGCTACTGGGGCTTTATGAGAATGCTTCTCAGAGACTTGAGTCCAGAATACCGTCCCAGTTACCCTGATGATTCTTCCTCTCAGCAGCTCCCTCAATGTGCATCATCCAGCAGGTCCCTGAACAAGTGGGTAGTTTCTCAACTACAACAGGAGGGGCTAGAGATGTGACAGGTCACCTGAGGATCTGCTGTTAGACATAGGTCAGAGAGCCTAGTTACAGCTCAGAGATATGTGCATTGTCCAACAATTTTCTGCACAGATAAGATAGTTCATTGATTGCAGCAGGAGGAGCTGGAACAGAAACTGGACCCCATTGGAATCTGCTATAGGACAGATGCTGGAATGTCCATCTCATTGACTCAGATAGGCACGCATCTCCCAGCAGGTCTTAGCACAGATGGGAAAGTTCCCAGAGTGCACTGGGAGGTGCCAGAGTTGAGATCTGGCCCCCTCTGGATCTGCTGTGGAGCAGAGGCTAGAGAGCCCAGTCTCACTAGCTCAAAAGGATGCATGCCTTCCAGCAAGTTTCTACACAGACAGTATAATCCCTGATTGTAGTGGGAGGTGCCAAAGCTGAGACTGGGTCTTCTCAGGATCTGCTGTGGGATAGAGGCTGGAGAGCCTATCTTCTTGTCTTATAGAAGTATGTACCTCCCAGAGGTCTCAGCATGGATGGGATAGTTCTCTGACTGCAATAGTAGGGGCTGGACCTGAGACTGGGGAATGGAGTCTGGAGAGCCTGGTCTCATTGGTTCAGAGTAGCACATGTCTCCCAGGAGAACCCTACCCAGATGGGTTAGTTCCTCAGCTGCATCAGGATCGACTGCAGCTGAGGCTAGTCACCCAAAGGATCTGCTGTGGGACAGAGGGTGGGAAACCCAGTCTTGTTGGTTCAGAGGAGATAGCATCTCTCAGCAAGTTCGTGGGCAGACAGGATAGTTCCCTGTCTTCAGTAGAAGGGACCAGAGAGGAGACTGGGTCCCCATGGAATCTGCTATGGGACAGAGGTAGGAGATCCCTTCAGGGAGGCTCTGATTCCTGGCCTGTAAGATACAAGTGAGGCTTCCTCTGTGTCCTTGCATGAGCAGCTCTGAGCTTACACCTCAGCTGAGGGGAGCTAGATCTAAATCCCAGGGCAAGCTTCAGGTTCACTGCTGAGACTAATGTCAGTGAACAGATGAGCCTTTCCTCCAAGGCACTAGTGTGCATGATTCCTTTTGCACCCCTTGACAGATGGCTTTGATTGCAGTCTCAAGACCAAATGGAGTTATAGCAAACCCCCTTGGAGAACTGGGCCATTTCTGGGCTTGAACCTGGGAGCAAGCTTCATGGATCAGCCTGGTTGTCTGCACTCTCAAAATGACCTTCCTAGGTTCCGGGCTCCACTGAGATTTCAAAAACTTCTACTTAAATCCTGAGGCTCTTGCAGAGACTTGACTGTGGATGGGTGCAAGTCTTGTTTGGGGGATGTAAGAAGGATACTGTCTATTCTGACATTTTGATGACATTCCTACCTGGTTACTTCCATTGATCTTAATACTAACAAAATTTTTCTTATTATTATTGTTATGTAATAATAATACTATTGTTAACTTTATGTATTAATTTACATGGGTACCTGTCATGCATGGAAGTTAGGTCTGTTGTTTGAGATAGCTCATGTAGCTTCCTAGAGATAAAACTTTGAAGTTAACAATAGCTTGTTCTATTTTCAAAAATAAGAAACATTGTAATGTCCACACAACTTGATTCTTATGTATTTTAAAAATATTTTTCTATGCTGAGTTACTCTATAAAAATGCCTAAAATTGTCTATTGTAACTATAAATTAGAATATTAAAATGTATTATTCTTTTGGTAAATTTTCAAAATTATACCTTAATGTGTCTTTCATATGGATTTTTTCAGTGAATTTGGTGTTAGGAACAGAGTTTTATATAAGGTGGTAGATAAAATAAGGGAGTATTGTATTTGTTGTTCTTCTCACCAGATTCAAATGCACAAGGGTAGACCTCACAATTTACTAGATGCACATCACAAAAACAAAGGTGTCAAAAGTGAATTCATAGAAGCAAATCTATTAACCTTTTCAAAAGGCAAATTGAGATAGATTACAAAATTGTTTCTATTATTCATGTGTTAGATCTTCTGGGGCCAGTAGCATATGCTAATCACTGAGATTGATCATATGGAGTCAATCTGGGGCATTTTTTTTTCCAAATAAATGTTACTAACTCTTGCATCAACATTATAAAATATTTTCTTACTGTAATATTTTTGGAAACATTTCCAAGAAAATATAGTTTAATGGAAATAAAAGCAAATTTTTATATCCCTTTTGGCTAAGTGAAAATGTACAGATAATAAGGGACAAGATTAGAATGCTGTATATAATATAACCGAAAATAATCTGGGAGAAAGTTGCTTTTATATGTAGTTAGGAAATTTGCAGAAATTTTAAAATGGATTCAATTATAAAGGTTTAAGAATGGATTAAATAAAATAGGTTGATCCTGTGATAACCTTGGAGCAAGAGATGGTTGTAATGTGATTTATTTATCATCAAAATCTTTGACAGTCCCAGCGTTATAATTCACCAGAGAAAATAGTTGTGTAAAGATGAGATTTGAGGATTGCTAGGAATAACTCCTGTCGTGAAAATACTTTTTATAAGTGCCTAAAACTTCATTTTAGGAAGGACTATACTTTGGGTCCTCAATATTTTTGTAAAGAAAGTAGTGCAGTAGAATGTCAAACAGAATTGAGTTTGAAGTCAAACTCTGTCACTCATTAGATACAGCCTTAGATAAAATACCTAAACTTTCTGAGACACAACTTCTTTATTTATAAAATCAGGTTAATAATACTTAACTTCTAGCCAATTATGGAAATTAAAGCTACAACAAGCTAAAACACAAAAATCCTTTCTGGAAAATAATTTTCTTCCATTATCAAATTAAAAAAAAATTCTTCAAGAGTTTGTTATTTAATGATTTCTTCCAGCTAACTAGTGGAGGAAACTGTATCCTTTTTCACCTTAATGTAGGATAGTGATCATGAAAATTAGTGTGTGTGGATGATGAGTCTAGAGGAAAAAGAAAGAATATATAAGGGCAGCTTCTGATAATTTTATGATACATTTTTTAACTTTAATACAGTAATTTCAGCTCTGAAATTTGATACTATGGAATAATTGTCAATATAAATGCTATACAACCAGATGTCTGTGCATAATTTTTAAATAGTAACACTAATAACAATAAAAATAGGAAAGTTATGTTTAAGGATAGAAAATTGTTTAAATGTATCACAATACAGCCATTGTATAAAGTTCTATGCAATAATTTAAAAAGACTTACCATTGTAAGAGGAAAAGGTAATTGATGTCTATATTTACATGTATAAAAATATAAGATTGGGAAAAAATAGAACAAAATTATCATGGACTATATGGAGAATATATTCTCCATTCTCATAGAATATATGTATATTTATGTATATAGAATCTCATAATTTTATGGGAGACATTTTTTCTTTTCTCTCTTCTATGAAAAGGGCTTTTATTGCATTTACCGAAACCGAATAAAATAATAGATGAAGCATAAATTTTTCAAAGCAAATGTCCACAGCAGTCTGTAGTCATTGTCATGTCAGAACAGTAATGGACTTACTGGCTTGATAATATTAGCTTCTAAGCTTCATGAACTAAAATTCACTAAGTAGTTTCTGGTAAAAGTAACAGGCATGTGATAGTTGCTTTTTATGTCTTTTCTGTATTAATACATAAAACCACAGTAGAACAAAATTTAAGGTGTTCAGAACTAAGTATCATTGATAACTTGAAATAAATAGTCCATTAAATTTGAAAACAATTGAAAAAGTTTAAGTTAAGGCTGAAGATGTTACTCTTTTCTGAATACCATTCCTTTACTACTTGTTGGCTTAACTGAATTTGTCTTTGAACTACCTTTCCATTTTTTCACATAACACTTTCGAGGCTGTGGGAGCCACCCGCAGCCTTTCTGGCCTTGCTTCAAGGCAATGGCATTACAGATGCCATAACCACATTTCTCCAGTGTGGGCTTGGAGAAAGCTAATCAACCAAATATTCTAATGTGAAATTTCTGCAGTATCAGAAAAATATACAAGTCTAAATATGAAATATTATGTTTGAACCCTTAACTCCTTTATCTTGATAATAAAATTGTCCTTGAACAACACAGGTTTGAACTGTGAAGATCTACTTATAAGTGTATTTTTTTTCACCAAATGCAGATGGAAAATACAGTATTCATGGGATATAAAACTGAAATATATGGAGGGCTGTCTTTTCATATTCGAGTGTTCTGCAGGGCCGACTGCAGGACTTGAATATGCATGGATTTGTTATACATGGGAGTCCTGGACTCAATCTTCCACAAATACCAAGGGATGATGGTATATGTGTCAAAATACACTGGACCCACCATATTCATGGGTTCTGCATCCAGGGATCCAACTATGGATAGAAAATATTAAAAAGTGAAAACGATAGAAAATAAAAATACAACAATAAAAATAATGCAAAATTTGAAGCAAAGGGCAAATCTCTTTTCTGCCCAAAAAATGGAGACAATGTGTCTCTCTAGGGTAAATGTAAAGCAGATTTGCTTGTTTTCTATTATGACACCTTGGGATTTTCTGAGCTTGATACTTTTCTTAGGAATGAGCAAAACTACTGCATGCAACCCACCTAAAACATTCATCTGGCTTGGTCTGTGTTGACCGATGAGATTTGGAGGACAAAGTGAATAGATACTAAAACGAAACTCATGTTGCTTGTTGTGTTGTTTTCTGCCAATATCCATAAAATTGTTGCAGACCAATTTATGGGACTGCAAGCAGGGTAAAATCTCAGACGCTTGACGTTCCTTGGTAGAAATTTAGACCTAAATTTTTCACTGTCTTTAGCAACAGCACAACACCTATTGTTGCATATCTCTATGTCAATTCTTGCATGAGTATTTTGGTCTCATTTTCTTTTTCTTTAGACTACCTGAGGAAAGTTTATAATATGTATTAGTTTGTGATGCAAAGCATGCAAGTATAACATATGTATAGGTGGGTACATAAATATTGAGATTAAGATTTAAGATATAAACATTGATTCTTTGGAATGCATTTTTTTTTATTGAGGAAGAATGGATCTGATACTAAGAAAAAAGGAGAAGCAATAAAAAATAAATACTGGCTACTAGTTTCCTTATTTCTTCCCTATTCACTTTATACCTCTGATATCTTTGTATTTTTGAGTGATCTAGTTTTATTCCTTGTTAATTGTGAGGAAATAAGAGCTGTGATAAAAGCTGTGGAGACATAAGAGAAAACAGAGTAAAAGAAGAATGGCAGAGAGACAGAAAGGAAAAATCCAGAGATAAATTAAAAATTGGATTATCTCCCTTCTGTCTTCTCATGGTTCTTTACTCTGCTTTCTGTACTCTGATAATGAAGTACATGTTAACTTTGTACCAAGTTGACATTTAGAGAGGAATTTTAAGTGGATCCCTACTGACTCAGTAACTTCGTACATTTGATAATGCTCATTGTTTTACATACATACACCGATTATTTCTGGCTTCATGTGGGAATCTCAGTTTGCCTAGATCTGAAAGTTTTTTTCTAGCTTAAGAGAAGCATTTTGGGAATATAGGCTGGGATCTACATTTGGAGTGTTTTGTTGTACAGAAGTGATGAAAAGCCTTTTCTAAAGTTTGGGAATATGGGAAATAAAGCTTAGAAATCAGTAAGAAAGAACATGGTCAACTGACTAGGGGGGAAAGTAGATGATAATACAAAGGCAGAATTAAAAAATTGGGGAAGTCGATGGCATGAAGAAATTTAATAATTGGAAAATTCTAGTTCGATGATTGGATTGATTTTGATAAAATATATAAACAATAGGTGGTGATACGACAGAATATTGTTTTGTTCATAATATTAAAGATAAATTGGAAGGCAAAATTTCTTCATAACATTAAAGAGTAACCAAGAGAAGCATTAAAAATTATGATTGGTTAACCCACAGATTAAGGAAGTGGAATGCTTTTTGAGGGCAAAATGATACTTTCTCAAGAGAGAAGATGTTTCTCTTACACTGCTTTTGCAGAGTGGAAACTGTTCCAGAGTTAGGACATTATCTGTATGAGTTTCCTGTGGCTGCTGTAACAAATTGCCACACACCTGGTAACTTAAAACATCAAAAATTAAATCAGCAGGGCTACAATCCCTTGGAAGGTTCTAGGATAGAGTCCATTCCTTGCATCTTCTAGATATTGGTGGCCACTCTTATTCCATGACTTGTGGCCACATCACTCCAATCTTTACCTCTGAATTTCCATTGTTTTTCCCTCTGTCTGTGTTTGCTGAATTCCTTCTACCTTCCACTTATAATGATACCTATGATGGCATTTAGGGTCCACCCAGATAATTCAGGGCAATCTCCTCATCTAAAAACCTGATTTAACTACATCTGCAAAGCTTCCCATGTAAGATAACATTCAGGAGTTCCAGAGACTACAACCTGATACTTTTAAAGCCCACCATTGAGCCCATTGTGACTGGCCAAAGTGGCAGGTGGTGACTAAGAATCCAATCATTTTTCTGTCTAATGAGCTGTGCCGTCCAGAGGTCAATGTACCCTTTTATAACTTGCACCATGGATATTGTTAGAACTGAGGACATTTGGAAAAACATTTGAAGACTTGATAGGAATGCCAGAAAAATATTTGAAAAGTTGATAGTAATACCAGATTTTCATAAGGCAAGGTTTTACCTTGCCTTATGAAATCCCAAAGATGTCATTTGACTATGAAGGAACAATGGATTCAAATGAACAGTAATTCAGAAGGAAAAAGTCTTTGAATAACAGAGAAATTTATTTGTCTTTAACCATTTTTATACAAACCAAACTAAAATACTTTCTTTTGAAATATTCATTATTTTTTTATTTCCCAGATGAACAGACTTCTCTCATTTATTTTTAAAGAAATATATTTGAGCAAAAACATTTGATGGTAAGTATCTGCTGTAGTTCATTATCTCCTCTATTAAAATAGAAGCCCTACCTGTGTAAAACCATGGGGAACGGCAGAAACGTGCTTTTTACTTTCATAGAAGCTGTTCATGGGTCAATGTAAGGAAGAATTATGGAATTATGGAATTAGAATTATGGAAAGGCAACTTAACTGGCTATATCACTAACTCTGATTTTGTGCAAGTTATTAAACTTCTTTGAGCTAAAGTTTTCTCTACATAATAGTAACAATCATATCTACATCACACGAATGCTGTTAGTGATATAGGACCATATTTTAAAAAAATACTAAACATGGTATCTAGAACCATAAATTTACATCCTATTCCCTTTTTTATTTTTGAGGGAGAGATGACATGTAACAAAAAGCAGACACATCCCCAGAATTACCTGTGAAGCAGGAATTGCAAAAGTAGCAATCTAATGTTGCTTTCTATTGTCATTTATTCAAATGTTAAAAGTTACAATTATTCCAACGTATATTAGTGGATGTTAATATTTTCTTTTTATATTTACACAGCAGAATTATGCTCACTCTGCACTATTTCCTTTTTCTTTTGAATACATGGTATACGACATTGGCCTATCTTGCATGTAGTTAGGTAACAATTATACTGAATTAAGTCTAATAGAATATGGACCTAAAAGATATATGCCACTTCTAGATCTGGCCCTGAAAAATCTCTCATGAAATATTCCATGCAATGCTTGTTTCTTTGCCCACTAGACAGATGTAGAAAGTTTAATAGAAGTCTCTGAGGCCCTGGAGTAGAACAATCCATGGGCTAAATCTAGCTAGCCTAAATGTTTTATTGGATTTAAATTTGAGACTGTATTATAAATGTATTTTCGTAACGTTTCATTAAAATAGATGCATGTTCATTCATTAGTTCTGCTTTCTTGCTACAATGGCTGAGATGTGTAGTATGACTGAAACTGTATCATCCATAAAGACTCAAATATTTACTATCTGGTGCTTTAAGGAAAATTTGCTGATCCTTTCCCAAGAGCATAGTGGATATGCAAGATAAAGGGAGCCTAGATCCCTTAATAATTGAAGAGAACAGAAAGTCCTTTATCTGTCCCATCCCACAGCCCTGTGCTGATTCATGTTGGATTGCAATATGACTGAGAAATGTAATTTAAGATTAAGATTATGTGTTTTTTTTTTTCCCCTGCAGCTAGCATTTATTTCAATGCAGAAATTAGTACTGGCAGTGTGATGATGTTATACCAAAACCTAAAATATGTGGCATATTTAGCTGTGGTGTAATAAGTTGCACCAAAACCAATACCAGAGGCTGGCAATATGTTTATCTGCATCATATTTGGTGAAAGCGTTTTCTACAATAACTTGGAAATCAGATCTCATGCCTTCTTACGCTAGTAGATCTATGAGAAATGGATAATAATAATCAGAACGTAAATGTGTGTTGGCTACTACTGCCTGTCATTGGCAAGGTGTTACCGAATCCAAGTGAGCTCAGGAAGGATTATGCCAATTTGCAAGCAGAGGTGAAAGGAAATAGTGTCCAGAAATTCAAGGTTTTTCAGTGTCATAAAAGTTTCCAGATCACAGATAGTCAGGGTTGTGATTTTGAAAAAGCTCTGAGCTATGAAGGCCCAAGGAGATTATTCAGTTGAACTGTGACTCAGCTCTGCAGCAAATTAAATCAATAGTATTACATTCTAACTGAAGATTATTGTTTCAGATAGTCTCAAGGTAGACACCATTAAACTGAAAGACATGGGCATCTGAATGGAGTAATGAAGCAAAGGAATAAAGAATATTTGAGAATTACACTTAACAAAAGAAATGTGAATGTGGTTACCAGGTTATAGAGCTGATTGGAAGCAATTACATTAGGGGCCTACTAAGTTTTTGAGATAACTGTGTTTCCTAGGAAATGTGTAAACATTGACTAGCAAACAAACAAAAAACACAAAAAATGCATTGTAAGCCTTAAAAGCATTCGCTGTGGGAAGAAGGCAGGAAGAGAACTGTAGTCCTCAAGGGTGGATGTAATTTCCTAAAGCCTTTCAGGTGTGACCATGAAGATTTCAGATAAGAAAGATCCACCACGAGTCAGAGTTATGGATTTTAGAGAGCAATGACAAAGGCATTTCTCTCAGCATGCAGAATCATCAGGGATCTTCCTACATTTTCATGTTGGAGGGCCTTCTCAATGTTAGCCGGTATTACTATCAGTTAATGTCAGTCAGTATCACTGCAGACTGCTGACTGATGCATTTTTTTCTATTCATTGAAGTTATTCTACGCTTGATCCACTGCTATATATTGGGATGATGACAGGGGCAGGAGGAAGAGTTGGAAGGCAGACTTTTTTTTTTTAATTGACAAGTCACTGGATCATGAGGAATCACAGATGGAACTTTGCAATTTCTTTAAGGGGAGGAGTAACAAGCATATTTAATGACAATAACAATGGTCCGAGTCAGAGATAACTCTAGGTTTTCACCAAACTTCATTTCTCTTTCCTCCAGGGAAACCAGCTAAACTGTATTTCTCTGAAATCTTTGTATTGAAGTGGAGCCACCTGACTGAATTCTGGCCAATGGTATGTGAGTGGAATTCATGTACGTTCCTTCCAGACAGTCCCTCAATTCTTTGCCCCTCCATCTCCCCTCCATCTACTCTCTCTCTCTCTCTCTCTCTCTCTCTCTCTTTTTTTCCTCCTGCTAGCCATTAAGGAAATATATAGATCTTCAGGATGGTGACAGAACAGGAAGAAAACATCCTGGGTTACTGAAACACTGCATAGTGCAATATCACCCAAAATTGCACTGGAATGTGATACGAGTCAGAAATTAACTCAGTGACTTCATTAAGCCACCAAAATATCCAGATGTATTTTACTCCAGCTAGTATTTATTCTTACAAATAAAATTTCATGAGTTTTTACCCATGAGTTTATTTTTGCATTTTTACTGCTCTCTGTTTTGTCTTTTGTTGTGTAATTATATGATAGCTTTCCCCACTTTGCTGAACAATTTGCAAATTTTCATAGACCTCTTTCTTAGAACTTTTACCTTTGTTGTTCTCTATGTTTTATACTCAGTCTCACTTCTAAATGCATTATTCAAAGAACAAAAATAGAGTAAACATCATATAAAAATTATGTTCCCTTGCACATAGACTATTTCAGGTTCCATTTTAAAATATTTGTTTAGTGTAGTTTTATAGATTCATTTGTTATCTAAAAGATATATCACAAGTCTTTAGATATATTACCTAAAAGTCAGGATTATCTCTTCTCAATATTGGCACATACGAACTTGTTTTAGCTTTATTTCCATTTGAGTCTGCCTTTTCTACATTCTTGTCCTTTTTCTGTATTTCTTGGCTTTGTAAATCATTTTTCCTATTCTGAAGTTCTGCATTCTTGAGGAGAAAAATAAATTCCAGTAGAGTGATTTCTTATGAATATTCCCCCATTAAATATTTTAAAATAATATAGTAATCAATCTCTTTCCAAAAAATTGCATGTTTTTATTTTTTCCTTTCTTTCTTTGACTTCATAAAGGCTAAACTTTGAAAGTGCAACAGTTTTGTGTAGAGTTTAAAGATTCCATAGCACCGTTATGTGAAGATGAGTTTCTTCATAATGGGCTCAAAATGCAATAAAAATTTTTATTAGGATATAATTTTTAATAGCACATTTTTTCTCTCCAATCTCAAAATCTATTCTTCTGGCTGAGAAATCTTATGGGTTTTTTTTTTTTGTTTTTTGTTTTTTGTTTTTTTTGTTTTTTGACAGAGTCTCACTCTGTCATCCAGGTTGGAGTGTAGTGGCACAATCTTGGCTAACTGCAACCTCTGCCTCCTGGGTTCAAGTGACTTATACCTTCACACCTTAGCATCTTGAGTAGCTGAGATCACAGGCCTGCATCACCATAGCCAGCTAATTTTGATATTTTTGGTAGAGACTAGATTTTGCCATGTTAACCAGACTGGTCCCAAATTCCTGGCCTCAATAAATCGGCCTGCCTCAGCCTCCCAAAGTGCTGGGATTACAAGCGTGAGACACTGTGCCCAGTCTCTTATGATTTTTTTGATAGAATAAGTTTAACTGGATGTAAACCCAGAACAACTTCTCTAACATGCTTACTAAACCTCTTTATTACACTTACTCCACTAGATTTATTGTGAAACTAAATAACGTGAAAGACAAGGAGAAAATTATTGAACTGTTTTTGGATTGAGCAGAGTGGTAGAGTGAACAACGCTGATGAGAATGATTAATTTCTCAAAATTAAGCCCTTTTAAAATTACTATGGTGAATGGATTGTACATTTAGAAATGTTCATATAAGCATACTTATTTTGATGATTTGCTAAAAATAGGACTTACAAACACTATTATAAGATATACAACATATAAATAAAATATTATCATAATGAATATAGATGTGACAACATATTTTGGAATATGTGAATTTTTTAAAATTTAAAATCTAAAAATTTGAAAAGAACATCTAGAGAGAGCTCTCACTAGCTGTTTGATCATTCAATTATTTTGCCTTTAATCTTATTTAGATAATTGATACATTGATTATATTATTCAATATCCTTTAATCTACAAAGTTTAAAATTTTATTGTCTACGATTTTAAATTATACACTATAAAATTCTATATGACATTTTACTTATTTCGTTTAAAGTTTTTATTTCAAAATAGCATACGCTTTTAAAGGGTAGGACAGTTTTGACAGAGCTTTCACATTTGGCCTATAAATTCCCTTACATTGTGACAGCTCATTTTCTAATATTGTTAAACATATATCTATATGCTGATCCAGCAATTCCATGCCTATGTGTTTACCCAAATAATTAAAACACATGTCTCCAGAAATATTGTACAAATATGTTTCTAACCTATATATTCATAATAGTAAAGCACTGGAAATATTCAAACCTCTATTAAGATAATTAATATGTTGTATATTCATAAATAGAACATCACTCAACAATAAAAACAATTCACTATTTCTATACATAACAACTTGAATAAATCTCCCAAATATTATTTTGTTACTAATATAAATATATTAGTAATTCTTGTCAATAGGTTGAAATTGGCAACAGTGTAAGCACTTAAACCATGGAAACTGGCAAACTGCAAATCAGGGCTTCCATCCTCCCTAACTCTCTAGGAACTGGTTATGAAACATTTACTAGCACTTAACTGTATATTAGCTCTTTTAGGAACACAAGACATGTAAGCAGTGGATTCAGGATTTAAACCAAAGGGCAGTAAACTGTAATGGACTAGTTAGTTAGTAAATATATTCGACTTAGGATCATACTGTCTCTGTTGCAGGGACTCTACTCTGCATTTGTAGGGGGAAGGCTAGAATTGGCATGTGGGCCAAAGTTTGCTGATTCCTGATCTGAACTAAAGCAATCTGACTTCTGAGTTGGCTTTCTGAACCATCATACCAGTAGTTTGCATCCTCTATGAATACTGGAGCCACTTAGAAAATATTTTGTAACTATTAATGACCAGTTTCCACCCTAGAACAGTTTAATCAGATCTCCGTGTGTGGGCTTGGTCCTCAGGACTTTTTTAAGCTTCTTAGGTAACTCAGATGTACAGTCAGTGTTAAAAAATCATTGTCCTACATTATGTTGTCTCCAAGCAAGCAGGAAAATATGCCCTCCTTATTCTCTTGATGAAAAAGTAAGACAGAGCTGATTGAAGCAAAGACGATGGCATCTTGGACAGGGCTGCAATAGGGGTCTTTAGAGGCTCTCAACACAGTTGTTGTGGTACCTATTTACACCACTCCACAAAATGCAACAGAAAAATTTTATTTTCAAAATGACACAAAACCTAAAGATACATTGAAATTAAAATACCTTCTATCTAGATCTCTGATTACAAAATTATGGTTAAATTCCTTAAAACTGCAATTTTCTAAGTTTGTGTCCTAAGCCTAGGTTGTCTATTAAGGAACTGAGAATTCTTCCTGAGATATTATGTATCAATTCCAGAAAGTTCACAAACCTACCCACAGCAAAATTCTACCTAATTCCCTGTGTCAATGCAAACAAAGCTATTTTCAGGTTGTGCATATTGGGAAAGTTGAGTGGTCTTCATTTTCCCTATTATTGCATCTAGGTACCCCCACCATGATTGCCTTTTGTGCTTCTGATTATTTATAGGCAATTTGGGGGCAAGTTTTGTTTTAATTCTTAATTGATTTAAATCACCCCAGGAGGGACAATGCCAGCCTCTAGTCCCACCTACTTGGTAGACTGAGGCAGGAGGATCATTTGAGCCCAGGAGTGTGAGGCTACAGTGAGCCATAATTGCACCACTGTACTCCAGCCCAGGTGACAGAGCGAAAACCCAACTCTGAAAAGAAAAAAAAAAAACTTAAATGTCCATAGCATTATCCTTTGAGTAATCTCACTTCTCAACTGACCTCAGCTAGGGCAGTCATCAAGCTCCTTGTCAAGCCTTATAACCTGTAGTGTTTGGTTGTTTAGATAACATTGTGTTGTTCGTGTCCTAGCAGGATCTGAAAGTTTTTCAAAGCTAAAACTATTAAAAGAACTTATTGTTAGTAACTTTGCTTTCCTTGTCATAAATTTGGGCAAATCAGTGCCCATTGCTTCTCTGAATGGGATTTCCTCAGATTTATATTCAGGATGAAAATGCCATCCAAGATTACTGTGAGAGAGCTGCTTAGGCTTAAGTACATTCCAGCCACTCTTCTGTTAGCTCTTACAAGTGGGCTTGGTAAATTACTTTGCAGGGTCACTAGAATGCTAACATGCCAGAAACTGAAGGCTAAAAATGACTTATCTGAAGAAGTATGCACAAATAACAACTGTCACTGGAGACAAAGACAAGAAAGTTATCCCTAGAATTTGCTACATAAATAGTACATTGACAAATGCATATCTATATGGTACTAACCTTCCTAATGAAAATGGAAAATTTTAGTCAAATATTTGGTGTTTCTATGATAAAAAATTGCATACACTGAAAAGACACTGTCATACCCATATCATAAAACAAAAAGTTGGATTAGTAAGGCTAGCAGATGATGTTATGTCATCTCTACATTGAGCTACTGACTAAACTAAAAGTCTGTGAAAAGAACAGCTTATAGGTTAGTTCATTTTCATTTGGATTGGGCACTTTGTATTTTTAAAGCTATTGTATTAAGATTATTTTAGTTTCATGTATATACAGTGAAGTACAAAATGTTAATTATGCCTCTTGGTTTTGCCCATTCAATCACTAGTTTTGCCCATTCAATCACTAATAAGATGAAGATAAGAAAACACTACCAGTAATCCAGAAGCTCCCAGATGCACTTTTGCTATTTCCCAAAGATAACCATTATTCTGGGTTTATCAATTATTTTGTCTTCACTTTACTTCTTTTTAAAGAGACAGAATCTTGCTCTGTTTCCCAGGCTGGAGTGCAGGAGTGCAGTGGCACAATCATAGCTCACTGCATCCTCCAGCTCCTGGGCTCAACCAATCCCCCCATCTAAGCCTCACTAGTAGGCAGGACTGCATGTGTGCACCACTATGCCCAGCTAATTTTTTTATTTTTGTAGAGATGAGGTCTTGCTGTGTTGCCCAGGCTGTTCTTGAACTCCTGGGCTTAATTGATTCTTCTGGCTTGGCCTTCTAAAGTGCTGGAATAACAGACATGAGTCATCAGGCCCAACCTCAATTTTTACTTTAAATGATTGGTATGAGATATACTCTTTGTTGTTTGGTTTCTTACATATCTATTAGATTCATCCACTTATGTTATTGTGTATAGTATTAGTTCATTCTTTTTATTTATTTATTGTGGTAAAAAAACACAACATGAAATCTACTCTAATATATATTAAGTGTACGCTACTCTATTATTAACTATATACACATTGTTGTACAGAGAATTTCTAGAATTTTTTTTATCTTGAATAACTAAAACTCTATACTCATTGAACAGCAACTCACTATTTTCTCCTCCTCCCATCCTCTGACAACTACCACTCTACTTTTTGCTTCTGAGTTTTACTACTTTAGGTATCTCATATAAGTGGAAACATGCAGTGTTTGTCTTACTGTAATTGGCTTATTTTACTTCCCATAATATCCTCAACATTTATTTACGTTGTAGCATTTGGCAGGGTTTCCTTAAATTTTAAGGCTGTGTGTGTGTGTGTGTGTGTGTGTGTGTGCAGCCTTAAAATTTTATATATATATATATATATAAAACTTTTATTGATTTATCCTTCAATGGACATTTAGGTTGTTTTCACCTCTTAGCTATTTTGAATGCTGCTTCAACTATGTGTAAATGTCTCTTTGAAATCTTGATCTCAATTATTTTGGATGAGTACCTAGGTGCTAGATTTGCTAGATCAATATTTTGAGAAACCTCCATATTATTTTTCATAGCAGTTACACCATTGTATATTCCCACCAACATGGCACATGGGTTCCAATTTATCCACATTCTCACCAATACTTGTTATTTTCTATTATTTTGATAATGGCCATTCTATGAGGTAAGAATTAATATGGCCATTTTAATTTGTGTTTCTCTGATAATTAGTGATATTGAGCCTTTCTAAATATACTTGTTGATAATTTATATGTCTACTTTGAAGAAATGTCAATTCAAGTCCTTCATTCATTAAAAAGTTTGGGTTCTTTATATATTTTGGATATATATCAGATATATGATTTATCAGATATATGATCTGCCAACATTTCATCTTATTCTGTACTTTGCTTTTTTTCCTTTGCTGATTGTTTTGTTTGCTATGGAGAGGCTTTTTAGTTTTCTGTAGCCCCACTTGTCTATTTTTGCTTTGTTTGCCTATGTTTTTGGTTCTGTATCCAAGAAACCATTGCCAAGACCAAAGTTATGAGTTTTTTCTTGTTCTAGGAGTTTCATGGTTTCAGGTCCTATGTGTAAGTCTTTAACTCATTTTAAATTTAAGTTTGGTGTGTGGTACAATTTCCATTTTTTGTATTGCATATCTAGTTTGCCCATTATCATTATTAAAGAGACTATCCTTTTCCATGTGTGTATTATTGGCACCATTGTGGAAGATCATCTGATAGCACATGCATGGGTTTATTTAGGATATCTATTCTCTTCCTTTGGTCTGTATGTCTGACTTTAGACCAGTACTATACTGCTTTGATTATTGTAACTTTGTCATATGTTTTGAAGTAGGAAGTGCGATGCCTCCAGCTATACTTCCTCAATATTATTTTGGCTATTCAGAATCTTTGGTGTTTACACAAACATTTTATTATTGGTTTTCTATTTTTGTAAAAATGACACTGGAATTTTAATATGGATTTCATGGAATCTGTAGATTGTTTGGGGTAGTGTGGAGATTTTAACAGTATTAATTTTTCCAATCCATGAATACAGGACTTTTTGTTTATATTTATGTCTTCTTTAATTATTTTTGCAACGTTTTGTAGTTTTTAGTGTATGAATCTTTTGCTTCCTTGGGTAAGCACTCCCCTGTCCTATTTTGGTTATTTGAATGATATATATTTTTTCATCCATTTATATTTATATTTTTTCATCTCAGCCTGTGTGTGTCCTTAAATCTAAAGTGAGTAGCTTGTAGATAGTATATAATTGAATCTTGTTTTTTCGTTAATGTATTCAGCCACTCCAAATCTTTTATTGGAGAATTTAATCTATTTACATTTAAAGTAATTACTGATAGAGAAAGACCTACTATTGTTATTTTATTAATTATATTTGGTATGTATTTTGTTTTTTCTGTCTTTATTTTCCACTCTTACTGTCTTCATTTTTTTATGGTTTTTTTTTGTTGTTGTTTTTGTTGCGATGTACTTTAATTCCTTTCTAATTTTATTTTGTGTATCTTCTATAGATTTTTATTTGAGGTTACTATGAAGCTTACATAAAATATCTTACAGCAATCTATTTCAAACTAGTAACACCTTAACTTTAATCATGTACAAAAACTCTACTCTTTTAGTTCTCCTCCACCACACATACACTTTATTTTGTGGATGAAACAAATTATATACTTTATAAGTTTTGTTTTCTAGTTAAAGTTAATTTTTATATTTTTGTTTTTTAACTTCTATACTAGAAATGGTTTACTCACCACTGTGACAGTATTACAGCATTCTGTATTTGTATATTTACCTTCATCATTGAATATTATACTTTCATAAACTTTTATGTTGCTGTCTGGTATCTTTTCATTTCAACTTGAAGGACTTCCCTTGTTATTTCATATAAGCCAGAGCAAGTGATGATTAACTTCCCCAGCATTTATTTATCTGGGAAAGTTTTTATTTTTCCTTCATTTTTGAAGGACACTTTTGTTGCATGTGGTATTCTTGGTTGGCAGCTTTTTTCTTTCAGCACTTTGAATATATCATACAACTCCTTCTGGCCTGCAATGTTTCTGGTCAGAAAGCCATCGATAGTATTAATTTGTCTCCCTTGTATGTGATGTCACTGTTTTCTTGCTGCTTTAAAAATTATCTCTTTGTTCTTTGACTTTTGACAATTTGATTGTGATGTATCTTGTGTGAGGATACGTTATAATCCTTGGGTTCATCTTTGTTGGAAGGTCATAATGATAAAGGGATCAATTCATCAAGAACATATAATAATTTTACATATATATGCGCCCAACATTGGAGCATTTAAAATATATGAAACAAATATTAACAACACTGAAAGGAGAAGTTGATAATAATTCAATAATATTAAGGGTCTTCAATAGCCCACCTTCACCAATGGATAGATCATCTAGACAGAAAATTAATAAGAAAACAGTAGATTTACGCCATACTATAGATCAGTTGGGCCTGCTAGACATATACATAAGCATCAATTGCATCCTTCAACAGAATACACAATTTTTAAAACAGCATATGGAACACTCCCCAGGATAGATTATATGTTAGGTCAAAAACAAGTAAGTCTTAACCAACTTAAAGCCAAAATTGACAAATGAGATCTAATTAAACTAAAGAGCTTTTGCACAGCAAAAGAAACTACCATCAGAGTGAACAGGCAACCTACAGAATGGGAGAAAATTTTTGCAATCTACTCATCTGACAAAGGGCTAATATCCAGAACCTACAAAGAACTCAAACAAATTTACAAGAAAAAAACAAACAACCCCATCAAAAAGTGGGCAAAGGATATGAACAGACATTTCTCAAAAGAAGACATTCATACAGCCAACAGACACATGAAAAAATGTTCATCATCACTGGCCATCAGAGAAATGCAAATCAAAACCACAATGAGATACCATCTGACACCAGTTAGAATGGCGATCATTAAAAAATCAGGAAACAACAGGTGCTGGAGAGGATGTGGAGAAATAGGAACACTTTTACACTGTTGGTGGGATTGTAAACTAGTTCAACCATTATGGAAAACAGTATGGCGATTCCTCAAGGATCTAGAACTAGATGTACCATATGACCCAGCCATCCCATTACTGGGTATATACCCAAAGGATTATAAATTATGCTGCTATAAAGACACATGCACATGTATGTTTATTGCAGCACTATTCACAATAGCAAAGACTTGGAATCAACCCAAATGTCCATCAGTGACAGATTGGATTAAGAAAATGTGGCATATATACACCATGGAATGCTATGCAGTCATAAAAAAGGATGAGTTTGTGTCCTTTGTAGGGACATGGATGCAGCTGGAAACCATCATTCTTAGCAAACTATCGCAAGAACAGAAAACCAAACACCGCATGTTCTCACTCATAGGTGGGAACTGAACAATGAGATCACTTGGACTCGGGAAGGGGAACATCACACACCGGGGCCTATTATGGGGAGGGGGTCGGGGGGAGGGATTGCATTGGGAGTTATACCTGATGTAAATGACGAGTTGATGGGTGCAGCACACCAACATGGCACAAGTATACATATGTAACAAACCTGCACGTTATGCACATGTACCCTACAACTTAAAGTATAATAATAATAAATAAATTTTAAAAAAAAGATTAAAATCATCTCAATTATATTTTCCTACCACAATAGTATGAAACTAGAAATAACAGAAGGAAAACTGTAACATTCACAAATATGTGGACAGTAACTATCAGATTTCTGAATAACCAAAGGACCCAAAGTAATCATTAGGAAAGTAAAACAGTACCTTGGAAGAAACAAAAAATTTTGTTGGACTTCTTGAATCATGATGTCCATTTCTTTGCCCAGATTCGGAAAGTTTGTTTAACAATTGGTAAGTTTAGGCTTTGTATCCTCATCCAAATCTCATCTTGAATTATAATCCACATAATCCCCACGTGTCAAGGGAGAGACCAGATGGAGGTAATTGAATCATGGAGGTGGTTTCCACCATGCTGTTCTCATGATAGTGAGTTCTCACGAGATCTGGTGTTTGTGTAAGGGGCTCTCCCCGCTTAGCTTGGCACTTCTCTTTCCTGCTGCCTTATGAAGAAGGTGCCTTGCTTCCTCTTCACGTTCTGCCATGATTGTAAGTTTCTGAGGCTTCCCTAGCCATGCTGAACTATGAGACAATTAAACCTTGTTCCTTTTTAAATTAGCCAGTCTTGGGCAGGTTTTTAATAGCAGTATGAAAATGTACTAATACAACAATTATTTATTTAAATAAGATTCCTGCTTCATTCTGTCTTCTTCTGGGAATCCCATACTCACCAATACTGTATATTGGTCAGCTTCATGGTGTTTTGTAAGTCCTGTAGGCTTTATTTTTTTATTATTTCTCATATGATGCAATGATTTAAAATGACCTATCTTCAGTTTCGCTGATTCAGTTCTCTTCTTGATTAAGTCAGCTGTTGAACCCCTTCAGAGAGTTTTTCAATTCCGCTATTATAGTCCTAAGCCACACATATCTGTTTGGTTCATTTTAATATGGTAAAAATATTTTCTGTGTCTTTGTTCTTGCAATGCTCTCCTGAGCATGTTGATAATCTTTGTGATGGTTTTGTTGACTTTTTTGTTAGATGATTCATAAACATAAATTTTTTAGGGTGGGATTCTGGAAGTTTATTTTATATTTTTGCTTGTGCCATGCCTATTTTCTTCATGTGCCTGATAACTTTGTGTTAAAATCTGTGCCTTTAAAAACATAGCCACCTGTCCCATTTTTTTGTAGGCTAGCTTCATTGAGGGAAAGGCATTCACCAATCAGTCCTGACGGGGAGTCTTAGAGTCTCTCAGACCTTTTCTGTGAATTTATTTCCTCTAGAATTGCATATGCAATTTCCCAATGAGAAGAATGTGCTGGCTTATTTTCAGGGGCTCATGATATTTTTCCCTCTCCTGTTTTCTGTGGCACTCCAGGTTCTCTGGAACTGCCATAAGCTGCCCTGTTGTCTTTTGTTCTCAGCGGTCCCAGACTTCCAGATTATGCTGGATTTTGTCAGCACTCTTAATTGGGCAAGAGTCCTGTAGTAACTCCCTCTTCCTAAAAGGCTAAACATTGGACACATACTCCATCTCTTTCTTTCACTACAGAGAATCCAGGAATTGAGGATTTCTCCTGCTTGTTTTGCACTGAGCCAATGGGGGCAGCTTTTTTTAAATTTAA